>NC_069717.1:8245378-8586212 GCF_027358585.1 Pangasianodon hypophthalmus
GCCTAGTACCTATAAGCGAGATACACATTTAAGAGAAATTTGTTGTAGAAGTTTGTGAAAACAGCAAGATAGTGGAGATCCATTGCAAGTATTAGAACCATTGCTCCAGCAAGACTGTTGGTCCCTGTTCCAAAGCTGATCCCTAGCCTTTATTACAGTATATTAAAGCTGGACTGAAACATTCAATGAATTTGATCAAGTTGCTTATTGGAAAAGAAAACATAACCTGAGGCCTTGGTACTTGTGTATTTTGAAGCACTGTGTGTCTGGCGTGTAACTTAGTTTACAGAACCTCAGTTTCTTTCTCACTTTTGAAGAAAATTGAATTGAGGCTTTCGTAGCACAATAGGAAGGCGGTGATAGGAGGTATTTCAGCCAGCACCAAGCACTCAGCACCCAGGACTGTAAATCTGGGTTATTTTTCCTTGCTGTGCCCATAACCTCTATCATACCATAAACAGAGAGTTCAAGGCCGGCTGCTCTTTCTATCTCTCTCATCTGAGTTTGAGTCACATCACTACAAGTTCAGCCCATTGACCTGTCGTCTGCTGTGCATTCCAGAGCCCTGGCAGTGAATGACAATTGAACATGGCATTTCAAAGCTTCAATCTTTCTTAATATGACATGTTCAAACACATTTAAAAGGTTACGTTTGCACAAGAAAATGTATTGATTTAGCCTACAAAACGTGGTCTCATTTTGTATCCTTGCCAGGGTAATGAATATCACATAAACTACAAATGGACGACTGTGTAAAGAGTGTGGAAGCGTTATTGATGATATTCTGTCAGTGGACTGCTGCTGGCCTCTGTGCTCAATTTGCCACTTTGCCAAGTGAAGTGTCCATGCCAGGTGTCTTCAGGTCATAGAGTGTGTTATTGCTTCTGAAGCAGAACTTTATGAAGCCGTGGCTTTCCGTGGCAGCCCGTATCGCTCAGCAGCACTCCACTTCTGCTAATGTGTAGGCCAATTATGCCAAGCTGATGGCAGATTGCCTTGTTTAGAACATCTCTGCTTCATCATTCAATGGGGCTGAAGGTGCTCTCAGGTGCTCGCCAGGCATACAGTATTTGCCCAAATAGGACATGGCGGGCCAAGGTTTCTGTGAGTTAGCACTAAAAGCCTCAGGGCCTTATGGTTTATCTGCTGCCAGGAGTGACGTAGGTTAATGTATTTAATCCTGCCACGAGATTGCATGAATTTACTATCAGAGAGCATAGTAAAGCTTCCGTTCCTGTCACTTGCAGGGATTGGGGCTCTGGGTATAAATATCAGAGCTGCAGAACTGGCTGTTCAGTATGTGTAGTTTGCTGTAATAACCTTCACTGTCATTTTTGGAACATTTGGCTCTAACTGAAGAAAAAAATTAGTTGAGTGATATCAGCACATCATGATGGGTTTTAGCATTTTTTTTTTTTTCATTTTGCTTTTCCTCCAAGGTGATGTGCCTGAGAATATCAAAGGTGTGAAAAGTAGTAATATTAGAATACAGATGGGTAACAATTTAAAGGAAAAAAATAATAAGTGCATTAGTTCAACGTGCCCTGGCACAGATTCTACATTTGCGTTCATATACAATTTTTTAGCTTTCATTTTTCATTTTAATTATTACTTTTTATACAGAGTTACTCTTGTGGGCCTCCAACTACATATGGACCCCTTTACATGCCGTCTAGATGCTCTTGTGTCCAGAATTGAACTGATTTGAGGTTGTTTGTGGCCTTGTGTCTATACTCGCAGGTTTGGCAGTGCATCAGATCATCACTATCACTGTTTCCCTCATCATGGTCGTCGCAGCCTTGATAACAACACTAGTCCTTAAAAACTGGTAGGAAAGATTCTTTTCTAGCATAATTGTGATTAATGTCATTTCCGTGCTTTCTGTCAGTCTTTCCCTGTCCTTGTCCTTCAGTCTGTCTCTCTATCACGTTCATACCTTCACTTGACATACTCAGACCGTATGTTTTGTGTCTGTTTTCCCTGTACATGTTAAGTGTAAAACAGGCACAGGGGTTCAAGGTATGATTTTATGTTGGCTTTGTGAATTTGGTGCGTGTTTTTGTAGCTGTGCACAGTCGGGGAATGGCCGCCACACTAGCCACCAGAGGAAGATCAACCAGCAGGAAGAGAGCTGCCAGAACCTGACTGACTTCACGCCGGCACGCGTGCCCAGCAAGGTGGACATCTTCACCGCCTACAACGACAGTTTACAGTGCTCTCACGAGTGTGTGCGCACCGCTGTGCCAGTCTACACAGACGAGATGATCCAACACACACCGATTTACAAGACCACTTACAATGGGAGCAGGTGAGAGACGCATCCTGCACGGAGTGCCTATACATATTTAACAGTGCTGGAAAATCTCTTGACACATTCACACACACACACACACACACTAAGTAATATGAATAACAATCAAATTTACAATCAAATTGTAAATTGTTTCTGAAGATTAAATGTATTTACATACACCAAGTGATTTGCTCTACCAAAACTTATTTTTCCATCCTGTTTTTGGAGGCTGAAAACGAAGTCATCTGATTAGACTAGGCACAGATAATAATGGCCAACATTTTACATAACCATGTCAGATGTCATTTGATTGTTTCTGAATAGAATAGAATATAGAAAAATACAATAGTTACAGTAGAATAGAAAATAATATATTATAACATATATAATATTTACTGTATGTAATATACAATATTTTCTCATGGCACCATAAATTATTTAAATATTTACAAAATAGTCCACCGCCTACAGTGGATATAACAAGTCCACACACCCCTGTTAAAACTGCAGGTTTTTGTGATGTCAAAAAATGAAACCAAGATATAAGATGTGTTTCAAACTTTACTGTGATATAGCAACCAACAAAATTCAAGTGAAAAAAAAAAGAAATCTTTTAGGGGGAAAAAAGAAATAAAACATACAGTAACCTGGTTGCACAGATATACACACACTTTTATACTGGGGAGTGTGCTCAGAATTACATTCAAACTCCTGTTTAAAAGTCATTATCATACGCCTGTCATCAATGAAGTGGTTCTAATCAATGCCAAATTAAGCTAAGATGTTTCTGTAGGATTTTCTTGACATCTTCATTGTTTCATCTGACTCCTGAAGCCATGGTCCACAAAGAGCTTGCAAAGGAGACAGGTACAAAATAATTTATAAAACATTAGATATACCATAGAACACATTGAAGGCCATCATCAGCAAGTGGAGAAAACTGACATTACCAAGAACAGGACGTCCCTTGAAAAGTGATTACAAGACAAGATAAAACTTTATCAGGGAGGCTACCAAGAGACATACGGCAACATTAAAGGATCTGCAGGAATATCTGGCAAGTACTGGTCACTCCCTACATGTGACAACATGTTGCGCCATTGTTTTTGGCACAAAAAAACAAGACAGAATATCACCTCAAAAACACCATACCCACAGTGATGCATGGTGGTGGCAGCATCATGCTGTGGCGCTACTACTCTTCAGCTGCGGTTGGTGCTCTAGTAAACAGAGAAAATCATGGGTAGCTCCAAATACCAATCTGTTTTGGCACGAAAACTACAGGCCTCTGTTAGACAGCTGAAGATAAAGAAAAAAAACCTACCACCTTCTAGGTAACAACCAAAAAACGCAACTCCATGTCGACAAAAGAATGGCCTCAGAAGAAAAACATGGTGTTATACAAAGAGAGCCCAAATCTAAATCCTATCAAAAACCTGTAGAATGACTTGAATAGGGCTGTGTACAGGAGATCCCCTTGCAATCTGATAGATCTGGAGCATTTTTGCAAGGAAGAGTGGAATAAAATTGCAGAATCAAGATCTGCTGTGTTGGTACACTCTTACACAAAAAGACTGAGTGCTCTATTATATGCAAAAGGTGCTTAAACAAAGTATTATTTAAGGGGTGTAAACAAAGGTTATTGCAGATAGGTTATTGTAAGTGTTTTCTTTGACTTGTTTCCCCTAAAACGTTTCTGTTTGTTTTTCACTTGAATTTTGTTGATTGGTATATGACAATGAAGGTGAAAAAAAGATCTGACATGATTTATCTTGTTTTCATTTTGCTTTCCATCACAAAAAAACTGCAATTTTAACAGGGGTGTGTAAACTTTTTATAGCCACTGTATTTACATACTTACAAATTGCTGTAATTTCACAAAAACAATTAAAATGAAATAGAGACAAAGGATACAGTTATGACTGGAATAACTCACTTTTATTGCTTGTAAATATTGCCAACAAGAGAGTTCAAAATGACACACGAAGATGTGTGTGGGTGATCAGTGATTGGTCAATGGGAACAATGGTGATCAGTGATTGGTCAGTGGGAACAACGGTGATCAGTAATTGGTCATTGGGAACAATGGTGATCAGTGATTGGTCAATGGGAACAACGGTGATCAGTGATTGGTCAATGGGAACAACGGTTATCAGTGATTGCTCAATGGGAACAACGGTTATCAGTGATTGGTCAGTGGGAACAATGGTGATCAGTGATTGGTCATTGGGAACAATGGTGATCAGTGATTGGTCATTGGGAACAATGGTGATCAGTGATTGGTCATTGGGGAACATAGGCTTGTGTGAGCGTAACTTGTCACATAATGAAAAATTTGCATTGAACCCAACTAAAATCCCACTTTATCATAAATTATTGTGTGGCATTAAGGCTTAGTTTCTGCTTAACAATAACTTTGAACAAGATTTGTAAAGGCTTATTAATTCATTCTTTCATTCTTCTTCAGTAATTGCTTTATCCTGGTCAGGGTTGCGGTGGATCCGGAGTGTATCCCAGGAACACTGCCATCAATCATGACATGCGTTTGACATGGTTACATGTTATTGTTGCATGTACATGTTTTATTCACTTTCTTTTTATTATTACTATTTTATTTTTCCTACAAAAGTGGACTTCTAAATCACATAAGAGTAAAGATCATAGGCTCTCATACTCTGAGTAGTGCATGACAGGTTTCATTCCCTATTTCTACAAAACACATACAGTTTTTAGAATCTTGCCTCAAGCATGGCAATGATATTTTTTTCAGTTGTTTTCCCATATTTTTTAAAACCCCTGCTTGAAAATGGTGGAGCTTGGTGGAGACCAGCTGACCTTTCTTTGCACTTTTTCTCCAGGGTATATTTGTGGTTAAATTATGTGTGCTGGTTTTGTAAAGCTTAGCTGCCTTTTACACTTCAATTAGTTGAATAGCCTGAGACACAAACATACATTAAAGAATATTATCTTGACCTAGCAATTAGTCTAAAGCCATGGAAAGATGTGACATTTCGCCAACATTTCATTGGGTTTGACAGTCCTGTATTACATAAAAGACTTTGAACCTGTCAAATCCACTCAAAGCAGGGTGTGTAAAAGTGTTACCATGGATGCACTGTATTACAAGGGAAAAAAAAGAACAGTTGAAGAAAGGTATGAAGAAAACTCGCTACACATAATGAAACAAAACTCATTTCAGAGCTTTCTTTCCTTCACTCACTCCTCCACTCTCGGCATTCAGCCCATGTCTGACCTGGATGGCCCTGTTTGGAGGGTCGTTTCATTTCATTCTGAGGTGAATTGAGCAGACACTGTGGAACACTGTGTTGCTTTCATCCTCGCCAATGCAGTGTACATCTCAGATGCACATTTACTACCCCAGGCCATAAATCTGTGCAAATATTTAAAAAAATGT
This sequence comes from Pangasianodon hypophthalmus, assembly GCF_027358585.1. Lineage (NCBI taxonomy): Eukaryota > Metazoa > Chordata > Actinopteri > Siluriformes > Pangasiidae > Pangasianodon > Pangasianodon hypophthalmus. The sequence continues at coordinate 8,251,087 of NC_069717.1, forward strand.
AAGGTTGTCACGTTCTCCCTCTGCCAAACTGTCCTTACTAAATGAGTGTCCTTTCTCTGCCTCACATTAAGTTTTATGTACAGCTGGCTGTAAGGTGAGAAAACTAATCTCATACTACAACAATTATAAAGCAATTATAGCTAGCATCAGTAGATGTGATTTAACTACATAAATGTCATATTTATCAATCAAGTAAACAATATCAAAACACTTTTTTTGACTCCTCATTCTTTTGGATGATTATATAGATTGGTACTTTGGTACATTTTTCCCATTTAAACCAGAAACTTTCTTAGTATATCAGATTTTAGTCAAACCTCCATGCTAAGTTAAAGGTGATTTAAGCAATATTTGCCCATCCAAACACAGACAAGCACTCCGGACCATAACTCGGTTTTTTTGAATGGGTTTTCTGAGCCACGTAATACACGTTTTTGAAATCACGTTCTACATATTTTCTAGGTTATTTGTACAAGCAAGAAATTAAAAAAAAAATCAAATATTACACCTTTAACTAATGGAAGTGATGTACAAAACTATGATTGTTATAGTGTTTCAGAGAATAGATTGATGTAAATGATGAGTCCAACACTTTAATCTCACTGACATGTGACTAATGTAAGCTAGTTTACCAGGAGTTATCTAATCTCTGTGCTAACTACATTAGCGATTATTAGTGACAAACAAAAAAGCTGCTGCTACTGTTAAGAAACAGAAATCACTGAGAATGTGAAAATGTAAATCAAGTCTCACATATTGAAATTCCACTAACATCTACCTGTGACAAATTCAAGCAGTTTACATAAACAGAATGGATGTCCGACTCGCCTGTCTGTCTGCAGGCTATGAATAAAGGCTGCACTAAAGACACAGTTTACATGGTGAAATATAATTTATATACCTTATTTACTACATATTAAATTAAACTTAAATGAAACCAATAAACAGCCATTGGTTTTAGACAAGCAATGCATTTGTGTGTCTCAGTGGAGTCAGAATGGAGCCTTGAATGGAGCAATTTAGGTTTTTTTTTTCTCCCTCAGTTCAGCTAAGCCTGTAGGTTTCCAAACTGCATATAGTAAAAAATATAAAAATGTCACCAGGTGAAGGGATGTGCCATGCCACTACATATATATAATGTATATATATTATTTTAATGGTTTAAAATGATATGTTTATGGGTGCTTTAAACTTGTGAAGTGTTTAGCTGCTGAATAAATGACGCTAGGAGGATATGTGTTAAGCACTTAAAAGTGTTTCAGCGTATAAAATAGTGTATTAAAGTGTCTGTGAGTGCAACGTGGGCTGTTATTGAACTCTGACGGACCATTTTTTTAAAGAAATATTTAGAGATATATGTTTTCTTAGAGATCACTGTGTTTGTTCCAGACCGTCCCCAACTGAAAGGCAGCTAATCCCTGTGGCCTTTGTGTCTGAGAAATGGTTCGAGATCTCCTGCTGAGGGCCTTTTACTACCAGTGGGTAACTGCAGCTTCCTCAATTATGGACCCTGGTATGTCCCATTTTTCAGTTGTTTCACAATTCTACCCAGCTAAACATGCAGGATCACTACTGAGCCAGGGATGTTTCTCTTTCGTAAAACACCATGCAGATATTTAGTGAGAGAACTACTAGTTATGGCATACACTGTTTTACTTAAACTGTAATTATGAAGACAACACAAATAGACTATATTCAGTGATTACTTGCTTTAGAAGTAGGGTTTACGATTGGAAAACATCCCGTAATTACGTCCTATTTGTGGAACTTTTTGGTTCACGGTAATTAGTAGCTGTAATAGAATTTAATGAAACAATAGCTGTGCTGCAAAGTGCTTGTAATTTTATGTCCTAATTGTAACTTTTTCCCAATTTCCCAAATTACAGAATCCCATTGGAACACCTTGAATTCTCAAATAAAGAAAATTTAAAAAAATACAAACCAATAAAGAAACAAAAGCCCATGTATTACAGAAAGAAGAATCAGAAGGTACACACAGTTTTTTACAAACAATGGATTTCCTGGACATGGAGCGAAGATGTTTATTTTTCTAAGCTGATCACAGATGAGATGTTCTATGGTTCCCACTCCAGATTATTTTCCATATAGACTTCCAGTCATTTAGAAATGATACAATATACTTAATGCTAATATATGATATACATAAATTACTGTATGTGTAGAAGTACTGGAGGAAGATCACCGCCACAGACGTGTTGGAATGCTGTTTCCTGATGGGCTGCTTTCTGTGAAAAGGGTGAACAGACTTTTCAGAACTACGTGCCAATAACGCCAATATGTGCCAATATGTACAGATGGGACGCGTCTGGGAGTTTATCGAAAACTACAGACACAAAGACGAGTCATTTCTGTGACAGTTATTCTATATCAACCCATCATTTTTTGTATAGAAAGTATAAATATGTATTTGAACTATGTTTTGAAATAGTTGAACAAAATGTGTTGCAGACGTCCAAAAATATTTATAAGGATCACTATTTGATTTTGATTAGGTAAAAGAAAAGAAACGACGAGAACCTTGGCTGACTTTTGAGTTTAATGTATTGTTATTAGGCCCTGTTTTAAATAGAATAGTCTTCTCTATTTTTGTACACACACACACTCACACACACACACTCACACTCACACACACATCACATTACTCAGTTGTGGTGCATCAACTCTTGGAACTGTTAATATGATAATCAGTCAGGGGGGAAGAGACATTTTTAAGACCCTCGTCGTTATTATTGATGATTCAGAAATCATCGTTCCTGATGATTGCTCATCCATAGAAGCCATTTTATTTGCTACGGGGTGCCATTACTTATAAATGACAGTTGATATGTTGGGTGGCTATGGTCACGGTTTGTGTATTATATCTGTACTGTCAAAGAGCCTTAGTCATGAGTTGGTCTAATTTTTCCGTAATGGTACGCAATACATTTTCATGGTTTGTGCATCAGAATTTAAAGACTCCTTTTTTTTTTTTTTTTTTTTTACAAAAACAGTGTACAGTTATCGGTATTCTAGGGCTTATTATCAAACACATCACATTTTTGTGCCAAGTCATTGTTGAGTGCCAAGTCCAAGTCATTTGAATCATTTAAACACACATTCATAACATTTATATTATTTATTAGTGTGCTTCAGAAAGTAAGATGTATGTACCAAATGCAGAAATGTCACCTGGTGTGATGCTGAAGTGGATTTTTATTTAAAACTGTATGGATAATTCATTTATACAGAGAGCTGTTAAGGTTTTATTTCATTTTGTGCTTCTTCTCAAACCTTTTTCTGGTTGAAAAATGGTAAATAAAATTAAATTATTATCCAACCAGTGGAAAAGATAGAAATGACCCATGATAACACTTGAAATGTGAAGATAGCTGAGTGTGTGCCTGTGTGTTTGTGTGTGTGTGTGTGTGTGTGTGTGTGTGTCTGCTTCTATGTCTGTGTGATGTTCATTTCACAAATCACTGCAAAAGATTACAATGAGATGGCCAAAGAGTTATAAATGATGGCAGGTATTCATTTGGGTAATTTTGCTGAAAAAAAAAAAATCAGAACACAAATCCTACCTAGAAATCATTATTTGACTAGACAGAAGAATAACACAGGATATAGTTCATATCAATATAATAGAATTAAATTAAATTGTGCTATGAAATGCTTTACTGGTTCTACAAATATAGATGTCCATGTGGAAAAGCAAACAGTTGTTTGCAAAAGCATGTAGTTATAAATCCATCACACTGAAAAACTTCGGAAAAAAGAACATAATGATAGCTTTATGCTCTTCCATTTCCATTCCAAGTCACATATCCCACATATTTACCTCAAATATGTGGGTATTGATAATCAAAGGAATTTTACTCCATTAATCTTATGTTTTTTAGGGCCTGGATGCACTGAGCAAAAATGAAGTCAATCCCTTGTGGGTCTCATCAGAACGTTAAAATGCTATATGATGTATTTCGTAGTTGCATAATGGACAAGTAGGTTGAAGGACCAGAGAAACTAAACTTTTTTGTTAAATAACATCAAGAGAAAATAAATACCCTAGACAGACTCAAATGATATTTTTAGTTGTGAGCACCACATCTCATAGCCGACGACTTGGTGACTTCTTGTCGAGGTCGCAAACACAGTGTGCTGCAAAAACATTTTTATCAGCAGGTTTATCAGGCCACACAGTCATCTCCTCACTGGGAATTCATATACTCGTTCATTTCGCGTAATTGTGTTAATGCACAATTAGCTAGCAATCAGTTAGTTAGTTAACTAGCTGGTCATACTTTATTACATTGCATTAAGTACCATTTTTAGCCTAGACAGTTAGGTTTCTGGGAAAGCAACACATAGTACTGGAGAACATTCTGGAGTTTTTAACTAAAGTTTTAACAGTGGGCTAGCTAATTTATCAGTTGTCCACCACTGTACACACATATACTCACCAACCACTTTATTAGGATCACCTTTACACCGGGTCTTTCGTGCAATCTTTTGGCAGCAGTGCAATGCATACAATCATGCAAGTACAGGTCAACAGCTTCTGTTCATCTTCACATCAAACAACAAAATGAGAAAAAATATGATCTCGCTTTGACTGTGGCATGTTGTTGGGACCAGACGGACTGAGTATTTCAGAAAAATTCCTGGGATTTGTACGCACAACTGTCTCTAGAGTTAAAAATAAAGGTGTGAAAAACAAAAACCATCTCCTGTGCAGCAGTTCTGCAGGTGGAAACGCATTTTTGATGGGATTTTGAGTTCTGAGGAGAATGACCAGACGGGTTCAAGGTGACAGGATGGCTACTGTAACTGAAATAACCACTCTTTACAACCGTGATGAGCTGAAAAGCATCTCAGAATGCACAACACGTCAAATCTTGAGATGGATGGGCTACAACAGCAGAAGACCACATCGGGTTCCACTCCTGTCAGGCACTCCTATCAGTCATCTGACGCTACAGTGGGCACAGGCTCACCAAAACTAGACAGTTGAAGATTAGAAAAAAACAATGCCTGGTCTTTTTCCAACCAGATTCTAGTTCCTGGATGATAGGAATGGATCCCAGTGTGGTCTTCTGCTGTTCTGCTGTAGCTCATCCACCTCAAGGTTCAACAAGCGTTTCTGTCCACCACGATTGTAAAGTGTGATTATTTGGTTATCATGGCTTTCTCCTCTGACCTCTCGCATCTGACCTCTCCACCTGTAGAACTGCTGCTCATTGGATGTTTTTTTTTTTTGCATCATTCAGTGTAAACTCTAGAGACTGTTGTGTGTGAAAATCCCCGGAAATTAGCACTTTCTGAAATACTCAGTGCAACCCATCTGGTACCAACATCCACGCCTCAGTCAAAGTCACTGAGATTTTTCCCCATTCTGATGTTTGAACTGAACATTGATGGAAACCCTTGAACTGTATCTGCATGACTTTATGCATTGCACTGCTGCCACATGATTGGCTGATTGAACAAGTGCATGAATGTTCATAATAAAAAAGGGTTCGGTAAGTGTGTACAGCGTTGAGTTTAATGTAGACACTGATTCTCCCCAAAGATGCAAAGCAATAATTTGCAGTTACTGTTTTACCCTGATGATCTTGGTTTATTGGTGCAGTAGATTTGCAGCTGCTTTGGATAGAGGAAAGACTGGATATTTGATAGGTGCCCTGTTGTTATAGGAAATCAGACAAAAAACTTTTTTTTTTCCTACCTTTTGTCCAAGCCTGAATCTGTACAGCTCTGAGATCACTGAGATTGACAGTCAGTGCTGAACTCAGGGTATACACGTACAGTGTATCCAGGCCTTCGCACTTTATAGCCTCAATAGATTTCAGTATTTCCTCTTTGCAAAGGCATACAACATGGTAAACAAAAAAATCCCCAATGATCTATTAAAATCTAGATATTTATATAGGTGCAGCTGGACATAAATGAGCACTGTAACACTGTGTGCTGCCAGTAAAAGCTCTGATAGCTCATATTCTGGTGTGGTATGAGAAGGATAATGCCTGCCTGATTGTGTGTTTGTATCACTGATTGCATCTCATGAAACAAAGTGCACAGTTATGAATAATTTATTCTATTAAAATGTCACAGCCCATAATTTTCATTGACCTTTTCTACAGCAGGCTCCATGTGAATATGTCACTGTAGTATAGAAAAACAAGCATGCATTTATTTATGTACTGACAATATACATGTTCCTTTTAATCATGCCTTTTTTAATTTAATGACTTGTATTTTATTTTTTATTGTTTTTATTATTTTGTATTATTTTTAATCATGCCTTTTTGGGTAGACAACATGGAATTATTGGGATTGATACTGTATTTTTTAGTATAATCCAAGGGCAAGAACAACTGTGGCAGCTTTGACACTGCTTTGTAATGTGTGTGTGTGTGTGTGTGTGTGTGTGTGTGAGAGAGAGAGAAATACAGATATTTCAGTTTGCAGTGCAATACCTAAACAGATGTCTGCTGAGACATCACTCTCTGGAAACTGAGTTCACTCATTAATTTGCATAGGGTGACAAAAAGTTTTAGGAAATATCACATTTACAGTAGCACAGTTGGGAATCAGAGCGGAACAGAGCACTAGCACACAGTACCGATCGTCAAACACTGAGCTGGTATCTGATTGGATTGTATTTAAATTTCTGATCCGATCCTCCCACGCATTTATTGTTATTGTTGTTTTTGTTGAATTATACCACAGTGCTATTAAATTTCTGAGTCTGCTTACGCTTCACATCTGGCTGCATCACATCGTTGATGATTTTCCTATAACAGCATGCTCGCCACAGGACACAGGACAGTACTTGTCTTAACACATACCTCCATCATGTGTTTGATATTTTGCAAAAATGTGCAATAGAATCATTCAAAGCTTCAGCTCAGTTACTCAGATGAAGATGGTATTAGATTAGTAGCGGGTATCAGATGATACTCTGAGCTCTGAAATGGGATTGGTGCATCCCTACCCTAAACATATCCAGCCTGTTGTGGACCTTTTCATTGCTGTGTGCCAGTACTTACCGTGCAAGACAAAATTCCTACATGGAATAGTTAAAATGGTCTAAATGGGAAATGCTGCTACTGTCTGCTAGTTACTCTGAGCTGTAACAGGTTCAGGCTTGTGATGGAACTTCCACACGCTTTCCATTACTCTGGCATGAATTATATGGTTTTATTATTCAAGACATCACCTAAGTGGATAAAAACACTGCCAAACAGATCTACTTCTATTCAGTCGGTTTAATTTCTAGTTGTGCCCTAACTGCTAATGGCTGACTGCCAATGCCGAGACTTCCCACTCGCTAGATTGCAGAATGGTTCATATATGAGATAGATGGGAAGAAAATGTTCTGAACAGCAGCAATGTATTTGAGTGCTTCATTGCCTAATGTAGTCATTTAAATGGTTATTGCAAAGGTGATTTTGCTGAGTATATTTTCATTCAAAGTTTCAAAGTTTGTTTCAAAGTATATTTGTATGCTGCTTTCACCTGATGATGTACACATGTCCATACACTGCAAGTTTAAAAAGTTATTGAACACTGAATATGATATTTTCAATACTCAATACAATAAAGTTGAAAACCTAGATATAAATAGATCAAGAAATGTTTATTATCAAATGTCTAGTGAATTGACTTTATTTTACTGGAACAATCTAAATCTAATAAACAGGAAAAAGTCAAAATTTTTATTATTCTATTTAGGTCCTTGTAGCACACCACGTATTAATATTTTACAGTTAATCCTAGGAGTGTGTGTAAATCTTTTCCTCTGTGAGGTATATCCTCTGAGTGCACCTGCTTTTAATAAAGCACTCATATACAGGATCATTAGGATCTGTTAATAAATTGGCAACCAGTTAATAAATTCACCATTTATTTATGTGCTATTCTACATCATGTTGTTTGGTCTGAGGCAATAACAGCAATTAACCAGTAATAAAATATAAGAATCTCTAGGTGTTCAAAAACTTCTGACTTGCAGTGTACACATTCCTGAAAAATATTATCATAACGTATTGCTATTACATATGAGCAATTTGTTTTAACAAACATACTCCGATCACAGTAACTTTAAAATTGTTCTCACTGATAAGTTTATAAGACTGATCTTCCCTCAGAAAGCATGGTCTCAAATATCTACATGTACATGTACCAGTACACAGTATGCTGTGACAGACTCTTCCCCAAAAGCTTAAGAGGTTATGGCTCTGTCTGAGCAAGTGATCCCATAATAATATTATTCTTCTGAGGCTTAAGGAATGAAGTCTTTAGCTGTTTCTTTGGATCATTCTAATGTCGGAACTTTTCATCATACTCTAACGGCACACAAAAACAGCCAGACCCAGTATTCTCGCCATAAAACTGAAGGAAATTGTACTTTGTGCATCTTTTTTATATTTGTGTTTACTATATTGATGAGTACCTCTTTTTTTCTTTTGTACAAGTTCTATAAATATAGCTCAGAAAAACACATGCACACACAGAGACTGTGTCAAATCTCAGTATGATGTACTTTTTTTTTATTTCGGTCTTTGAGTCTCTCTCTCTCTCTCTCTCTCTCTCTCTCTTTCTCTCTTTTATAGGTATTGGTAAAGTTACATTTCCAGGTGACACTGGTTTTGATTCCTCTTGTTCTTAAACTCTCTGTGTTTTGGCCACTGTAAATGCATCTCTCACCACAGAGACTCTGTACATTTAGTAGTCTCATGTTGCTATTAATAAAATGTTCAACATTATGGGCTGTCTTTCTAAAAAAAAAAACATGATCAAATGTTTGTAAAATGATGATGGAGTGATACTGAAAATAAAAGTTATTTAAATCAGAAACGTTGTGTTTTTTTAAAGGTATCTTGTGACCAAAAAGTCTATTTATTTATTTATTTATTTATTTATTCATATTTTAAACTTAAACGTATAACAAAATTATTATTATTATTATTATTATTATTATTATTATTATTATTATTATTATTAATTTCACTGCTTTAATAAAGGTGTCTTGTAAAATAAATGTGATACTATGTGTTTTGTACGAAGAGTTTTTTAAAGCATGAAAACTAGCAAAATTAAAATTCATTATCATTCATTATATATGTATATTCAGGGTATTTACATTGGGAATGGAGGAAGACCTGTAATAACTTGGCATAAATGACTTAAGAGTCATTTATTTTTTAAAAATTAAATGTAATTTTAAAATTAAATGTAATTAATAAAAGTTTAAAAGAAAAACTAAGTGCACAAATGCCCAATTCTTCTCATCCACCCACTACTTTTTTCTAACTTAATCACACACAGAGAGAGAGAAAGAGAGAGACAGCGGGAGTTATAAAAGGGTCAATATGAGAACACCAAAGGAATACTTAGGGCTAGTTACACACAGCTGTAGCTGTAAGGCAAACCCCTGTGCTATGAAATCTGCACTACACCTCCACGTTTACGCTGAATGTCAGGAAAATCATTCCGAGATGGTCATTACTGAGACAAGTCCCTTGACAATACATAGCTTAATAGGATTCATATCGAAACCAGTGTTATATTTTGAGCTTATAGGTAAAAAAAAAAATAATAAAAGATGCACATAAACATATTTGCATAAAGGCACAAAGAAAGGGATTATGGGTAAACATAGGAGCAGAGGCCCAAAGAGGAGTCAAGCTGCCAATCTCCAAAAGCTCAGCAGTTTGTTGTGTGAATCTGTGCTGCTGTGTGTCAAAGTAAATTAGGCATGGATGTATTCCTGTAGCCTTGGAGTTTTCCTGACAAGACCGTAAACAATACTTGACCCAAACCAGAGCTCCTGCAGACTTAGCTGGCTAGTGAAGTGGTATTATGAATAACTAAGCTGAAGGTAAAGGAAAAGGTTGAAAACAATGAAGGTTAACGTGGAAGGGCAGGACTGTAAGTACTTTATGTTAGTGTAAGGAGCGAGGGTATGAACAATTATGGTTAAGCTTCTCTTAGAAAAATTCTTACTTATCTTGTAATATTTGTAATTTGTCTTGTCTTGTATTTGTCTTGTAATATAATTATTTATTAGATGGTGAGTTTGGCATGTGGGTTTCTGCCGGGTTTTTCAGTTTTCTCCCACCTTCCCCAAACAACATGCTGGTAGGTACATGGGCTATGCTACAACATCTCTACGTGTGAATGAGTGTATGAATGTGTGAGCTGTATGAACATAGTCTAGAAACTTTTTCTGTCTTGACTTGGACATTTCACAGACTTATTGGCATTTGTACTTGGACATCTCAATCTTGGTCAGTGGTTTTGCTAAATATGTTCTTGGTTTCTCCTTAGAGGCCATAAAGCCAACTAGTTGAAATAAAAGCTTGGCTTGGAAAAGGAATTGGTGGTTTTCAGCCTTGACTCAATCTCGCCTAGTTCTAGGCTTTGACTTGATAATGTCAGTCTTGATTACAGCCCTAGTGCTTGATCTCATCCAGGGTATATGCCCAGTGTTCTTGAGATAAGCATTGGATCCACTAGCACCCTGATCAGGATGAAGTGATTGTGAATTGCATTTATTAGATGGCATGTTCCAGACTAGTGCTGTTATCTCATGTCCACTCTACTCTTGATAGGAGAATGTAATTTGTGGAATCACATTGACAGTGCTGTTGCTGTCTGGGATGCATCCCTCACCCAAGAGAAAGAGAGGGAGAAAGAGAGGGAGAGAGAGAGAGAGAGAGAGAAAGCTGGACCCATAGTTGTCACAGCTCATTATTTCTCTGCGCTGCTCCAAACCAGAGCAGGGACATGTTTAACCCTCCAGAAACTTTGGAAAATTTGCAAAGTGAAAGCAGCAATGGTCAATTTAAAAGCTATATTCTCTCTCTCTCTCCTTATTAATCCCAAGAGTTTAGAAACCCTGACACACGGTATTAGTATGAGCCCTGACGAATTACCCTACTCATCGTTCTCTCTCACTAACCCTACACTGACAGGTTCCTTTTTCCATCTCCTTGTTATTAGAGAAAAAGCTTCAAGCACATTTATTGAGCTTCAAACACCTTTACTGAGCTTCAAGCACCCCTATTCACTTGAAAATATCTCACATCCATACTATATACATACAACATGCACTCTATATTTCATTTGTTATAATACCAGTGCACACACTCACACAGACACCTCACCAATCTGTTAATCTATTAGCTGGCATTATGCAAGCCTGGGCTCAGGTCCTTATTTTTTATTATTGAGGAAGGTAGCAGCTGCCAAGAGCAGGAAGCCTGGCACATTCAGTGTGGTGAAATTAAGCACTAGGAGCTGCCCACGAGAGCTGTCTGCCACTCACCAGCCTCTCTAATGGCTCACATGGCACACAGTACTGGCAGATTCTACTACAGCCTCTATTTCACCTGGCCTACGGAGTTCTCAGGTTGAGCATCAGTCCAGCAAGGAATCTGGCCTTCCACTTATATACAGACACATTCCAATTTTTTAAAAAATGTGTTAAGATGTTCAGTCTATTGAGATTAAAGTATATCTGGGTAAATGGGTTAGTAGGTCTATTCATTCCACAAGCTTGAAGTCACTGACTATGGCAAGTGCTAAACTTACACAAAGTAAACTTTCACTCTGAGCCTCCAACCTAAGAATTAGCTGCAAAAATAGAAATATTAAATGAAATTCATATGCACACTCTCATGTATTAATTAACATTTGGTTAAATATTAACTAAATACACCTGATTCATGTTTTTTCCATGACTAAAAATACACTCCATAAATTAGCAAAAAAAAATTAACTACAGCATGTTCCTAGATGTTGATCATTAATCAGGCTCTGGTGTCCAAGTGTAAATATTGGAATTAGATTTTTCACTCTCAGTTCTGAATTTTGTAAGCATGTTAATTAAGACATGGTTCATGTTGGTCATCGTGAACTTAATTTTTACTCATGGGTGGGATAAACATTGGTTTATGCAGGCAGTGATAATTTTGCTTATTTGGTTTATTATCACAAAAAATAATACAAGTGTTGGGTAAAATTTTTAATGTTAAATAATGTCAGAATACAGCATTGTGGACTTCTTGAATATGATAGGTCAGTAGGTGTTGATTAATTTTCTATAACAGTACAGCTCTGTGGTAAAGTTTTCAGTGAGGAGTGCAGCATTTTTGGAAGGAGTCTCCAGTGTCAGTGCTTTGTAACAGTCAGTGCGAAAGCTGTAACTTTTCAGCCACAGGAAAGTCTTCAGGCATTGTAGACAAAATGCCTTCATCCTTCTACTTTTTCCATCTACTATATTACTACATGGAAAACAAATCCTAATAAGAGAGCTAACATTCACTAGTATTTTGATCATTTTAAAAGTATTTGGGAAGGCACTTTTTTTTCTTTTCACCTTGACCTTAAGGGCTTCTGTAAAACACTGTGATATTATATTGGAAAATCCATTTGGATCCATTTGGAGATATTAATGTGAATAACTAATGTGAATTACTGAATATTGACAAACATTCTGTCAATTTTTTCCAATATCACGGTCCTCAGACATCTGTGAAATAAATCTCTCAGGAATAAAACACTACAGAGCATGCTATTATAGGAAAATAATCCATGACAGGGTGCTGTGATGCGTTACCACTCCAAAGTGGATTCTTTTCTATAAAAGCAGAGCCAGAAGAGTTTATTGCTCTTATACCACAGTGATTTGCTAACAATTAGTTTTTTTAATTTACTAATTAACTTGAACTTCGAACAATATCATGCTTGTTTTGGTTATAGTTTTATAGTTAAATTTAATGTTATGGTACATCCACAAGACATACCATATTGACAAGTTAGTTCCTGTCATCACTTACGTTATAGCATCTATAACCATTTGTTCCACACCAGCCAAATCTAAAACTCTTCAGGGTTTTTTGGCTTGTGCATCTGAGAAACCCTTAAAGGTTCCACTTTAAACAAGTAGAACCCCTTACAAGTATATGTGAAGAACCCTGATCTATTCAAGGAAACACTGAGAAACTGTTTTTGCTTAGAGTGAGCATGCAAAAAATTCAAAAGATTTCTCATTAATAGCTTTTTAATTCCAGGTTTTCGGCACATTTTCTATTATTTCTGTTGCGTTTCTTTAGGTAAACAAGACAGAATGGAAAAGAAAAGAAGCACATGATGTTGGAACTTATTATTTGCAGCAGAGATTTTCAAGATGAATCATATTTCATTGAGAGCGGCTCTGTGAGTCAGTTTGTCATACAGCTACTACGTGGTGCAGACAGATAGTGGAGAAATGTAGTTTGTTTTGGAGTGCTCTGTTCTTGCTCCACTTTTGAGAAAAAGTAGTAAAGTAGTATTTAGGGCACAATACATTTCCCAGAGCCAAGCCTACACACAAACACACACACACACTCACACTCAAGCCTCTACATTCTTACATGGTTATATATACAACCGTCACAATTCAAAGAACTATGTGAGTACTAAAGTGGGTTATTTGCGATTCAGAAAATGGTTCTTTTTCTGAATGTGTGTGCTATTCAGGTAATGAAATGTGCCAACAAGGACACTTAAGTTGTTTGATTTGATCACTGTATAAAAACAATTAATTGTCTTACGTAAAAAGGAGAGTTAACTAATTTTGGCACATTTGTTTACTTTATTCAGTTAAGCATAGTTACACATAGTTATGTCAAATATTTGGTGAGAAAAGTAATTAAAATCATAATCTTTTTGTAAGGCAGATTATGTATTTGTGCTCTGAAGGTGCTCAGGTATTTTGCTGCATAACTATACAGTATACATTGTATATTGTGTAGGTCCCTACAGATGCTCGATCAGATTGAGATCTCGGGGATGTGGATGCCAAGTCAACACCTTGAACTCTTTGTCATTTTCCTCAAACCATTCCTGAACAATTTTTGCCTGCTGAAATAGGCCACTGCCATTAGGGAATACAGTTGCCATGAAGTGGCCTACTTGGTCTGCAACATTGTTTAGGTAGGTGGTACGTTTCAAAGTAACATCCACATGAATGCCAGGATCCAAGGTTTCCCAGCAGAACATTGCCCAGAGCATCACACTGCTCATAGTGCATAGTGCATCCTGGTGCTATCTCTTCCCCAGGTAAGTAACGCATGTGCCCCCAACCATCCACATAATGTAAAAGAAAATGAGATTCATCAGACCAGGCCACCTTCTTCCATTGCTCCATGGTTCTGTTGCTCACGTGTCCATTGTAGGTGGTGGACAGGGATCAGCATGGGCACTCTAGCCGGTCTGCGGCTACGCAGCCCCGTCCACAGCAAGCTCAATGCACTGTGTGTTCTGACACCTTTCTCTCACAGCCAGCATTAACTTTTTAAGTAATTTGTGCTACTGTAGCTCTTCTGTGGAATGGGACCAGATGGGCTAGCCTTCACTCCCCACTCGCATCAGTGAGCCTTGGGCGCCCATGACCCTGTTACTGGTTCACTGTTTGTCCTTCCTTGGACCACTTTTGGAAGGTACTAACCACTGCATACTGGGAACACCCCACAAGACCTACCATTTTAGAGATGCTCTGACCCAGTCGTCTAGCCATCACAATTTGGCCCTTGTCAAAGTCTCTCAGATCCTTACACTTGCCCATTTTTCTCGTACTTGATGTGTTGGAAGCAGGAAAAATGGGCAAGTGTAAGTCTCTCAGATCCTTACACTTGCCCATTTTTCCTGCTTCCAACACATCAAGTACGAGAACTGACTGTTCACTTGTTGCCTAATATATTCTACCCCTTGAACAGGTGCCACTGCAATGAGATCCTTAAAACCTTTTAAAATGGTTCTGTGCCACAACAAAGAGTGTTCAGCTATTGGTACAAGCCAAAGAGTCTTTCTTTGTACTAATTAGATCCTTTTTTGCTACAACTGTAGGATTTGCTCAATCTGATGCACAGTATGAGCACATGTCCATTTTTTAATGGTATTTTTAATGGTAGTATCCAAATTCAAATAATTAAAACTCAACTGTGTGTATTTTTCACATTAAATATGATCAACATAATGGACCCCAGATTTTATATCAAGTAAGCCAGCACCATTTCTACACAGCTGGAGTATAGCTATTTATGTTCTGGCCTGAAAGTGCTGCTATGGGTTTGTATTCATTACTTTCTTTAGTAGTGACTGATAAATCAGGAAAAAGTGACCTTGTGGAGGCTGAACTACTTCTATACATCATGACTGATGATACAGTCCTGTACCATCGTTATGTGTCCTCCAGCGTTGGCACCTGATCGCTGAATACAATAAATAGCAAAGAACAGGGACTCAGAGCATCTAAAAGCACCAAAATGTAGCCTCTCATCGACATGGCTTTCATTAAAAATAAGTATTCATAAAGTTTGGATGTTCTTTCTAAAGACTTTGCATGACAGTGAAACAAAATGTTTTCAGTCTGTTCTGGGCTGCTGAGTTTCATCTGGAAGCCCCAAAAAGTTCTTTAATGCCTATGTCTGTCTGTCTGTCTCTTAGTGAAGTGTGAATGTTTTTCTCACAGCATGAGGTGCTGTGATATGTTCACACACACTTCATTCCTCTCTAAGAAATGGGCCTGTTGGTGTCTCACTTTGCCTGTTAATTATGAGAGTAGCTGAGTAACTGCCAGCCACTGTGAGAAAAAGGTGTTCAGAACTTCAAGTAGGTAAAGACTAAATTAGAACAGGAAACTTTGAGATCTGGAGAAAATTTCCACAGGTCAAAGCTTACTTTATTGCTTTCCTGTGCAAACGACATCAGCAGGATTTCAATAGAATAAGTAGCTGCAAAGACAGAGCACTGAGCTAAAGCATTACTATTGGGATGGAGGTTAATTGGGTGAATATTAATCAATAATTTGCCAATTTCATTTGTTTTTATAAGTCGAATAATATATAGAAACATTCCTTAGAAACTTAGAAACATTCCTTTGAGATTTGCAAACATTCCTCTCGTTCATGTTGACATGATTTGCAGAATTGTCAGCTGCACATTCATGCTGTGAATCTCCTGTTCTACTCCATCCTAAAGGTACTAAATTGGATTCAGATGTGTTGGGGAAATTGTGGCCATAAAAGGATGCATGTGGTCAGCAATATACTCTGATAGGCTGTGGAATTCAAGCAATGCTTGATTGGTATTAAGAGACCCAATGTGTGTCAAGAAAAAGATTCCCCACACCAACACACCACCCCCACCAGCCTGGACTATTGACAAAAGGCAGGATACATGCTGTTGATGGACCAAAAATCAAGTATCTGATGATATTTTTCCAATCTTCAACTGTCCAGGTTCTGTGAGTCTGTGCCCACTCTAGCCTCGGATTCCTCTTCTTGGCTGGCAGGAGTGGAAACACATCAAGACACATCAAGAGCAAAAAACAAAGGCATGAGAGAAACAACAGGGTGTTTTATGTAGAAGAGCTAAAGACTGATTTTTTTATTACTGATGCAAACCCAACAGGCTTTCTGTCTTTGTGTGGGTGACCCCCCCCTTCCCTAGTGGCCGGTGCTGGAGTTGCTCCAGGCTGCGCGAGTTGCTGTTTAATGTGCAGTTTCATAATGGGTGCAGAATAGTTGGGATTGCATCTGTATAATTTTGGGCTGTTCATGCACTGGCCATTGTAATAATGAATTAAGTTAACTGTGGTTAACTATTTTGCAAAAATTATTAGACCAATACTATTTTTCTATTTTCTATGCAAGACAATGTAACATTTCTTATTGTCAGTTATTATTCATTATTTAATTCTTAATTCTTAAATTAGTTTAAATATTACATATGTTTTAACCCAATACATGTGTTTTATCACACATTTATCATTGTAAATCCAACATATTGTGATCATAAATCTGTCTCCAACCTTTCCCTTTATCTCAGGAAATTACACAATTCACAATTTCAATACAGATTGAGTTATGAGTATAACTATAAGTATGTTAAAAACTGATACACTAGTGCTATGTCATGTGAACATGCAGCACACTCTCTGACACCCATAATGTGCAAACACTCACTAGATCATCCTCTGACTCTCCTAAATACAGATATGACCCTACGTCAGGTGGCTGAATGGATATAATAAGCTGAAATCTTTAATACATCAACCATGGCAGCCTTGCATCATGAAGAGACAAAGACAAGACAGATGGGCAAACATTAATCACACACACACACACACACACACTTCTGCATACACTCACTTTAGCCTGTCCTTGTCAAAAGCTGATCTCTGCCCCCAAACTCTCGAAGCCTCTTTGTCTTTGTCTCTGGATGAGTACTATTGGGTCAATAATAACGTCACTGCTATCTTTGGAAAATCAATGCTGGTCTGACCTGAGCAGCGAGGTGACTGAAGTGGCGGTTTATGAGGTTCCCGTCGGCTATGTTGTGTCACGTCACCTTTCGAAACCTTCTCACATGCACGTTAGTTGTTCAAACATAATGATCATCAGGTAAGATATAACGATATAGTAATATATCTTTAAGGTAAGATAAAGATATAATAATGGCTTCTGGATCTGATCTGTTAAAAGTGTAGTCAGTTATTTTGAAACTCAACATCCAAACAAACACAGCAGTCTGTATATGTTGTGTTCATTCATTTTTCATTTTGAAAATGGGAAACCAAGGGAATAGCTTTTTATTATACTTATGGTTGTTGTTTTTTTTTTTTTTGCCATGCACTAAAATAGGAAATTAATCATTTTCCCCCATAAAACTAACATAAAAAATATTGAATTATTTTCAAGGGATTTTAAATTGCAGTACCTAGAAAATCCTGCTGATTTTTTCAGCTGCCATGTCGTCCTTCTTCACAATCACCCTCTTGCTATTTAAATAAAAATGCATGTAGTGATCCATATTTACAGTACATCAGGCATTAACAGCAACCTTTAATCTACTCTTCTTGCTACTTAGCTACCCAGTAGTTGCTAATAAACCTCCGGGTCATTCAATATCATTTAATAATTTTAGGCCCAAAATTAATCAAACACAAGCAAAGAAGAAATATGAGGCCTTTGAGTAATATTTATTGTTTTGAAGCCAAAAACACTATTCCAAACATCTTGTTTGCATATACACTCACCGTCCACTTTAATAGGAACACTTGTACACGTGATCATTTATGCAGTTATCCAATCAGCCAATCATGCGGCAGCAGCACAATGCATAAAATCATGCAGATACAGATCAAGAGCGTCAGTTAATGTTCACATCAAACATCAGTATGGGGAAAAATGTGATCTCTGTGACTTTAACTGTAGCGTGGTTGATGGTGCCAGAAGGGCTGGTTTGAGTATTTCAGAAACTACTGATCTCCTGGGATTTACACGCACAACAGTCTCTAGAGTATACACAGAATGTCCTTCTTTACCACACCTTTCCCCATTCTGATGTTTGATGTGAATATTAACTGAAGCTCTTGACTTGTATCTGCATGAGTTTATGTATTGCGCTGCTGCCACATGATTGGCTGATTGGATAACTGCATAAATGAGCTGGTGTACAGGAGTTCCTATTAACAAGGACAGTGAGTGTATATTTTTCATTTCAAAACGAGAAATGAATGAGCACAACATACACACACACCTACAGCTCCTACCTTTTAGTGAATTCTACTTGTTTAGGTAGCATAAGCAAGAGTGTGTGTTTGCACGGCTGCTTAGTGAATGGATATCTGGATAAATTGTTGACATTATGGGCAAGCTTGCAGGCTTTTATGTCATAACACAAAAATATTATTATGGAAATATTATTTCATTTATTTTTTATTGCAAGTGCAAATACACCAGGCACAATAATGTTAAAGGAATACTTGATGAAATTACTAAATGGTTTGCTCTGACTCACTACCAAATGGTAGTGCAAGAGAGGGGGCAGCTATTTGCAGTAAATTAACAGGCAACATGAATGACAGGTGGTTAGACACACCTCCAGGATCTGATTGATTGGCTCTTGGTGGTCCTCCTCATCTGTTTTTATCCAGCTTTCTGATCTACTGTTCTCATTATCTGCTGTTCTACAGTACAACAGTATGAGTAGGCTGGAGCTGTGAAGATCAGGCTCTCTGCTCAAGAGCCTGAAATCAAATATGGCAAGGAGTGCTGGCCTGCCACTAATTTATCAGGCTTTTCTAGCAAATGTTACAACTAACCATCTGTCTGTTACAATGTTAGAGTTAACCCCGCCCATGGGGAAGGTTGTAACATTGCACTTCCTGTCACTTTCAGTGGAATTGTACATACACTATAGGTGTTAGAAACAAACTTCAAGTGTTGATTTGTAGTAGAAATGTATATGTTCCTTGTATAAAAACATGATTATTCTAACTTAAATATTTATTAAATTATTTAGTGAAAAGCAAAATACGTTAGGCTGTGCCCTGCTCTCCCCTAATTCATCTGTTCACCTCCTTTTGTTTTGGCTTGCCTTGTTCACACAATTCCAAAAAATGAATGATCATCTCTAGATTTTATTACAGGCTACAATATTTTAATAGTTTCTATTTTTTCCCCTTTGTCTGATTGAAAGGCTTTTATGCCCTCATCCAGTTTTGCTTGTTAATTCATCCTCTCTTTTTTTTTTGCTCTACTTTATTGTAATATGGGTTGTAAAAGTGTTGAGAAGCTTGTTTGCAGCAGCTGTACTAAACTCCAACTACATCTCTGTTGTGCTTTTCCTAATTAACTCCCGAAGGAACACACATTTTCATAAAGGGATTTAGATGAAAATGGCACAGAAAGTCTCTTGGCATTCTGTTGGGCGAATGCTGACATTACGACAAGCCTGCCCTCTTTCAGACACATACTCTTCTCCAATGAGCTCTTTAAAAATGAGCTCTGATAAAGACCCAGGCACTAATGCATGCTGGCAGGGGAATACAATAAAGTCTTTCATTCTCGCCAAACCTCTTGTGTTTCATATTTGATATTTGACTAGCAGACTAGTAGTACCTGAATTAGTTTCAGTCCAGTGTGTGCATGCTGCATAATCCTAGCCGGGGGAAAAGTTAAAGAGGTCATATACCTTGGCAGAGTGATCATGATCAGAATGTTATTGTGGCTCTGAAAACAAGGGTCTTTTTTCTTTAAAAAAATGCGCTCGCTCTATTACGTTATCATCTCTATAGTAACTAATTCACAAGGACTTGCATGGCATATGCTCCATATTCTAAGTATAATTATAAATGCATTAAATAGATATTATTTAAATGGGTATTATTTAACAAACAAAAATGTCTAATCATTAATACGGTGAAGTTTTGAGTCTCATGTGTCACTGTCTTTTAACAGTCAATAAGTTTTCTTCCATGGAAAAGTTTTTATAGTTCATGAAATATAAGTATATAGTATAGTATATATTTATGTAGTATAAAATATATAGTATAGTTTAAATATAGTTCATTCATTTATTTACTTCCATAAACCAAGGAAAGGTAAGGATATAATAAATGCTTTTTAAAAAAAATATGATGATGTAGAACATGCGTCACAAATAAAAAATCTCTATAAAATAAATAATAAATGGTGTATGTCATTTCTATGCTGGAATCAGCGTCCAATTACAATTCACAGCCTACAAACATGGCCGCCGAGGACTACAACACCCAGTCACCACAGACTCTCTCACGCTCATATTCACCTGATTACTGATTGCACACACCTGGACTCAATTACACTATCACTGCTAACAGTATTTAAGGACTCGCTTCACTACAACACACTACAAAGTATATGTGCTGTGTCATTTGTACCAGTTGATACCAAGCCTTTAAATCATTGATTGTCTTTCTGGTTTTTGATATAGCTTCTGCTTTTCTCGTTTGCTCTTGCCTGCCCTAGTTCATGTTGTTTGTTCGTTGCCTGAATCTTTGCCTTTGGATTACATCTCTGTTCTGTTTGCTACTTTTTAATAAACGTTCAACATCTGCACTTGCGTCCATATCTGCAGTATGACATTGTAAAGGAAAGGAAGAGTGAATGAACGATTGATTGTCTGAAACAGTTTCTCTTTTTTGTAAGAGATATATATATATATATTACATTTTTATATTACAATATATATTACTTTTTTTATTGTTAAAAAGTAGTTAATTAAAAAAAATCACGAATTTGAAAAAGTCTGGATTTTTGTAAGAAAAAATCCAGACTTTTTCAAATTCATGATTTTTTTAATTAACTGCTTTTTAACAATAAAAAATGTAATATATATTAGGGAGGAATGAGGGAAAATTAAGGAATGTCTCAGAGCAATAGATATATAATATTAGTGTTAAGTTATAATTACAGTATATCCATACTTCCAAAACATTTACCAAATTTCTCGTTTTGTCTATTATGGAAGAGTACTTAAAAAAAAAAATACCACACAGTATGGCTACACTATGAATTCAAGTCACTGGAGTGGCATGTGCTACCTGTAATGGAAAATCTTTTGCAGTTCATTAAAATGTTTAACCATGCATCCCCACACTCAGCAGTCTCACTCACCGACAATCACAGACACCAGATTTCCTCGCTCTGTCACACAGTTGGAGCTGCACTTAGAATGTGATAGCTTATGAAACAGCGTTAAATAGCTAGGTGTTGTTTTCTCCTTTTAGTGTCTAAGCGTGACCGCAGTGGTGTGAAATACTGCTCCGTAAAGCATATGGAGGTGGTTGTCCTAAACATAGATAGAGTCTAGGCCAGGTCTAAAAATGGATTTTCAATGGGAAACCCCTAGTGAGAGTGTAATTCAGTCCAAGACTTGGCTTAAAGACTGCATCTAAAAAATTAGGGAGTGAGTGGAAGATTCATAGAAATCTACTACACTAATGCAGTACTGTATATGCTGACACTATTATTGTTTCACAAGCTATATTATGATAAAGTTTGTACTACATGAAACACTTAAAGTGATGCAGTAAGCAGAAAAAAAGAAATTGGGTAAGACCCAAAAGATTAATCCATCTTTTATAGATTCACTCATCAAAATGAATTTGCTTTATTTATTTATTTATTTATGTATTTTTGGTGCTGGGCAGGCATCGCTTCAATGGCATATTATTTGTGAGAAGTGCTGCGGGCCAACATTAGTAAATGCATAGTGACAGTAGAGGTAACCTTGAGCAGGCGAGAGATCCTGGGGGCCGTATGTCTTCATTTACCCGAGTATCTGCAGATGGCAGGGTAACAGAGAGAGACAGAGAGAAAGGGAAAGTTATTTTCTGTGCCTGACTCGTGGGGAAAAGAAAAGGCTAATGATATAGGCAATGTTGATTGTTCCCTCCCTTCTGGAATAGCGCCCATCTCTGGGTCTGAATGTGTATGTGTGTATGAGTGTGTTGGAGTGGTAAGGGGCAGGGGGTGGTCTCCAGCCTCACTCTTCTGAACCCAGATGTTTCATTACTGGCGAGATTATGGGCACGCTGGTCAGCCATGATGAATGTGCTGTGGAAGGCTATAAATAGCGTGGCATGAAAAAGAAGTGGGCCAGTCAGCTATCAAAATGGAACATAAGCAATTTTACAGAGTGCCAATTCATACAGCATTTATTATAACAACATTAAAGCATGCTTATGTAAAAAGCCAGTCAGACTTTGCTCACTAATAGCACACCTCAGTTCATAAATGTCAGCTCTAACTGCTTGTTGTTTCATTGTTTATGCAAATTCAAAAGAAAAAAAAAAAGGTTTTTCTCAAGTGTGATGATCACCTAAGTCAAATAGCGTAGATGTTTTGTTGACATACAGTTGTGTTAAGACACTTTCCGAGCCGACTTACGTAAGAATGACAGACTTTGTATATCAATGTAATTTTATTAAGTCAGTCATTTAATGCTGATAAAATGCCATTTCTATGAATACATATGTCAATATCATGACACTATATTTGACTGAATCATTTAAATGTTCTCTGGTCATTAAGTAAATTAGGTTCAAGTTCTCTCTTTAATGTATAAGAGATTTATCAAAACATATAGGGATTTGCTGTCTTACATACACTATAAAGCCAAAAGTTTGTGGATGGCATGACCTCCATATGTGGACCTTCCTCAAACTTTTGCCACAAAGTTGGAGGCACACAATTGTCTAGAAGCTCTGTGTTTGCTGTAGCATTACTGTTTACTTTCACTGGAACTAAGGGATTGAGCCAAAACCTGTTCCAGCATGACAATGCCCATGAGCACAAAGCAAGGCCCATAAAGCCAGAAGACTACATCTCGAATGCGATAGTCAAAAAGCACAAGTGGGTATGATGATCAGATATCCACAGACCTTTGGCCATATAGTGTATATCACCATTATGTGATAAACCAAAAGTATCCTGAGCTACAAAATCATATCATATATATATATCACTTATATCAATATATCACTTACCTATACAAATATATAAATAATATTAAATAACACCGCATATCATAATATAACTTAACTTGGGCGTTATGTCAAATTGACATCAGAACTGACAAAAGCAGTCTTTCTGACAGCTGCTGCCTGTTGGAATAAGCCTTGATAAATGTTTATGTCTTTTTTTATAAAGGGTTCATGCATGTGCCATGTGAACATCATTTTAACACATTACCTCCTGAAAAATATCAGTAGCTGGATAACTATTTGCTTTGATGGAAAGTTCTGGCAGTTCTTTGCATATTGTTCACTGGTGGACTCACAGCTTGTATTCTTTCAAGTAAAATGTTATGAATTATTAATTAGAACCTGAAAATGCAACCTTTGCTGTAAAGTGTGTAATGACAAGCACATTTTGCTTAAAATATATATGTGAAGTAAATCACGACAGCAGTCAAACTTTAACTAACAGCATCATTAATGCACATTTTAACAGCAGCTATGACACCTATATACTCCCTGGATAATTACTACCATCAAACTGAACTGCTGTCATACTAATTAGCTGATTCCACTGATCCCAGAACAGCTGGATACAGGACACAGTTGCAGCACAGCACAGCGGGAAGGAGAGAGAGAAAGAAAGAAAAGGAGAAATAGTGAGTGATTGCTTTATGGAGCATATCAATGGCTCCCTTTTCAGACCATCAGACACCCAATTACCCTGCTACCCTGCCATCACAGTTATGATGTGCAGCGGCATCATTGAAAAGAACAAGTCACCCTGTACTCCTGACCACATGAACATTAAAGCTTTTGAGCATGGCTACACCTCCTAAAAACTCTTTTAATTTTCTCTAATACGTCGTCCAAGCACACAGAACAAAGGACTGGTTTTAATGACAGCCACTGGCATGGTAATAATAAGAGCAAAATAGTTCAGCTAAACCAAAGGTTTTTTTTTTTTTTTTTTGGAAAAAAAAAAAGCAAAAAGTCACGCCACACAAAATGAATGGCTGTGGCCTCATTCAGGCTGTCCAAATACATTTTGCCAACCTCCGTGAAATACAGTGAGGAGCCACTGAACGGAGAAGGACAGAGGGGGAACTTGGAGCTTTATTGGAGGAAATGACACTCAGGAGTGATGTAAAAGAGAAATAGAGCCAACAAATCACCGCCACCTAATCCATCCGGACAGAAGCTAATGGCTTGACACTGAGCCCAGGTGAGTTTAATCAGGGGATTCACTGTCAGACTCAGACGTCTGATGATAGACCTATTCAGCTCTTGCCATGGCTTCAGTCCATCTCTGAATCAGAGCAGAACCTCCGCTGGGAGCCAAAGGGAGACTGGGGGATGTTTGGGCTCCAATCACTGACCATCTGAGAGAAAAGGCTGTTGAGTGCTGAGACTGTGCCACGAACTAGCTGGTCTTTTCATTGCTGATGGAAAACTGCCTAAACACCCGAGAGATTTGTATCCTGAGTGTTTATATACACACACACATATATATATATATATATATATATATATATATATATATATATATATATATATATATATATATATATCCTGCAGGTTTTTATAGAAAGAATAAAAACACAACATGATGGAGTATGTGCTGTTAAAGATAGGCTGGTGTTTTATGGCCTGACAAGAAGCAAAGTGGATTGTTTTCCTATAATGTTTTATTCCTCTTATACCACAGCAATTTGCCAATGAGTGCAATCTTTAATGTAATCATTTATTCACTTTGTGCATTTTAATGGTTTATATTTACATTTAACATTATGGAATGCCTGTGAGTCACTTACATTATAATGGCCATAAACAGTCATTCCAGCATTCATAAGACCAAAAAAAAAAAGCAGCATGTCACGTTACCGAGAAACCAGAAAGGAAAACTTACTGACCTTTGTGCTGACACTGGAGACTCCTTCCATAAATGTTAAATCAATATCTGCTTACAGAAATATTCACAATATCAATGATGATACATTTTCTTTGTTAAATAACAACACATTTTCTTATTTATTATTAGGCTTAGAATTTGTTAAGCCACCACCTTACAAATCCATGTGAATGAGTTGCTATAGATACTATAACATATTAGAGAAGCACATTACTACAAACCAAAAATTTCTATTACAGGTGGAACTACTGTCACCACTATTATTATAGAACATTTATCCACCTTCAGATTTGAGAATTCAACAGCATTATGGTATAATTCAGTGTAAGTGAAATCTAAATTTATATCTTGCTTTTAAATGACCATAATGTGTGTTTGTGTTGGAAATTAATTGAATCTAAAGTCAATTCTAGAATACGGTTTGTATAACTGTACATTCACATGCCCATTTTCATCTCTAAAATGAACTGGTTGTCAAAGCAGTATGATTGATGGGCACTAAAACTGTCATGACATGAGCCTCTGTGGGATTTATTGTGCACGAGTACAGCAACATCCACAACCATTGTACATAATTGGAGCAGACATGTATGGATGCCACCATATGCCTGCATGCTTTTATTTATTTAAAGCCTGTTTATCTTATTCCCTAACAGCACACTGTAGCATTTCTGTCGATAAAATGGAGGTGCAATGATTTATAATGGGTGAATGCTTGATTAGAGCAGTAGTTCTGTAATATAAATAGAAGCTCTAGAGATATAGATCAATTGATCAATTTAATTAATTAGTTTCTGTCTACAGATACAATGCTATGAACTGCTGTCTGTGTAATTGTTGTCATGTAGGCAGTTTAACAAATGCCCGTAATCTGAATGTCAATGTTTTTTTATGTTTTTAAGCCTTTATAATTTGTACTTTGGGAAAAAAAGCTGTCACTTAAAGCCAGCTATCTGAGAAACAGGCCCAGATTGAATTGATATTTTTGTACAGTAAGCAGTTTTTGTCTGTCAGCTTATCTTCGTATATTATTTTAAGGCATGATACTGTATAAGGTTTGATAAGAATTTTTCCTTGATGTTCACACACATTTTTACATTTGAGACATGTAATGAGTACAACATAATGATATTTTTTTCAGTCTTATCAAACAGCAAAGGGAGTGCTCTCGTTCCCTTTTGCGTGTGGATTCCCACTCCATCTGGTCAAGTAATGGATCTGGCAACCCTCTTTACATCACCGAAGTCCCCAGTGAGCCTTCAAATACACAACAGCTGCCAGATTGTCTTTCTTACTAAAGCCTAGGAACACAGAGTTGTAACCTTGTGAACTGCTTCAAAACATGCCAGATGAGTCACTGAGTAATTTGTGACAAGTTAATTCATGGGTCATTGTTATTGACACTGAGAGCGGATATTAGGAAAGACTACAGCAGGACTGGGTCAACTTTAATCACAGAGGGATGGGTTCTGTAAGTACTGACGGATCCTTTTCTCTGCCACATCTGACAGCGCACAATAAAAGCAAAAACACTCAAGTGGAAACCAAGTGAAAACAAGATGAGAACACACCAGAGCACTCTAGATACAGTGTCTTGCATAAGTATTCACGTCTCTTGAACTTTTCCACATTTTATAGTGTTACAATCTCAAACAGAAATGGACATACTATTGAAGTGATGGTATGGGGGAAATCAGTATAGTTATTTTTATAGTTATCAACTTATTTACAAATAACAGACATAAAGTTGTAATTGCATAAGTATTGACGCACTTGCTGTGAAGCCCATACATTATTCCGTTATTTTTGTCCTAATTGAATGCCTCGTCTTATGTGTCTTAATTTATGGATTTGTTTTTGAATCGCTTCCTTTCAAGTCATTCTGGTGCAATCAGTTGCAATAAGAAATGAAATATTTAGTTGAATGGTGTGCAATGGCAAAGTGTCACATGATCTCAACATAAATATATCTATTCCTTGAAGACCCCAGAGTTTGTTAGAGAATATAAATAAACCCCATGCATCATGAAGACTAAGATCAAGGAGCTACTAAAACAAGTCCAAGACAAGAAAATAACTTTGAACATCCCATAGAGCACCATTAAATCCATTATATAACAAATTGAAAGAATATTGTACATCTCCACCAAATCCAGTGAGTTGATAAGGAGGGGATTAGCAACCAAGAACTCCAACATCAGTGTTATGGGCTTTTTTTGTGTAGATTCAAGACATATAATCTCAAAGCCCATTTGAGTTTCATGTTGTAACAGTAAAAAATTGAGGAAAAGTTCAAAGTGAGTGAATGCTTATACAAGACACTTTAGCCGTCATAGTAATAACTTTCATTCTTTGCTCATGATCCACTAATGAAAAGTCAATAGTGTAGAGATTCCTTTGCAAGCTGGTGGATTATGACCTCATGCCAAAAAAGAGATTTCTTAATAAAGCCCATGATCAATGAACACTTTCTTTGAAACTTCATTTGGCACCATCAGCCCAAGTAGCCAAATGTGACTCATGAATCAAATGGAGCGAAACTCCAGGAATGAGTAGACTCATTTTTAAAGCTAAACAGAATTCAGAAAGCTTCATTAAACCCAGGCTGAAACTGCAACTTCAGATCTGTCTGAGTGAACTGGAGAGTGTGTGACAATCAAAAAGAGTGTGTGGCAATCAAACAAGAGAGACAATCAAAATCCATGATTATGTCTTTCAAAAGTTGTTAAAGGTCTTCATGGTTGGAGAACACTTTCTGGAAAAGGGTTGAATCTGATTGGGGAGATCAGGAGAGGAGTCAAAACCCAGAAGTGGTGTAAAGAGGATTTTGAAATTTACTGGGCCCATATTGTAGACTTTTTCCACTAAAATCTACCTCCCGAGTCAACACGTTCTATCTGTATAATTAGAGGTGTTCATTTTCCATTTGTAAATGAGGAGAAAACCATAAAAATGTTCCCTAAAATGCATATGCATTGCCACATAGCATGCCGGAAATTATATAACATATTAACTTAACAATGGTTTTGTATATTTATTTAAAAAATAGACAGAGATCTGGGGGGGGGGGGGGGGTTGCTTAATTTTGTCCTCTGTGTTATGGACAAAGAAAAAGTTGCGTTGCAGTAATAACGGTAATTACTCAGTAATTTACAAAGATCCCTGCATGTCTCAGGGCAATGGATGTAAATGTTGAGCAGTCATCTTTGAATTTTCTTTTTTTTCCTCCTGAAGTTTTCCAGTTCTGTACATTTTCCAGGCAGGGGTGTAGTGTGTCTCCATATGTGTAAAGGTCAGCTAATCAGAAAATGATTATGTAATAATAAATTACAAAAACAGTATAAGTAGACATCAGGGAAAACAAATAAAATTAAATTGTATTCCATTTAATACTAATATAACTATATATTGTGCTTGCAAATACATATGGTTCTGAGCAACCTGTCATTTTTATTGTACATCTCTCCAGTGTTTCTCTTACAGTTGCAAACTTTATTTCATAAATCTTCTTCCCATATCTCTGACACAATGGACTGGGTATGTTCATGCCTTGACCCTGGGATAGACTCCAGATCAACTACGCCCTTCAAGAGGGAGAAGCTGTTACTGAAGATGAATCAACGAATGAATGAATGAATGAGAGAGAGATGATAGAAAGCCATAATCATTACCAATACATACGCTCCACATCAATACTCCACATCCAAGAGCACAAACACAGACATACACACAGACACACGTCTTACTATCCTTGTGAGAACCTTCCATGGACATAATTATTAATGCAGCTAATAAATGTTACACCTACACTAAACAAAACTCCTTAAACAAAAATCCTTAATCTTAGTAATCAAAGGGAATTTTTTCGGCTTTTTTATTTTTAAATAAAGCTGCAGGTTTTGAAGAAATAAAAGCAGTTTATTGGGTCCCCACCATGGTATAAAAACATGGTCTATAGGTGCACCTGTATGGCTGCGTTGATCCTTTGGAGCAATTCTAAGCATTTTTCTACAATGGCACAAACACTGTTGTCATGGCCATGAACCATTCAACCTAAGTAATACAAGATCACCTGGCAAGTGTAAATATTATCCCTAAGCATCAGCATCTATTTCAAGGCACTGAATAATTCTGGTCGTTTGAAACATCTTGTGTTGGAATGTAGAAGGCTGATAACTGCAAGTTTTTAAGCACTCATCTGAATGAATAACTGGAAGTTGTTCAGCTGAAGAGGTCTTTGGAGAGAATCAAGAATTCCTAGACTATTCATAATACCAGCTCAGCAATATTGTTTAACCTACTGTACAAATTATTAATGTACATATAGTATGTACTCCCCTTAATTTAAGCCAAGGTTGACATATTGGTTCCTCTTTGCTATTTCTGCTAAATGAGTGGTGAGTGTGTGTCTGCAGTCTCAGTGCTGGGATCAAAGGCAGAGTGAATGGTGGTTTATGGAAAGCTAGCACATTGAAATTCTAATATATGCTGTTTGGGGATTGACCAATAAATATTGTCTTGATGATTCTTCAAAGCAAGCAACCTAACCTTTGATTAATGTTACCCTGGCACTACTGATGACATCTGAGAAAGAAATATGTCTAACCTCTTTGACCTTTGACACCAAAATGGTGAAGTACCCAGTGTATTGGTCTATCTAATTTTTGATTCTGGTCTCATCTCTTTTTCTGCTCTTTGGATTAGTCTAGTTCAATGTGTTCGCTTGGATTCCTGCCATTATATACTGAATTGTTGCCTTGTTATTTTGTTTTAGTCGCTTGAGATCATTCCTAATAAACAAACCCTGCTCTTGCATCCAAGTATGTGTGAAGTTTTCAATTTAAAATAACCCTGGAGGTATTAACTGTTACCTGTAATTTTTTTAATATTTGGTAATATTTAGATATTAATATCTGCTGAAATTCCATAGCAGAAGTTGTAAAAGTACTATAACTGACAAGTAATGCTGAGAAAGCCACTCCAGTAACTTACTTTGTTCTTTTTTTCTTTTTCTTTTTTTTTTTTGAGGAGAAAAGGACTAATCAGATTCTCACAATCTAACTCTGGCTGACAAAACACATCACATATTCCACAAGAAAAGACTGTGGCATTTTTTCCCCTGAAGCTTAATTATTCAACAGAGTGAATTCATCTGGCACACGTACAAAAGATCAGTCCAAAAAACATCTGCTATTTTGTTCAAGTTCTACTTTCAGCTTCCTTCCCTTTCATCATACATCAAAACTTTAACATTTGTGCAATATTAATTACAACAATCTCAGTAAATACCATTGAAATACCAGTCAAGTTTGCAATATAAACAAATGAGAAAACATCAAATAAATGCAGATATAAATGTATCTCATTGGTTCTAATCCAATTGACTAACTGAGTATGAGCAAAAGGTTTTACTTGGAAAAATTGTGCAGAGATTATCAGTAAGGGACAAATCCACAATAAATTCCCTACTCTTATATCATACTTCAAATCATTATCATTTGTGCAATAATAATTTACAATAATCTCAGAAAATACTACTGAAGTACCAACAAGGATTGCAATATGAAACGTGAAGAAATTGAGCCATTTCAGACAAAGGTTTTACTTGTTAAATGGTGTGTGCAGACATTATTGGGAATTGGTAATCAGCACATTGTATTTTTGGTTAAAAAAAAGATGGTTTAATGGAAGGTTATGTGGTTCTATGACAGAATAGATGCGTGCCAGGACAATTTCTTTGAAACTAAGAGGCCTTTCACATGTGCTCATTTCCTGGCCACCTAGTGACTATGACTCCAGGTAGCCAATGAAAGATCCTAAAAATTGCTTAGGTCAGAATTGCCAAAAGTGTTAATCCGGCTATGCCATTGCAGGTGAGAATCACTCAAAGTATAAATAATGCTTCCTACTGAAGATGAGAATCACTCAAGTGCTTATACTGTTCTTTATTGAGGCTGGTCTCAGTTGAGGGTGAGAATTACTCCAGGTACTGATGTTGTACTCTACTGAGGATAAGAATTGCCCAAGTCTTATACTATAGTCTATTTGCAGTGAAGATGATTTGAAATCACATCAGAGCACATGGTTACTAAGCAAAATTCAGTTTGTAAAATCTAGCAATGTTATACAATGAACTTCTTAATGCCACTCAAGAGTTAGCTATAGTGTGTGTGGAATGGCATTGAAAGGAAGAAGGCACCTTTTGACCTGTGTTCAAGTATGCTTGTGCAAGCCCTAGCTTAACCCAGTAAGCTATGCTATTTTTAGACAGTGGATCCCATTATGGTGCTCCCCAAAGCACACAAACCTCTGAGCAATCAACTGGCCATCACTTCCACATAGTTCTTGAGAGCCCTGAGTGGACACAAGGATGGATTTGAGCGCATTACCGCCTTCAAGAGCCAATTGATAGGTTTACTAATGTACTGCAGCATCAATATCTCTGGCTGGAATACTGGGATAGGCCACAGCTCCAGTCCCCAATGCAAACAATCCAATCCATGCAATTCACCTACTCATATGACCTTAGTGATGGCCAGTAAAAAAATAAAATAAAATAAAATAAATAAAAAAAATCTGTTTTAAGCAAAATCCATTTTATATCTGCATATTCCATTCATTCATATGTAAATTGCTTGATACCAAATCTATTCTTTGATAAGGTCATGTGCTCCCAGCAGTAACCCATCAATCTGCCCCCTGTGCCACGGTGTCTCATTCATCTGGGACAGCAGATCTAGTCTAATGTTTATTGGGCCTTGAGGACCCTTCAGTAATGTCAACGGCAGGTGGAACCATGGTCTGTACGGCCACAATGGGGCTTGAACTGTTTGAACTGGTCTGTTAATTGCACTGATGCATCATCTATACCAGTGACAGCCGTGGGAAGAAATAAGTCATAGCTTTGGCCAATCATGTGACAACACATATTGGCTAAATTTCTCAGTCTCTGCTCTGTCCAAGAAACAAATCAGGGATTGAGTTCCAAATTCGCTGTACCACCTTCTTGTTGCAAGACAGTGCATCCGATATCTGATTGTATTGGTCCAATTCCAGAGCTTGTTTGCAAACTCCCCCCTCTGTTGGTTGAGTGGTGTTCTTGTTCCACAGTAGTACATGTGACCCTTTCAGAGGTTCCTGAAAATGTTCCAGTACTAGTGACATAACCCTCCCACCATCCCCACAATGATTTGCTTTCAGTTGAATTTTGATTTTGTTCACTTCTATTTCAGTACCATTTATAAATGTCACTTTTTTTTTTACAGACTAGCTGCTAATTATACTCAAAATGACAAATATATTTTCAGATTGAGCAGGTGTTAATGAGGCTTGCTAAGTTTATATCCAAGTAAGATTGACTTAGATGGTTCAGTCACTCCACTCCAACCAGTCCTTCCATGATGTGACAGCAATGACAAGCTATAATCAGTTCTCTGGTATAAATTCCCCCATCATTTGAGGAATGGTTCTTTAGATGTGCAAATTTTCAGTTTATGGTATACATACCTTCCATTTTAATATGCATTGCAGTGAGTCAGCTGATATGCTAACTTTTTGCTTCTCTGTTAAAATAAGTTTCTAGAAGGAACTAATCCATGAATAATGCAGTTTATTACTTGTAAAATCCTACTGCAGAACTTCCTCCTGACACCTACTGTGTTTTGCAGAATCAATATGGTTTTACCTTTAATAATCATTATAACCAGTGTTGTGTTGGTAAAATCCTTTTTAGATTTTTTTCCCCATCATAAATGCTGCAATAAGCACACAATTATTTGTTTTGTCCTGCTAAACTGGGCACAAGAGCCCAATTTGTCATCAAATATGCCATTTTAGCTTTATTATTATAGCTGCAATGTGTGAAGAAACATTTTTCTTTCACTCAATTTGGCTAAATGCTGCTCATTTTTAAACAAATCTGCTTATTCTGTCCTTTTTATTTTACTCCCAAAAGTGACTCAATACTCTGCCTTTATATTTTATATATATATTTTTATTATTATTAAGGTAGAAGAGATCGACCCAAGAAGAAGAACCTAAGACCATTAACTACAACAACAATAATGATCACCCAATTTCATGCAAAATTTATAGTAATTCTAATGAATGAGAGTGGTTTACTGGAAATTAATGATAAACTGCATGTTTGTGCAAAATTTAAGTTGTGAGACCATGTTGATAATAGGATATGGGGACCGTTTGAATAGTAGTTACATTTATAATTAATAATTTAGTAGCTGCTCTTTTCCAGAGGACTTACAAAGAAGTGCAAAGAGTTGAATTAAGGAACAACAATAGAAAACATATACTGTAAATCTGTGAGATTGAGCCATTCAGGAACTAGCAGTATTATACAATGTTTTTTTTATAAAAGGTTGCAAAGTTGTATCTGCGTTCACCTTACAAAGAGTGTCAAAATCTAAGATATTGTCCAAAGTGGTCGGACTTTTGGATAAACACCAATCAAAAGCAGTGAGATTGTGCCTTACAAGCATGTTTAGATCACACAGAACGACATGTCAACAGCTCTGAAGAACTGAATTAATATGAAAGTTGTAATTAGGATGTAAGAGCAGGAGTTTAAAATTCATTCTTGCTGCAAAAGAAAGCCCCAAGAAAGGAGTGAAGTCCCAAGGCAGAACTTCCGGAAGTTATGATTCAGCCAAGCAGCATTCTGAGTGCTTTACAGAAAAAATGTAGTGCATAAATGGACACCAGGACTAAAAAGAGTTTCAGTTGTCACGTCTGGAAACAACTAGAGCTTATATGAGAATATGAAGAGTTTCTGTAGTCAGGGAATATCATGTTATGGAGGAAAAATCTGCAGCATGTGTTGGTTGATATACATACTGAATAGAATTATTTTCTATCTTTGACAAATTACATCTTTGGTGGAGCTGGTGGGCTGGTATGTGAGATAACTGTTTACTGACATGCTGATAACGCTAAAGGAGAACCGGAGTGAGCTGCACTCTATTTGTGATAACCTCTGCCTGAGTTGCTGTGCACAGAAATAAAGCAGTCTCCGGTCCCCAGGTAATCCCCTACTCTGCAACTGGAAAGTGAACAAGGTGCACACTATTGTCCTCCAGGGACACAGATCATAACACACACGTGGGGACAGGAAAGATTGTGTTGTAACAGACTAGCCCACTCTCTATAGTGCAGCTCTGGAGATTGGAAAAAAGAGCTGCATACTGATGTCAACTTCACAGCTAAAAAGGAGACTTTGTAGGACGTTTTAATAATAGAAAACTTTCAGGTGTAAATCTGTAATATGGCACATTATAACAGGTTCTCTAATATAATTTCCTAACAGTTTTACCTCACAGGCCCTATCAGGTTAGATGACTCTGGGATAAATTAACCAAAGGTGGGGGTTCAAGGCATGGCAAGGGTGATGGCAAGACATCATATTATTAATGAGCTCACAGTACAAAAAGTCCTTGTTAAAGTCATTCTTTCAGAAAGGATCTGTGAAAAACCCTAGTGGTATTGTCTAGCAGTATAACATTCCTGTTCACTTTCTGAAACAGCATAGATTTAGCTTCGGAGTTAAAACCAGCTGACACGGTCTGTTAGCCTGCTTTACCATACATTACCACCATAGCAAGGTCATGTTTAACATAATTAATTACTTCTTTTTTAATTGAACCATGCCATCTGATGTAGTTAAATCAGAAGTGGAAAGGACTTAAGTAAGCTCATTAAAGCTTCAAATTCCTGTTCTTGGCTGACAGGAGAGGAACCTGATGTGGTCTTATGTTGTCGTAACCCATCCACCTCAAGGTTCGACGTGTGATGCTTTTCTGCTCACAGTGTTTGTAAAGAGTGGTTATTTGAGATCCTGTCGACTTCCTGTCAGCTCAAATCAGTCTGGCCATTCTTCTCGAACTTCTCTTATCAGCAAGGTGTTTCCACAGAACTACCACTCACAAGATGTTTTTTTTCCCACCTTTTTTCACCTTTTTCAAATGTCACAACAGTCCAGGGCAGTGCCCCTCCTTGCCAGTAGATGTCACCATCTCCTGAATGCTAGTCATTTGCTCATTCGCTATTGATGGTTCATTTATTATACAAAGTCCATGTCATGCATTAGTTAAACATGAAGTCTTGCCCTACTCTTCAGTTGTGGAAGTTCTACGTTGTATTTTCCTTTTTGGCTTATTCTTGACTATTTTCCTGCAACCTCTTGGAATACTCGTTTGGATTCTCTTTGTTGGTTTGATGTTTGATGCTATTACTATGTATGTTCTATTCCTGCTTTACGATTACGATTTTGGATTGTGATTTAATAAAACTCTGTATATGCATCCTAACTACTCTGCTGAGCCTGGTTCATTACTAACTTGAGTTAGTTTAATAACTTACAAACATTATTTGCATCCCAGTCTCTCTCAAGTTTTCTATGGACTCAATATAGCCAGTGGCAAGCCTTCTGAAATATTGAAATCATAATAAAAGTTCAAGCAATTAGACACAGTCGCCAGTGAATCGTAGTTGCAGCTGCTATGAAGCGCTTCCATGGATTTTTGAAAGCAGAAATGACAGCAACTCACAATGAAGGGAGTGATAGAAATGCTTGGATGAGGAGATCTCAGTTGCTGAAAAAAATTCCAGCTTTTCTGATGTTGTCTCAGAGAGCCATAACGGTAGGCTAGAAATGAAGTGGTGCAATTCAAAGCATCACTCATCTGCATATTGATTGAGAACTTCATCAGGCATTACTAATAAGCGCATAGCTGTGTCGTTGCAAGATGATAACAGTGATTATGAAGCCTGTGGTCTCAGTTAATATTCAGCCTTCCGCATCATTGTTTTATGGCTCCCTTCAATTAAATTTTCACCCACACTCCCTGCCAAATGCCGTTCAACTTGTTTATCAGGAGAAAGGCTCCCGATATGGCTGATTGTGCTTTAATTGCATCGCCATGTGAGAAGTATCTATAAACATACTAAATGTCATGGTTTAGCAGTTTGTAATTCTTGTTCTACATCTTACCGAAGTTCAGAGATTCTTGCAGGTGCATACAAATGACACTCTCCTGCACTCAAGATGCATTTATCGTAATGTTTTGCTTTGTTTTTAATTAAGTATGATGTTTTGAAGTTGAAATTAAATCATCATTTAAATTTAATTTGTATTCCATAATTTGAATTAGTAGGAAAGGATCTAAAACAGTTCAGCAACATTGAAATTTGCGTTTTGGTAGCGTGACAAATTTAGTCCATTAAATTCATATTTATATTCAAATGTACATATTCAAATAATACATTATTTTGGAGTAAATTCTGATGCAGTCATTGTCATTTCAGCCAAACAGCAGTCAGGAAATGATTCTTAGTGAATTTGCATTTGAATAATTAAATAAAAAAAAGATTGCTTGTTAACTTTTATGCTTGTTAACCAAATACCTTGCTTTGTGTTGCCGTTATGGTAGAGCAAGGCTATTTTGGCTGTGATATCCAAGATAATAAGAGATTTGAAAAATCTTGCAATGTGTTGACTATTCTTATGTTTTGTTTTAAATATACTGTACATAATATTTTTAATTATGAACTGTTTCTGACAAGCTAAATAGGACTGAGTTAAACAGAAAAGACAGAAACATTTCTAGCCACGGTTACAGCACAGTAATACACGCTGTCTTTATTTCTCTACCTTGTTTTGCCCTTGAAGGGATTTGTCCAGGGAAAATTGCTAGGTGGTTGATGGAGAGAACATTTTGCTGTAAGCTTTCTCAAAGGACCCCAGAGGTGGTGGAGTTTGTTCACATTTCTTTATAGTGCAATTAGACATAGAGAGAGATTTTTTTTTCTGGGATCCACCCAATCTGGTCAAGCTTATTTTCCCTGAAACAAACAATTTAGCAGCTCTTAAGTGCAAGGCCCCACTGTCAGTGTGTGCAGCTGCCGTGGATAAATCAGACAAACTCCCTTCAAATGCCCTTCTTATGGATGTGGCACTGATATTCACTATAATGCCTCTTAATTGAGGCATGATGTTCCTATTACTGGGCATGATGTTCCTACCTTCCTCTTGGCTAATACAGTATGTGGTGTAAAGTGCTATACACTTCTGTTTGTGCAAGATTAAAACTTTCATGAATTGCCAGAGGAGCAGACCTTGAATAATCATTTCCAGTGTTACTTTTTCCGTATTTGATTTATGATGTTACTGCAGCAACTGCATCATTGCAGGCACAATTGGGTAATTAAACAGTCAGGTTGATTCAGCTGGGAGACTCTCGCTAGTCAGACTTCCAGCTTTCGCTGAAAAAGTCTGGTACTGTTCCTCACTAAATCTGGCCAAGAAGCGCAGTGTACAGAAAGAGGTTATTCGACTAACGTTGCAACTTAATGTGTGGGTTGATGAGGGAAGAAATAAATGCGTAAATTTGATGTGAACTTTATTGAGGGCAAACAAGGAATTTTTGTCAGAGGTCCAAATGGGGGTCAGAGCACAGGCAGACAAGGTAATCAAAGGCATCTGCAAAACATGAGTTAAATAAACCAGCATGGGTCAAAACAAGAGAAATTAGAACTTACAAAGTTCAGAAATTAACCACATCACAATGAGACATAGACACACCAGAATATAAATACACAAACTAATCAATAAATATCACCCACAGGTGGACCTAATGTGTGACTGACCAATAACATTACAGGGATTGAGACAGGACTGAAAAAAAAGGACATTGCAAAACATAAACAGAAGCACACGGAGGAACCATGGAGCAACCAACTTCTATTAAAAAGTCCCTTAATTTTGTGTTTTCTTTTTTTTTTTTGCTGTACTAACCTACCCCAAAAGAGTTTTAGCTTGATGGTATTCTTAGTCCCTGACCTAGTGAACTAGCATGTGTCATGGTAGCACCAAATGGCACAGAACTACAATACCCATCAGCCCCTGCATGTCACATGATCTGATCATACATTCCCTAATCACTCTCACTTGTGTCTAGTTAGGCCTTGTTAGTACCACTATTTAGGTTCTAGTTTTTTTTTTTTGTATCTCACTGTCAAGTTTCTGTTGTTGTTGCTGTCGTTTGTTGTCGTGTGTACCAAGGTCTCGCTTATAGTCTGTATGTTTCTTGTGTCATACCCATAGTCCATGTTCATGGTTCTTGTTTTCATGGTTTTGGTTGTTCTGTTTGTATTTTTCACAATAAATTATCTGCACTTGGATCCACCTCCACTACCACTTTCTGATAGCATGAGGATATGTTTTTGATAGAGACTACCAAGCACTTAAAGTCGCTCTGGATAAGGGCATCTCCTAAATTCTGCAAATGTAAATATAAACCTTGCCGCTTGGGAATTTGTAATAAATTTGCCATCCACAATTACTCACCACTCACTGTTTCAAATTAAACTCATGTTATTATATTGTGCCTTGAGAAGCCTGTTGCTTCACTCTGTCCAGAAGGTTGGAAACTACTGTAAGCAAGTGCGTACACATAGTAGCACAGGCAGGCGATCAAACTGCATCCTTTAGGGTATTGAAGCTTGTTGCCAGATAAATGTACAAAAGGTGGACCATCAGCTGTGGGACGGAGTGTCAAAACCTAGGCTTTGACTTTAAACTCTGAGTCTTTAGATTTACATTATATACACAATTATATAAAACCTGTCATGGAAGAATGACTTGAATTAAGCAAGTAGTTCTCTTAATGCTGAGAAAAATAATTATTTATGAAACAGAAAGGAAGAAAATACAACACATCATAGAGAATTTAACCTAATTTTACAAAATGAACATTTTGAGAGGTCACTAATAAAAGAAAACATTTCTTTATACCCAATAATGATGTGTTCTACAGAAAAAAAGATTAACCTTAAAGTTTCATATATACAATATTTTTCACTGTTACTACTGCATGTGCAGTAGTGTAGATAGATAGATAGATAGATAGATAGATAGATAGATAGATAGATTCTTTATTGAGAAGATAGATGGAGTAGCTATGCACTTTTCATTTTCCAAGAAGCTTCACAACATCATGCACTCTTTTATACGTGAAAGCAATGACAATTTCCAATCAAAAAGGCTAGTGCACAGGGTGCCTTGTTTATAACTTAGCAATTTGCTTGCACAGTACTTCAATGACAAGAGACATCAGGGCTCCTGTAACAGCCATTCATTTTCACAGTGTGAAACTTTTTTTCCTCACTCAGGTTACGCTGCATGCTTCTGTTCCAATGTTCCATTTTCCGTACAGAAGTAAATAAATAGAGTGTAAAAGCAGTGTGATAATTGTTTTCCCCAATTCCTTAATAGATTCAATTTAGCTAATGATCACAGAAAAGATCACAGAACGTGCTGTTATAGGAAAATAATCAATGACGGGGAGGTGTAGTGCTTTACCACCACCTCTTTTTCTCCCTCTTGAAGTTAATATGGAAAAAAAAAAACAGCTGTGTGTCCTGAAGACTTTCCCATGTTGGAAATTGTAAAATTGTGGCTTTACCTGGAGACTCCTTCCAAAATGTTACAAAAAAGTCTTCTCACAGAAAACACAATCATATCAATAATCACACAGTTTTTAAAATCTGTTCATGTGGAGTGTTCACCATACACATCCCTGTAAGTTGTTACTACAGAAGTGATAACATTAGAATGAGTGCATTAATATAAACTTTGCAGCTGGAACTACTGTCAGAGCTGTTGATATAGAAAATTAATAAACACTTTCTAACCAATCAGAATCAAGCATACAACAACAGCTCCATGGTATATGTTCCTTTATATGATTATGTTCACATTAACACATATATGTTATATATAATAAAGTGTTTCATCTTCTCATATAACATTTTCAATGATGCTGTATAAAATCAGAAAGTAGCTTAATCGTATTCACTTCTGCTGCTCTGTCAAATGGCAAGGCAATGCGTTTAAAACTCTGCCAACAACCAGTGACTCATAGGATATATTTTAGATACTTCATAAACTTGTGACTCATAGTGGAGTTTGAGGATTTAAATTTGGATCTCAATTGATGCTGCCGGATCATGTTTCTGGCTGAAGTGTCTTGCATTCTGTGCACTTTGTCCCAGATGAGTTCTACACAAATTCCTGGCGTGCCACAGACATGCTCTGTTTTTCGCAGAACTTTTGTTAGCCTTCCTCATGATGCAGAATGCATGCTCACAACTCTGGGAACAAGGGAAAAGATGATGAGTGAAAGACAGAGGCAGAGCATGAGTGAGAGTGAGAAAGTACTTCTTTGAGAGACTGAGACATTTGCCTCATCAATAATGCATGGGAAATGGCTGAGGGGCTAGAGGGAGCTTGTAGAGAAAGAGCGAAAGGGAGAAAAATGGAAGGGGAGAATCATGAACTGATCTGGATGTTATTAATAGAAGCCAATTAATTAACCCAGTGAAGTTAAATATAGTACAGACACTTGGAGCGGACAACGGGAGCATGGCGAACTCCAGAAGAGTGTCCAAAATGGGACCTGGAACATCTGCTGCTGTTGGCACCTGTGACCAATGAACTGATAATGCTCCCTGCATGTCCATCACACGTTCACTAGTGTTCTGACCCCTTACTCGGACCATGAACACCCAGACATGTCCTTTTATCACCTCTCCATGAGACTGAAAGAAAGGTGATAAAGAGAAGGAGGAGGATTTTAGTTCAGGATTTTTTTTGTTTGGTCTGATCTATGAAAACATATTTTTCAGTTTCATTGCCTATTGTCTTCCAGTTTGATCATTTGCCAATTCCTACCCACTGACTAGATCTCCCCTATCACATGACCACGGAAGATGAAGCACATGATTCCAAAAGAACATTACAAACATTCCTCTTTACACAATAAATGATATCAAATGCAGATATGAGGATCTCAGCATGGTTCTCTTCGAAATGGACAAAAACATCCAGAGGGCAATGAAACAGCTGGCTCCATGACTAAGCGATGTGTTTCCATCAATGCCCACTGACAAACTCTGTTTCAAAACACAAGATGTGCGGACGAGCTCTCACTCGGTAATCAGAAAGCCTGATGCTAACTAAATGGAGTTCATTCATCAGGCTGCGAGGCCAAAAATCTTTCCTGAAACTGCCATTTCCAACCACGTTATGAGTCTATTAGTCACACAAGACTGCACAGTTATGTACTGACTACAAAAAAAAAAAAGAGTAAAGCTGCTACAGCTAACCTGCTGACTGATAAACAAACAAACATTTGAATTTTGTATGTAATTTCTAGAGCCTTCTGCATTTTGCAGGGTGAATTGCAGTTGCAGTGAAAACATTGACAAACCATTCTCTAACATGCCCCCAAAATAACCCGATGGCTGTGGCATAGTCAAGATTCAAACTCATAATCCCCCAACAGTTGGATCCCACAAGTCACAGTTTTCTATGTTATTTTTAAAATTATAAATTTCAACTGTATCACAATTGTACTATTACTACAGAAAGACTTTTAAACTACTACAAAATATACTTTTTAAATATACATTTTATTTTGCAGCATTTACCTAAATTCTCATCATGATAAAAATGTTATAAAGCTCATTTTAGTCATTTTAAACTTTAGCTGCTTTTTTTTGTTCGTTTGTTTTTTTAACTTTAAAAGTTATTTTGGGAAGCAGTGTCTTCTCCTGTTTACAGTATATACAATATTTGACATCATTTTTGCCACAGACCACTCAGTAAAAGCTTTAGTTTGTGAGTGCTGCTTTTTACTGCTGTGAGAAGGCCATTTGTGATCTCTTTAAACACTCAAAAACTGTTTGCTGGCAAGAACTTTCTGTTAAACCTCAAACTCCAAATGCTTTTTAATGGTTGGGCAGCCATTCTTTTTGGTTCTAATTTTCATTTTATCAAGGACAGGATGAGCTGGATAACTTGAAACCATAACTACTTGCACCAAAATTTTATTGTGTGAATTTTTATTTCACCATATTAGTGCACATTAGGCAAATTAGATGTCTTTAATTCCACACCGGTTGGGGAAAATGTGTACAAATTAAATTATAGATTATTTTAAGGTGTCAGACTTTTTTCCTTCAACAACCTTAGTAGTATACAACAGAGTTCCAATTAAGCATTTGAATGATTGTCCTTCTCACTAACAGTTCACAAGACATACACTTGACTTCCCCACTCCATTGACAAGTGTTTGTACCTCAAACCCCTAATTTAGTATTAGTATGGGTGAGGGAGGAAGTTGTGAGGCAAAGCAACTAACCAGCTATAGGACTGTGCGATGTGTTGCATGGACACCATGTAAAGAAGAAGCTACTGAGAGAAACATCTTCCCTGCTTACACACAAGTCACAGCTAAGCAGACATGTCTGGTGAGGACTGCAGCTCTTGTGGCATGTAGCTGCCTGAATAAGTGAACTGCATTATTTATCAGCATGGTGCTGGGAGTGAAGGGACAGTATGGAAACGAAGACCCTAGTAAAGGTAGCAGGGGGTGTGAAGTAGGTGGAATTGTATGTATGTGAATGTAAAAGGAAAAACAAGAAATAAGTGTAAGAGTATGAGCAGGGATCATTAAAAAAAATGAGTTAGATGCCCACATGGAAAAACGAGAGTGACAGAGAGGATAAAAAGGAAGAGAGGCTAAGAAAAGGAAAAGAGAATGAACAGTAAAGCAGGAGGCTGAGAGAATGAGAAATCAAGCATAGCTGCAGTGGTGAGATACAGACTGTGGTCAGCTCCATCTCTCTCTAATTGCTTCTCACCTGCCGCTCTCTGTACAGTGCTGGCATGAAGTGCCTCATTATCCACCTCCACCTTTGGCAGGTCTTATTACAGCTCGTCGGCCTGCCTTCTGTTTGGCCCTGTGTGAACACTGAGTGATACAGCCATAAACCAGCTCCACCTCACCCCTTCTGCCATGTCCAACATGGAAATGACAGGAACCATGGCCACGTGTGCCCACCCAGGATGCTTCATCTGACACAATCGTATTTCAGTATGTGAACCCTACTGGAAGTGGGCAGGAAGCAGAAACTTAAAAGACTAAGGTAATGCAACAAATCAAGACAATCTAAAGTCACCTATATAAAAACTGGGGCAGGAGTGGTTCAATACTAGAAAAGTCAAAGCCCTTGGTTCCAATCCAGATTGGACACCAAGACCAGTGTTAATACCCCGCTGCAGGGTGCTTTTACTTTTATCCAGAGCTCTAACGGCTCTGTCATTGTTTGCTGGCACGCTAGAGGAAACAAGCACCCTGTCAAACCTCTAACTCCATCACTTTTTAATGGTTTCAGAAGTCAATCTGTTCTGTTGCTGCTCACAAGGGGCTTAAATTTCCATTTCTTCACTCAAGGATATGTGATACAGCTGGACAACTCAAGATGATAATTATTTGAAACCAAATCAATTTTTGAATTTCATCTGCACCACATAGTTGCAAATTAACTATCTGTATTTCTGCACTTGGTGAAAAAAGCCAGCAGTTTAACAAATAATTATTTTAAGCTCTTGTCAGAATTTTCTGTTTTGAACACCCTCATAGGTAACAACAGTGGTCCTTAAGGTCCTATTATACACAGAAATGATGTTCTTCTACAGTTGTTCTTATCTAACTGTACAGAAAAATTTAACCTTCAGGGCATTTACTTTTAAGCTTGAGGTTCAAATGCCCCTGTCCTTCCTTTTACCACTACTGTATTTGCTTTGAGAATTGTGCTGTGTTGTAGAAACCCAGAGAGACCTTGTCAGACAAAAGAAATGGTAAAAATGAATCTCAGTAGGCAGTAACAAACAGTGCAGGAAATATATCTTTCTTTCATGTGATGAATTCGCCTGAAGACAGCAAGAAAACGTTCCAAAAGAAAATCCAAAATGCGAACAAATTATCAACTCTCAAAGGAAATCACAGTTTAGAAACCCATATTGACAACATTTAATTGACAATGTTTAAACATCAATGAGTCACCTTCAATGTCATCAGGAAATCTGTCATCCACTACAAACTCTCAACAAGTCATTACAATGGCTTTATTGTCATCACAAAAAGGCAAAGAGTTCAAAATATCCTAAAATAAACCCCAAATCCATACACACCAAATGATGACATGTTTGTTAGAATCCAAGAGGATGATTGGTCCATTAATACAGTGGCTTGCAAACTGTACTCTGTAACGCATCTCTGCGTAGTCATTTTAAATTTTAGTATTTTATGCTTTGCCATTATAAAAGAAATGTATATTTAAATGTATGTTTAAAAAATCTAATTAATATTTTAATATGATAATAAAAGTACATACTTCTAGTGTTAACACTTTTATACATACTTTATGAAATATATGGTACTCATATACTCATATGGTACCACTTGTACTAAAAGAATAATTTATATTCAATTTTAAATTGAACATATTTTTTAAAATAATACAATAAGATACATGGCAATTAAATATACTTTTGTTAAAGCATGCCTCAGTATGTTAAGAAATATATTTATTCATTTGTAGCCCATTACAATATACTTAAGCATAATTTAAAAGGTATTACTTTGAAAAAAAAAAAACATTTTGAAAAATACAGAAAACTGTGTTTTAGGTATATTTCCAGAAAGTAC
The DNA here is from genome assembly GCF_027358585.1 of Pangasianodon hypophthalmus. Taxonomy (NCBI): domain Eukaryota; kingdom Metazoa; phylum Chordata; class Actinopteri; order Siluriformes; family Pangasiidae; genus Pangasianodon; species Pangasianodon hypophthalmus. The sequence goes on from NC_069717.1 coordinate 8,295,896, forward strand.
GGGTAATTAAAAAATGTGCATTTAATATTTTTTACATATGTGAAAATTACTAATTATGCACTTAATTGTTTTCACAAGTGTGGCAAAATCTAAAAGCAAAAACAAAGAAACAAACAAAAAACCAAACCAAAAATGTCTGGTTTGTGTTTATACATAATAGAAGTTATACAACAATTATTGTCAGGGCCATTTTGTGACAATTTAACAAGTTGTTGGCAATGTCATGTAAACAGTACATTGTCCCTTTTACAGCAGGGGATTGTGGGAGTCACACTGACACTTACTATACACAAAGGGGACCCTAGACCAGAAAGGTTTGAGAACTGTTGCCCTGATGCAATGCAGATGTTAATTTAATGTCGATTCTCTGCTCCAATCTATGTAGAGAATCAATACTTTTTCATTTTCACAATATCTGATTGTAGAGAATGCATAAGCATGCTAAAAATGATTGAGGCCTGCAATTCCTCATGTTGGTTCTATAATATGAGTGTAATTATTTTGATGATAGTTTTACTTCGCACCACTCATTGTACACAACCACGCACAACAAAGTGGTCATTCAATTGGTCCCTGGTGGATGATTCCAGACCTTTTTTTTAAAAAATGCAAGCAAGGTCGATGAAATTGCAATGTCGGTGTGACTATGATAGTGCTCTCACACACTGATTGGAGAGTGTCTATTTTTGCAATCAATAGCTTGTAGTTGAAACCTAAAGTAGCACAGAGAGGCTCAACAGAAATCTATCAGGGAAAGGCCACATCTTAACAGAACAGAGTCATTTACAGAGTGATTACTGGCTCTGTTGCAATACTGTCTGAAGAAGACTCAAAGTTCAGCAAAGTGGGTGATTACAAGACGTGTGGCAACAATCAAACCCTGTGTGCCATTACAAAAGGATTTTGTACATGTAGACTAATAGGTAGATTGGCATTTAGTGGTGTATTCCTGATTTCCCTGATTGGGTGTTTGTGAGACTCATCATATCTTATCTTCAACACTCAGCATTTATAGACATTTAACTATAAACCATATAAACAGTTTATAAATATTTATAGACATGAAATGAATTTCATTTCTACGAAGCACGCATTACTGGATTCAGGATGTTGATCCGGGTCATGGCACCAATGTGTTGGCTCCTGAACTTAGGACATAATAAAAGCTCTACCACTGTACAAACAAGTACACTTGCTTTATCAACAAATTGTAGAAGGTTTCTTGCTTGTCACGAAACAAGCATTCTCTTGAGCATGTCAACCAGAGTTCACAGGTGATTTGCTATGCACTGCAATACTAACAGTATGAAATATTTATCTGCTTTTGATAAACTCAGGTGGTCTTGCATTTGAAAAGCTCTTGAAAACGTATACAGTACAAGTGAAACTCATTTTTAGATATTTTTAGATATGGTATACAGACTGACATTACTCTGAAGATCAAGGCATCTTGAGATGCAGTTTACAGTTTGCGAGCTACACTGCCTCAGGCACATCTAGAGAAAGCTTTTTTAATATATTTTTTTTATTTATATGTGTCAGTCTTTTCCTTCCAATGTTGTCTGAGTGAAATGTCTCCTGAGATATTGAATCCCCTAAAGTATTACATTTTGGTGGCAATCAGTACGATTATTGACAGTGATTGCTGGTTGGAATATTGAGTGCGAGGGCTGAGACAAATTTCTCCACTCATCAGTAACTTGCTGTTTCTATTATGAAACTATTAGGGTTGAACATTATAGTGCAAAGTCTCTTTGTATAGATATAGGCAGAACACTAGTCCATAATCATGCATTGTCTCTTCCGATCAGTAAGCATAATGAACAGAAAAGCTGTGCTTGCCATTAGTTCGCTCCTTTGTTCAAGTCAAGGTACAAAAACCAAAGTAATTTGTACATTGAATAATGTGAACTTTTCTTATTCCTCTATTATTTCCTCCAAAGGCATTTTGGAAGAAAAACCTTTTTGGAAAAAGAATTTGATTGTTGAGAATGTAATCCACATTGTTCATGTTTCACACCAATATTGTATTTCATGTGTTTCTTCTCAATCACTGCTGATGATAAGGACGTGACAGTGATGTGAGCTTAAAAGGTTTAGCCCCAATGGACAATCTAGAGGTTGTTTCACTCCGTGTAATGAAACAACAGACAGCAATAGGCTATGTGAATCTATAGTCTGGGCTAGAAGGAAATCAGCTCCAGCCTCTACATGTGTGTTTTTTCTTATGATTACTGGTGGTATACTGTTGTTTTTGATTCCATCAAAGTAAAAACAACAGCCAAAAAACAGCAATGTGGATGGCCAATATATAATTGCTTGCTAGTTTGCAGGTTAAGGGCTTACTCAAAGGCCCAGCAGATGCAGCTTATCAGTGCTGGGATTTCAACTCACAACCTTCCAATCAGAAGTCCAATGCCTTAACCACTTTTGAAACTTTTGTTTTTACATGGAAATGAGAACACAAGCCATCAGGTTTAATTATGAGTCGACTGACTGAGATAATGTGTTCCTGTATTTTTTTTCTGCATTTTCTGTATTTTTCTGTATCTTGAAAGTTATTAGCCTGTTTTTACTAACAGTACATTCATGACACTTTGAGAATGTTGTCAATGGTACACATAGTGCTTCATAGGAGTGTTATAAATGTAAATTTGATTAATACTTTAGTCTGAGGGCATTAAAACCATTCATCTGGCTGGCTCATGGACTTCATAAATAAGTGGAAGCTGTATTGAAATGGGGCTAAGAAGTACATAGTGTAAGTATATATAAGGTCTGTAAGGTAAGATGGCAGATGGACACATTTTTGCTGTTAATTTTTTATTATGCTATCTACTCTACTAATAAGAGCATGGCATTAAATGTTCAGTCCATTAGTATTAAAATTAAAATTATGGAGCCCCATACCAATTATAGCTTCTTATTTTGGAAGCCCATATACTAGCCATGTGAATTTAATGCCAGCAAACTAAAGTGTTATTCAAATGTACATTTATAACACTCTTATACAGGTTATAATTATATAAGTATAACACTCTTATACCCTTAAACAGGGTTATCAAAGTGCGATTTGTAAAAACAAGCTAATAATTTGAAAGATATGGATAACACCATATCACAATCAGTTAACTCATAATGATAATTGATAAATGTTAATGATGGATAATGGCTTTTGTTCTTTCGTTCAGGTAAAGACAAAGGAAACACAAAATCATACATCATCATACGTGTTTTGACGTAAACCTTACAGAAATTCTCCAGCATTAATTTATAAACTATTTATGCAATGCTTATGAATGTGTTACAAATGCACTTTGTGGGTACCCTTCAAATAAATTGTTACCAAACTTTCTCATGATTAGACATCATCTGCATGGTCTCATGTGAACCTGACTTTAATCAAAACCAGTAAAAAAAAAAAAAATCCCAATTCAAAAGCTGATGCAAGCCATTACCTTCTATTACACCTCCAGCTACAGACAGCATATTTTCATTACCAGAACTGTTCTAGTGATTGATCTGTCACGACTTAGAGGGCTGAAGAAAACTCCTATTGCACTTTAGTAACCAAACACTTCTGCCCATCTGCCTGTATCATCTGTGCTAACCTTAGTTTAGCTGAATTAGTCACTCAGGTGGCAGAGAGATGTGACATGTCAGCCCACTGTGAATTTTAGAAAACGACGAAGTTGTTCTTCTGCACAATTTGGGCAGTTCATTTCACATCTTCATCCGAAGCACTCAATTTATTTTAGTAACTCACAGAGAGACAGCATGGTAGACATAAGAAGCAGTGGATTTCAAAATCTGTCAATTATCAGCAAACTTTTCACCATAAATAAAAGAATGCGAATCACAGCAGGGAGCAGGATATTTGTGGCTTTCCCAAAAGAGCATTTCAATTTTAGATAATGTCACTGCAGGTTCTACATTATTTCCCACAATGCAGTACTGTAAAATTTATACTTTAATCAAGTCTAACTTTATAAACAAACAATTTTCTAGACAGTGCCACATTACCGTATCTTTTTTCACTGGTATATTGTATATGAAAAACATCATAATAAGAAATAGAATAGTTCTTCTTCATTAGATTAGAATTTTAGAGCTACGTAAAAGACAACGGTCACCTTTTAATTCTTCACCACTACCAGTTAATTCATTGCTATAAATAAGACAATTTGAAATATTTTGTTTTGCCTTTTGACTGGCACCTTAGACTCTAAAAAAAATGACACACATCTCTTTTTAATTTGATGCAGGAACAATAAATGCATCGTTCGCAGTTTATTCATCTTTAAACATTCTGTTTTCATCACTGAAATTTCCAGCAGTTTGCTAATCAGACTAGAGAGTGTAAATAAAAATGGCTGTGGATGTTCTTCCTTGGAAGACAGTAAATGCAAAGAACAGTTTACACTCAAGTCTCCTTTACTGAACAGTTGATAACTTCACTTTGATACAAGAGACTTAAAGTTAGAACACTAATGATGCTCATACTCAAGTTCCTTTTAACAAACGTAGCACTGCTTGACTCTATAGTATACAGTTATAGAAAAGTATGAAAATGATTTATAATCACACTATTCAGTGTCACCTGGATGAGAATGGGTTCCCTTTTTATGTCTGGTTTCTCTTAAAGTTTCTTCCTTTTATGATGTCAGGGAGTTTTTCCTTGCCACCTTCACCTCTAGCTTGCTCATTAGGGATAAATGTAAATTTAAATTTTATTTCCAGATTTCTGTAAAGCAGCGTTTTGACAATGTCCATTGTTGAGTGAACCATATCAATAAAACTGAATCGAATTGAAATAAAATGAATAGTCTATGAGTCTTTTCTAACCTAATGTCTCTAGCCCTGTAGCTAGTGTCTGGTCTGATGAGCTACCATTTACATAAATGTATTTGAATGGATAAACTGCAACAAAGGATCTGCTACAGAAGCCATGCTGGTTCATGTTTAGAAAACTAGAGTCACTGAACTAAGGCTAGTTTTATTTTTTTTTAAACATTTGTCAGCTACAGTATTTTTTCAAGTGCTTGGCTCTGTCCACTGGAATGCTGTTCTGGGTCTGCATCCGGACCGTCGTCCGCCAGTTCATGACCCTGATATAAACCATTACTCAACCAGCAGTCTAATATCAGGAAAACAATTTTCACCATGAATCAAAACTTCCTGTCCATACAGAGTTTCTGAGACAGAAAAGCAGAATGAGCCTAATCCAATGTGTCATGTATAAAATCGATAGCATCTACAAGGATATACTTTAGCTGAAAATGATACCACAACTGGCAGCTTGGAACAGATGAATGTGGAGCAATGTTGTTCCAAAGAATGATGGCAGCAAGAAGACCTTGAGAAGTCCTAAGTCGTCTTGAGAGTCTTCAGTCTCTAGAGAGCCAACTAAAATTCCTTTGGTGATATTATTTTATAACTCTCATGTGTTTTGTGTCAGTAAATCCCCAGAGCCAAAAAAGGCTCAAATAAATATAATATTCACACAGTGTCAGTTATGGCACTAAGTGCAGAAATAACACTTTACATAACCAGTTTGATAGCAGCCAGAAAGTGGTTGTTTAACACTAAAGGGCACAAACTATAATTCAGCCTTCTTTGTTCTATATTTCCTTTCGACCATTACAGACAAATTCTGATGTTTGCAAAGTATCCTATAAATTTTAAATCCTAAAATTGCTCATGAATTCCTCGGCTGGCAAGAGTACTTACACAATAATGGCATACACATATCATATGCACTGGTAGCTGAAGGGCTTTTCTTAACTGAGGTAATATCACCTGGATTAATCAAACCACTGCTGTGGAATGAGCCCTTCTTTAGGGATTTTGCTCATTGTTTTCTAACATATCACAGCAACATAGGATATAATGAATGGAGTGGAGATTCAAACACGATTTATATGATGTACACTATTTGGAATGCACAGTAGAGAGTATAGTACGAGCAATGGTAGAAAAAGTAGAAGTATCTTCTACAATTATTGTCAGCATTCATAGAAATAGGCAAAAGTGGTTGTATAAAATAAATACACAATAGTTCACAATATTTCAAACTTGAACAATAGGACAAACTGTTCATCTTTGTTCTAGCAAAACATTCATATTCAAACGTTTATAAAAATACACACTAATTTCTACTACTTTTTATAATTATACACACCACTAAGGAATATTTTTAATACGTGCTAATTGCCATTCTTTAAAGGTTTATAATATTTTTCATTTGCTCTCAGTTTCCAGGAGCTTGCTTGTAACCATGTTCTGTTTCCCTAGGGTATAGATATGAGGTTGCACACATGTAAAATCCTTTGTTGTTTGTTATCATGGGAAAAACCAAAGAAATGTCAGCACAAAAGAGGTAGAATGGTTGTTGACCTGGACACAGTTTTGTGGCTAATGGTTCAGGGGCTGTTGTGAAGTGTTAACTCTCCTTAACTAGCCAAAAATCCCTTGAGAAACTATTCCATCTAAAGTCTTACTGAAAAAGTAAGATTGGAAAAAGACCAGTTGATATTTTCCCAATCTGCAACTGTCCAGTTTCAGTGAGCCTGTTGCAGCTGATTCACCTCTTTTCTGCTCACCATGATTGTAAATAGTGGTTATTTGAGTTACTCAGCTTGAACAAGTCTGGTCATTCTATTCTGAGTGTTTTTATAAATAAGGTATTTCCGTCAGCAGAACTGCCATTCACTGGATGTTTGCGTGAAATTCCCAGGAGATCAGTAGTTTCTGAGATCACATTTTTTCCCCATTCTGATATTTGCTGTGAACATTAACTGAAGCTCTTGACCTGTATCTGCACGATTTTATGCATTGCACTGCTGTGCACATGACTGGCTGATTGGATAATTGCATAAATTAGCAGGTACAAGTGTTGGTCTTAAGGTGGCCAGTGAGTGTACATAATAATTATTTCATAATCGACTCACTCTGCATAGAGGGTTTCACAAAACCAGAACCATCTATTGAGTGGGGCCCTACTTAGGTTCCTGCCAAGGGCCAAGGATGTACTAATCTATCCTTAATCCTCACTCTCTTATCTAGACTCTATCTGACTTGCAGGAAAGAAGAAACAAAAAGCTTCTCTAAAATATATGAGTTCGTATTGCTCACTTTGCAGTAACACTGTTCCATACATCTTCAACAGTTTACAAATGTGTGCACTTAGAACAATGTTTCCTACACATCCTCTGAAATGGGAGTCTAATGGACTAATTTAATTGGTTTGCCTGCTCATCTATCAGTTTGTCTAAGGCTTCTTTACAGGCCGGTTTTGTCTTGGCAGCTGATATTATTTCTGTTAGCTATGGCATTACTTCCACTGGCCACAACAATGACTAATCTCTGCCATGGCTAAACGGCTCACTGTGCACCATTCCTGATTATGGACTATGAAGATTGCTTCTTCCAACATTAAGAAGTAGAGGAATTAGTTTGGGGCACTAGTGAAATTAAATCACCGTATGGGAATTCTAATGTAATAATAAAAGAACTATAATCAGTTTTCATTTCCCATAATTCTTTTCCATTTCTCTAATCAGTGCTGTGAAGTGTAGATTGTAGCTGGAACTACTGTCTGGGATTCTATCTATCTATCTATCTATCTATCTATCACACACACACACATACACACACACATATATATATATATATATATATATATATATATATATATATATATAAATGAAATATTTTATTATATTCTATAAAATAATATTAAAAAATAATATATTGAAATATTAAATAAACAATAAAAATAAACATGAAAATAAATGATGTGTGGAAAATAAAATAACATTTTAAAAATTTACAGATCACTTGAAAAGTGTGAAAAAACAAAATATACATGGAAAAATGTGAAATGTGAAAAAAAACCAGGTGAAAATAATTGAAAAATGTGATATATATATATATACATGTTATATGTACAGTATATATATATATATATATATATATATATATATATATATATATATATATATATATTTTACTTGCATATCGTGGTTTACTTGCATATATATAACATGTATATATATATATATATATATATATATATATATATATATATATATATATATATATGCAAGTAAACCACGAATCACATATGAAGAAATGAAATCTTCACAACTGACGATAACTTGAATATAGTCAAATGTATTTAGTATTTTCTGTTATAAGATTACAGTGAACCAAATATAAGATTATTAAACATATTTATAGCTATTTTCTTTCAAGTTTGAAAAAGTCTTGTTCTATTAACAAATAATTTTGCTAATTTTAAACATTTATTTCTAGAAAGAAGCAAAATTGCCAATAGAATAAGACAATTTAAAACTTAAAATTACTAAAAATGTCTAGAAGTAGGTTTAATAATCTTATATTTGGCTCATTGTGTTCTCATAATAAGTCATTTTTGCAGTGAAAAATAAAAAAGTGTGAAAAATCTGTGGCACATGATGTAAATTTCACATGTGGCTCATTAGAAGTTCATGTAACATTTCTGTACAGGATTTCTTTATTTCATGGCACTAAATCCACTGTAAACGGAGGTATGAATTCAGTACAGGTTAATCGAAACAAGGGCTGAAGCACCAGTCACTGCATATTTCTGTGAAATTCTTGCTTTTAAACACTTGAATCAGTGATGGGGTCTTTCTAATTAACAGAACTGATGAAGTGCTGCACCATGAACATTGAATCCAGAGAGTGATCATTTGAGTAATTGTAAATAGCGTTGTTGCTTAATTTGATTACACTGAAGCCCACAGCTTTTAATAATAGCCTTACTTTCTTGTGAAAATTGTTTGTGAATCTTGAGCAGATTACAGGTACACCATGAAGAAGAAGAAGATAAAAACACACATCACCATAGTTTCTGATGTGTGTAAGCATGTTCAGGAGTCTACCCTTAAAACAAAACTACAATTATACAAATATGTATACTTATAGTTTACTTTTTAATACACTAGAATTTCTAAGTACACGTGAAGATAAGTACGCTAGTTTGCTTTTAGATATATTTTATATTTATGAAACTTACTTCTAAGTAAAATATATACTAAGGTCTACTTAGTATACTAAGGTGTGCTGTGGTATCTGGCACTAAGATCCTTTAAGTCCTGTAAGTTGTGAGGTGAGACCTCCATGGATCGTGCTTGTTTGTCCAGCACATCCCACAGATGCTTGATCAGACTGAGATCTGGGGAATTTGGAGGCCAAGCCAACACCTTGAACTCTTTGTCATGATCCTCAAACCATTCCTGAACAATTTTTGTAGTGTGGCAGGGCGCATTATCCTGCTGAAAGAGGCCACTGCCATTAGGGAATACTGTTGCAGTGAGGCGGTGTACTTGGTCTGCAACAATGTTTAGGTAAGTGGTACGTGTCAAAGTAACATCCACATGAATGCCAGGACCCAGGGGACCCAAGTATCACACTGCCTCCACCGGCTTGTCTTCTTCCCTGGTGCCATCTCTTCCCCAGGTAAGCGACACACAGGCACACGGCACACAGGCACACATTACCCCATGTTCCGAATTGTTTTATACCTCTTATACAACAGTAATTTACCAACACTAACAATTTTATATTAATTCAAGAGAGACACATAGTACTTTTAACTATTTATAGTCACATGTAATGTTGTGGAACAAGTTAGTTCCTGTTATCACTTACATTATAGCAGCTATAAACAGTGGTTCCTTCATCAGCCTCTTTCTTTTTCTTTCTCTTGAACTCAATAAATGAACAAAATGAATAATGAATGCTACAGCTTTACTTATAATGGTTACAAAGCTGACATTGTAAACTCCTTCCATAAGAGAGTTTATGATACAAGTCTTTCTTTAAGTTGTTAGTGTACAAATGTCAACATTATAGAACGACCGTCAGAGGTGATGTTAGAGAAAACTATTCAGCACCTTCTGACCAATCAGAATCGAGTATTCAACAGGGCTGGGATGTAACTGTATCTAATGCACATATTAAATATTTGCACTAAATTTAAAATTAAAATAGTTTTTGGTTTTGGTTGTAATAATATTTTCTTTTGAATATGGCAAATAAATGCCTTTTCAAATGCCACACTTATATGATCTGATAGAACCTGTTTAAAATGTTAATTTCTATAAATGTGATATAAAGAGAGGTGATTACATTAATAAATAACTTAGAGAAATCATTTTATTGTCACCACGACAGTTGACAACACCACAGCCATACTCTGTAATCAGGACTAGAAAGAGAGAAGAATGATGTATGCTTACTGTTTGACATCACCATTTAATTATATTTGCAAAGGTTCTGTTTCTGTAATGTAAATTGTTTTGACAGATTCTCATCTTCTGAATCTCATAATGATGATGAATAGCTGATGTCATAAGGACTTTAGCAGGTAAACAGGTAGGCTAATCCTGCATGCATGATACAAGAATTTGTAAGGGAATTCTCATGGATACAAACGATTAGACAATCACTATATGTGTGTGTGTGTGTGTATATTTATTTGCAGTTACTATCCCAAAACATTTCACCAAAGGATATTGTGTAACTTATTGTATAATATGTAAGGAATAAATCAAACTGTAACATGTCAAGTTGTTATAGGAAAATAATCAACAACAGGGTGGTGTGCTACAGTTGCCACCTCAGAGTTGATTGTTTTCCTATAACCAGCACAAGTGTTTTAATCCACTTATACCCCAGACGTTTGCTATTTCATAGTTATATTTAATGTTAAGGAACATCAGTGAGACAAGTTACTTCCTGTGATCACTTACGTTATAACAATTATGATGTTATTGAGGGAAAAAAAAACTCTTGTCATGTTAATGAGAAACTGAGAAGACTCTCCCATGGTTGAAAACTTACTGTCTGTTATAAAATGTTGACACCGGAGACTCCTTCTTATGTGAAGCATCCACCATACATGTTCCTGTGAAAGAGTTGTTACTATAGAATTAAAAAGATATTAGAATCAGTGCATTAATATATACCTGTGTTTTGAATTACAGCTGCCACTATTGTTAGAGCTCCTGTTATAGATAATTAATCAACACCTTCTGACCAATCAGATTCAAGAATGCAACTGCACTGCGGTTTAAGCACAATTGTTTATATCATATTATAAAGACAATGATATTGTAAACACAACATCAGTGCAAGTGTTTACTTATAGAAATGGAGTTCAGTTTGATAGGAGATACAAAGAAACACCCTCTCATAAAACTGAAATCCCACTTGTCCATCCCACTGGATTAATGTTGCTATGCGACACTGTTATCAATATTTTTATTGCATCCATATGTGAGATTTACACATCACATTGCCATGGATGAATTGGGATTTCATCACATCACACCAATAAAATAAGGATTAGTATAAAGCATGTGTGCCCTTGCAGAGGAGCTGCAGAGAAATGGTCAGTTTCTACTCCAATAAATTTTTACAACCCTTCTGGTCCATGTTAAATCATGTGGAATTAAACGATATTTATTAACACAATGTTGTTTGTTTCCATACCATTGGGATTAAAGGATTTTTCAGACATGATATGGCAACCCTTGGAATGCTAACTATTTATTGGTAACGGTGCAGGGTGTTTATCAGTGCTGTGAGGTCCCTCTGAAAATTATAAATAAACCTCTCCTCATAGAAATCTTCACCATATCAACAATAACACATATTTTTAAATCCACTTATACTGAGTTACCACCAGTTACCACCTGGGTAAGTTTTTGTTATAGAAATTATAATATATAAGAACAATATAATCCACGCAGGTGGAATGTTCTGTTCCAGACTAGGGTTGGAACAGTAACAGAAAAAAGTGTGAAGTTTTAATTCAGAGCTGTATTGTAAAAAAAAAAAAATTATATGTACCAACCACCACTAACTTGACCATGGCCAAAATAATAAGCAAACACCCAGATTAACTGCAGAAAGAGAAGGTGACTTACCAATACAAAAAAAGAACATAAACAAATGAACACAACACAGAAGAAAGACCCACACCCAATAAAAATGGCAGCCAGGCCCTACACCCAGTGTCTAGACAATACATGAGAAATATCCACAAAACTGTCAATATTTACACAGAAATATTGAGAACAGAAACAAAAATTGAGAATACAGAAATATATATATATATGGTCAGAAGTTTGTGGACACCTGACCATCACACCCATATATGATCTTCCACTCCAACCTTGGCAAACCATATCTTCATAGACTTCACTTGCATAGGGTCACGATCATGCTGGAACAGGTTTGGGCCCTTAGATTCAATGAAGGGAAACTGTAATGCTACAGCGTACAAAGACATTTTATACAATTGTGTGCTTCCAACATTGTGGCAACAGTTTGGGGAAGACCCACATCTTGGTGTGATGGTGCCTTAAATGCTGCCATGATGATGGCAGGAGATAACGTGTCATGACCCCGGAAGTACGGGACATCTGGACACAAACACATAGAAAACACAGAAAGAGCAGAAGGTTGGGAACATAACAGGAACTACTATCTGACCTGCTATTATAGGAAATTAATCAATAACTTCTGACCCATCAGAAACAAGCATTCAACACCATAGTGTCAGACTTGCATGTACAGTGTGGAACAGACTAAACTCTAATGGACAGTGAGGATCTGTGCTCAGAGATATTTATTTGAAGGGCCAGAGGTGAAATCGCAAACCAATCTGAGAGTGGGTAAAAAGGAAGTAGTCAAAACATAGACACAGTGTCATGACCTTGTCTGAAGTAGCAAACTGCCATCATGCTCACCCCATGACCTTATCACATGACCTTGAGCCAAGCACCTATCCCTGTTCACAGTCATCTAATTACTTATGGAGTGCAACTGCTTGCAATAACACTACTCCCCTTAAATAACCCAGCATCTCAGTGTTTTGTGGTTTGTGACACACCTCGTTACCAGACTAAAGGGTAATCCAAATAATAAACCAAACACAGCATAGATGATTAGCAGAAATATAAGGCTTCAACACAATCACAAGGGTTGGCATCACAAGGGATTTGCAACGTGTTGTTGAGTTAGGATGTGATCTGGAAGTAGGTGTCAAAGTCTGTGCTAGAATTCTATACATTAAGACCTCTGGAGCTGGTGTTACAGTATACACATCGAATTTTATATTTTATTTTCACAAGATGTCCCTACCTTGCACTTGTCTATTCTTCAAAAACATATGTTCTTCAGGAAGAAACTCTAATATTAATGGTAGAGAACATAAGGTGTTATGTCCTTGATTTATCGCATGACCTCTCCTTATTACAAGAAGATTCAGAAAGAAGTAGAGGGGTGAGGGTGAAGTGAGGAAGTATCATTTTCAAGTGATATGACAGATGCAATAAATAATAAAGACAAGATATTTGGCCTTTGTTCACAATTTATAGCTGTCTTTCATGGTCTTCCAGATTGTACATATGTATGTATTTGAACTTTTTTCTTAGTAATTTTCAGCATTTTACATTTATTGTTACATAAATGCTGCATGTATTTACACATATGTAGAATATGTGTGCATTTAGTAGGTGTTCTGTATGTACAGTAAATGGTAAGACTCAACTACACACCAAGCTTTTGCATTATGCACTGTAATGTGAGACAAAATTTCAGTCCCTACTGTGAGGTGATTTTTGGAATTCAGTCTTTGTAAGACATTGCCGAGGCTCACAGCAGAAACAGACACAAAAGGTCATGGAATAACTGAATAATAACCATATCCATATTTTATGTGGAATAGTGACTTATTTGGCAAATTATATTATTTATTACAGATAAAAATTCCCTCTGTGGTGATGAGAGCTTTCACTAAAGTGATTTTGTGCTGATGAATTGAGCGGCCTTGTCATGTGGCCAGTACAAATGGCAGAGAGGCTGAGAATAGAGAGACCTTACGTCTTGCTTTGATAAGAACATGCTGATTGCATCTAAATGTAGCACAACATTTCCTGCATGATCAATCAACGCCATCATGCAAACCTTTGCAGAAATTAGCTGCAAAATAGGCTTAGCTCCATTTAATTTGCTGCGACAGTGTCTGTTAGTCCCTGCACCTTGGCCAATTAAAATAGCAAATGATTACAACCATCACTTATGTGCAAGGTTCTGAGAGTACATTCATTTTTTTTTTTATCCAGTCCCGGAAAGTTCATGGTCAGGCAAGATGGCTTTTTTGCCTCGATTACAGCAGAAGTGGCTTTTGAAGACCTAGACATTTGTTCCACTCCAATGATTCTCATTCATTGCTGCAGAAGGCGTTCTACTTCAACTCTCCTGAGGGGCTGTTCTATGGAAAAGCTGTGAAACTTCTTTGCATCTGTCTCTCTCTCCTTCTGTCTCCTTTCCTTTCTCAGTCTACAGTATCTGGGCCAGTCGAGTGACGCATGAATGAAGTGTAGAAAGAGTTTACAAAATAAGATCTCAGTGTCAGGGACTGATTTGCTATCACATTGCTTGCTTCCAGTTCTGTGTGGGAATGTGATGGATTTGTCCAGGGCTATTTGAAATTAAAACCCCTCATGGTGAGAGCTCACTAAAGCCTGCGTGATAAATTACATCACTGCTGGTTGGCTTAACTGATGATCATTTCTTAGCTCGAGATGAAAGTTACATAGGGTTAAGTCATTAGTAGCTACATCTGTTTAGCATTGTCATTCCGCCAAGTGAATGAGATTCACTGTTTCGCCTGTCTCGCATACATAATCTGCCATCCTAGTGTACATATTTCATCTACATGAATTAATGTTCTGCTAGATACATCTTTAGTGGTCTTATTGTCTTACAATATGACAAGTTTTGTCTAAATTACAAGTAATCTGCCAACTAATTTCGCAATCATGTACAATATTGTTATAAAGTCCTTGAAGCTATAACAAGTTACTTACGTACAGTATACTGTTCATAGGCCCACCTAAAACCAGCATAAGTCCTTCCTAACTAATGTGAACTTACATAAATATTTACAAAAGCTTACATCAACTGTCATAAAGACTGCTTTTATTAATTTTGATGTCATATTGACAGGACACCTGAGAGATTTTTTTTTTTTTTTTTTTAACATAAGGTTATGTTATGACACTTTCCAAGCTGACGTATGATAGAACTTCTTTATCAGAGGCACATAATGGTCCCTAAATGGACATGTCAAAGATCAAAACCAAAATGAGTCTAATTTATGCACAAAGAATATTACATAACTCTCTTGTATTGTGGTGCTAAGACATTGTCATACATTTGAATAAAATCTTCATTTCATTCATCTTCAGTAACTGCTTTATCTTGGTCAGGGCCTATCATGAACATTGCAGGGCACCTCACACACACACACACACACACACACACACACAATCACTCCTATGGATGATTTATCTTAGCCAGTTCACCTCCTAGCATTTTTTTGGGAGGTGAGAGGAAACTGGAGAACCCAAAGGAAACCCACGGCACATAGAAGATATAAAAAAGTCTGCACAGACAGTAACCCGAGCTCAGGATCAAACTAGGATATCCTGGAGCTGTGAAAAGGCAATGCTATCCACTACACTACCCAATTAAAATCTTCTAAATTGTAAACTTAGTCACACACGTCATACCTACATTAATCTGACAGTGAATGCAGAGTAGTGTGTTGACTTAGCATCAGCAATTGACTTTGTGGGTTTTCATATGTCATCAATATACTCCCCACTCCAATCAAACATGGATGCCATTCTAAATTTATCCACACCGGCAGCAGTACGCTTCATTAAACAGGACACAGCTTGGCATTGGACTTCCACTTCTCACACTATGTTTGACACTCTGAAGAAGAATCCTCACTCCCTCACCAACACTGACCCACTTTTACTCAGACTGCCAAATGTTTCTGACCTGTATTGCAGCTGCAATTGCAGTGGGAACGGTTCTCTCCCAGATACAGAATGGGGTTGAAAGCCTATTGTTTTCACCTTTCGTGCGCTCAGTCCACAAACAAAAGCACTCTGTAGGAGTATGAGAGGCATTCAGATGCATCTAGGCTTAGGTCGCACCGTTATCTTTATGGCTGCTGTTTCATCCTCAGAACAGATCATCAGGTTTTCAACCTCAGGCAAAGGACACAGGCCTCTGCACCTCCACAAGTGGTCAGACATAGCTTTAACAGTATGATTTTCAAACACAATGGCATATCAGTCGTCCTTTCTCACTCCAGTGTTTCATTGTGCCCACCTGCATAGAGAGTGAGGAAGCCTTAGTGCACCTCTGTACCTTCGTTTACCGTCTTGCGCAGCACCATAACTGGAACCATTCTTATGTGTGAAACATGAACTGACATGCTGAAGGAATGCTTGTACCTTCAAGCATCAGGAGGCGTGTGCTAGCCATAGCATATGAGGCACAGAGCCAAGCCACCAACCATCAAAGTGTTCTATTGGGTCAGAGCTCATCAGGCACACACAGTTGTATGCAAAAGTTTGGGCACACCTTACTAAATTTTATATTTTGTTGATTTTTGAAGGTAAAAGAAGTAAACACAACCCCTGCAGCAAATTATTTTAAAATCTGCAAATAGATCCATGCTTAACAATTGGCAGGGTTTTCTTTTTTCAAATGCTACTCCATTTTTTTCTCCAAACATATCTTTGGTGACTGGGCCAAAGAGTTTCATTTTTACTTCATCAGTCCACTGCACTTGTTTCCAAAATGCCTCTGGCTTACCTATATATAGTTTTGCACACCTCAGAAGAAGACTTTTGTGATGAGGTTTCACAAAAGCCAGGTTTCACATGACTCTTCCATGCAGATCATGTTTGTGCAAGTACAACAGTGCACCATTACTCCAGTGTGTGAGCTAAATCTTCCTGAAGGTCCTTGCTGTTATTTAAGGACTTTGCTTTGCTATTCTGCCGATCATTCAAGCTGTTCTACCTCAGAGTTTTCTTGCATTGCACATTCCCCAATTGTTATCAGCTGACAATTCCTAATGACCATTCTTGACCTGAGTAATGAGTCCTAATGAGTAATGAGTTCTAAAGAGTCAATTAAGGCATAATGCGTTAAATACGTTTTGGGAATTTACATCTGGAAGGGTCTCCAAACTTTTGCACATGACATATAATTACCATTATTTATTTATTTTTTTAGGGTAATCAAATAAAAAAGAAACTGTGCATTAACTTTTGCAGAAATTGTTTGCTGTAGAAGTTGTGTTTCCCTCTCTGCACTCCAAATATCAATAAAATACACCCAAACCTTTGCATACACTTGTAGACACAAGACGCCTTGCCAGGTCAGTTGTCAGTTGGGACCAGCAATGTACCAGTTGACTGATGGGTCTCGTTGGCATGCCAGCTGTCTTCAGATGGTCCCTGTGCTCATTAGAACACCCGATGTTGACAGCGTATCTGTCCCACAAATACCTGCTACAGACACACCACAGAGTCAAGCTGAGGAGCATGGCACTGGTGCATCTGACTTACCTCTCCTCCTTTTGCTTTAGAGACCTGGCCTGACATGCCCTGGGTGTTTTCAGGACTTTGACACAACTTTGACAACTTAAGGGGGGAGTAGTGTCTGTCTAGCTGCATTGATATGATGTGACAACCTCTGCTAAATGTAACCATCAGTTTGGTACTTAAAACCTACCATACGTTTGAAAAAATAGAAAATAATATGAAGCAGGGGGACGCAAGTCAAAAAGTTCAAGCTTAACTGTCTCATTCTCTCTCTCTCTCTGTCTCTCTCTCTTTTTTTCAGACACAGTTAATTTTATGATTTGATTTAAACTGGGTATTTTGTTGTGAGAGTAATACCAGAAGAAAGCATCAGTTTTTTTTTTTTAACAATTTACTAATGTAGCTTTTTTACAATTACTGATGAGTACTAATCATTAATATAATTCACTTTTTCAAAATATTTGATACATTTCTCTATAGAAACACATGCTAGAAGTTAGCATGTAGGTACATTGAATTTCAACAAACCACAAAAAAACAGCCTTCAAAATGAACTCATACGTACTAAACTACTGTTTTGACAAACAAAGAAACAAACAAAAACACTAAAACACTGAAACCTCGTGGCATCAAAGTAGATGCACTATATGATATATTTTGGTGACATATTAATTTTTCTTTACTTTTGTATTGTAATTGTCGATTTCCCATTGCTTGATCCACTTTTTTTCAATTTTTCAAAAGTATAATTAGTTGCTACCCCTTTAAGGCTGAATATTATAAAGTAATACCTTTATAATACTTGAGTTAGTTCAATGTACTAGCTAACGTCTACCAATTTAACATGCATGCAAGAATTTTAAAGACTGGGTTCGATAAATTCATTTCGTGACTAAACAATAAAAAAAAACAGTTTGGTCCACATACAATGCTGTTGTGTTAACTGTGTGAAAAGTTGAAAAAGGGAATAATGAGTGAAAAATGCTTGCTAGCAATTATAAGCACTGTAAATCCATTAGCAAGAGACAACATCGCTACACTGTTCCAACGTGAGCTGAAGGTTCATATCTTGCCTTGTGATAACAGAGATAAGCCTTTTTTCCTAACCTTTTGAAGAAAGAAAAAAAAACACAGCTTGTATTTGTGTCCTGAAGACTTTCACATGGTGGACTGACCATTCAAAAGCACTGACACTGGAGACTCCTTCCATAAATGTTAAACAAATGTGTCCTTACAGAAAGCTCCACCAAATCAATAAATAGAAGTTTTTCTTTGTTAAATAATAACACAATTTTTAATTTGTTTATTATTAATCTTAGATTATGTGCAGAGACCACCATACAAGTCCCCCCATAAATGAGTTATTACTGTAGAAACTATAACTTATTAGAACAAGTGCATTAATATAAACATGAATGTAAAACTGTCAGAGCTGCTTAATCAACACAGCTCAATTCTGAGCTATCAGAATTGAGAATTAAACAGTGCTTTACTGTAAAAACTTTACTTTTGTAGATGTATAATGCCTTTCTAATTTATTTTATGCCTGAACAAATCTTTATCAATGTTATTTAGGAATGGCTGCCGTAAGAGTCCCCAGAATTGGGTATTACTATACATTTATATGTTTCATCAGTGTCAAACCCATTCAAAGTCCTGTTCACTACCTGTGAAAATATACTGTACACCCATAGGCATGCCATGGGGCTAAACAGTCAAAATGAGGAGATGTGCATGTCTGTGATGGGAGGATGTCAGGAAACATGCTCATAATGATGGCCAGTACTCATACACCCACATATACACTTCCTGTCAAAACTTTTCTTCTGAGTAGTGTTTGATTCTCAGGGATTTATACACATATACATATCAACCGTGTGCATGAGATATGTAGAGACAGGGAGGCTGGGATTTTTAAAGAAATGATCTGTCTAGTCAACAGACCTTAGACAAGAATCCTAGGTCTGAGAAGGGAGGGCTCTAACTTTCTCCATAAACCTCTGGGAAGTCATAAAAGAGGCATAGCGTACCATCTCTGAGTAATACCTGAAAAAAAAATAGAGCACGCTCTTGCTTATGAGTTCAACTGCAATTGTGGGGGCTATTTAGAGGCAATATCTATGGCCAATTACACTCACCATCCACTTTATTAGGAACATCTGTACACCTGCACAGTCATAAAGTTATCTAATCAACCAATAATTGGTTCATGAAACATCAGAATGAAGAAAATATGTGATGCCTGTGACTTAGTTCTTGGCATGGATGTTGGTACCAGAAGGCCTGGTTTGAGTATTTCATAAACTGCTGATCTCCTGGGAATTTCACACACAACAGTCTCTAGAGTTTACACAGAATTGTGTGAAAATTTCACACAAAAACATCCTGTGTGCAGAGAATCTGCAGGCTGAAACACCTTTGTTGATAAGAGAGATCAGAAGAGAATGATCAGACTGGTTTGAGCTGACAAAGAGTTTATAGTAACTCAAATAAGCACTCTACATACAACTATGGTGAGCAGAAAAGCATCGTAGAATGCACAACTCATCAAACCTCGAGGTAGCAGGAGAGCAGAAGACCACATCAGGTTCCACACCTGTCAGCCAAGAACAAGAATCTGAGACTACCATGGACAGACTCACTCGAACTGGACAGGTGGACAGGTGTTCCTAATAAAGTGGATGGAGAGTGTATATATTTGTTGTAACATGTCTTAGAAATTATATTGATTATTACAGTGCTAAAAACACTCATATGATGTCAGTGTTATCAGAACGTGTAGTAGAGACTACTGTCCTTACTGTTATTCAATTTTGCAACCAGTCTAAATAAATATGCTGAGCAAAAAAAAAAAAAGTTGTCATAACATGCATTATTTCATGTTCTGTTCCAAGACAGTGTCATGATACAACCTAATGTCACCAAAAACCTGTCACTTGACACAGGTGTTATGTCAGCTTGCCATCAATGTTGACAAAAGCAGCCTTTATGACAGCTGACACTTGTTGGAATAAGAGGTTTTATGTAGGCTTGTGAACACTGGCCTTTAGTGAAGTGTTGCAGTACAGACCGCAGAGTGGGACAAGCGTTTGCTCTGTTGTCAGGAGAGTTCAAATCTTGATGATGCCACAGCCAACCATGGCAGGAAGATGAGGGAGCAAATTTAGACAGTGGGGTCGCTGGCATACTCTCAAGTCAAGCGGGTCTTTGTTGTCATTCATCTATATAGCTTGTATACATTGCATACAAATGAAATGTCATTTCTCCAGGACCCATGGTGCAACACATAACAGTATGCAAGACTGTAAAAAAGTGCAAATACACAACAGTGTGAGATGAGTGCATGACAATAAATCCACAGAACAGGACAATAAATACACAGGACACTAATAATACAGAACATGGGCTATAAGCTGTAAACTATTCGGTAGTGTAGCAGCAAAAGGTTTATCTGTAGCAGCAATATGTTTAGCATTCCATACAGTGTCTGATGCAGCTTTGTAAAGTGCAATGTGCAGTGTTATTGAGTCATACTGGATTAGGTGTATGTTGTATTCCCTGTTAATTCTAGCCAGCAAAGTGACTATTTGTCTAGCCCAGGTGAGTGTTGGGAGGCAGCAGAGTGTCGAGTACTCTGACTGCCTAAAGGAAGAAACTGTTGTGGAGTCTGCTGCTGGTGGCATGGATGCTCCTGTACCTTCTGCCAGATGGCAGGAGGGTGAAGAGTCCATGGGATGGGTGAGAGGGGTTGTCCACAATGCTGGTGGCTTTGCAGAGGCAGCATTTCTTGTATGAGCTGTCATGGGTAGATAGACCCTGATGATCTTTTCTGCTGTTCTCACAATCCGCTGTAGGGTCTTGTGGTCAGAGACTGTGCAGTTCCTGTAACACATGGTGAGACAGCTGGTCAGGATGCTCTCTATCATCCCTCTGTAGAAGGTGGTAAGGATGGGAGGGGGGAGTTTGGCTCTTTTCAGCCTCTGCAGAAAAGTAGCTGCTGGAGGTTGAAGAGAGTCAAACTCCCCTCTCCCATCTGACAATCTCTCCCCGTCAATCATAGTCACACTAGTCAATCGTGGATGTATGCGGAAGAGGGTAGATAGCGCTTTCCTCAGAGTTTGTTACATTGCCCTGTGACACAGCATGAGCAGCAGTTTGAAAAGATGCATTTGGCCGGCTTCATGTTTCAAAGGAAGCACGTGATAGCCTTCACCCTCCCTGGTTGGTAGATGTCTTTTGATAAGGGAGAGCTGCCTGTGGGTGGGAATAGATATGTGACCAAACTGGGGAGATAAATGGAAAATAAATATTGTTGCAAACTGACAAAGAAAATGTTCATTTAAAACATTTAAAGCAAAACACTTTATTGTCCATGTTGTACATGCATAAACTGTATGTGTGGCTTGAATGCATGTATCCATGCACATATATGCAGATGGCACTGTACTGAAATATAACACTGGAACTCAAAACCAAGAGACATAAAAAAGAATAGACTATTCAGTGATCATCCTCAGATCTGCCAAAGAATGAAAAAAGGATTTTATCTGCCTTCTGCATAATTCCCCAGGACGTAGAGATCTACAGATTTTCAAGAGATTTTCTTCGTTAGCACTTGCAAGAGAGAGATAGTGGAAGGGAACATTATGCCTGAAGAAAACAGCACTAAAGGCGGTAGATGGTAATTAATTAGCGTGAGACTAACAGGTAATGGAGATGAATGTTTACTCAACTCAGCTCAAATCTGCCCTTTTGCCTTATTACTGCTGCCCTTGTCTGCCCTATGTGGGCACATTAGCTTATCTCATGATCAGCTTATTATTTTACTGAGCCCAAAGAATCGCTGTTCCATTATTGTGACTTTCAAAAGCCTTTTGATGATTTTTGCAAAGTGCCAACAGAATATCAAGCACTACAGTATACAAATGCATGATTGTATTCTCTGTTAAAGCTAGCCAGCAAAGGAAAATACAAAAAAAGGAAACAATATTTAATATTTATCCTTACAGAAAATGTCACACCAACTTCATGTGTGAATAATCACGAGTCACACGTGAGAATCAAACACGTGGCTTTTAGACACTGTTAATTTTTACACATTTGACATATTTCTCAAGTAGTGCATTTTTTTTTTCATTTTCACGAGATTTTTTCACATGATTCAGTTTCACTTGATTTTTTTTTAACAGACGATTCATTTATTTGTTATGCTTATTTCATAGTTTATTTATTATGTTAATTTTTCACATGTAATCCCATTTTGTTCACATGATGCTCACATGATTCATCATAATTTGTCATTTAAAGTGCATATGTTTGTAATTTCACATGTGCTTTTTTTCACGATTCATTTATTTCCACATTTAATTCCATAATATTCACAAGCAGTTCCAGGGCATCGACATGCTGAAATGCACCTTCACATGTTTCTCACGTGTGTTATTCACACAAAACTGTAAATGTAAGTTAAAAAAATTGTATGTAATTTTTCCTTAAGGGAAACACATCTTGTAAATTTACCGAATCCCATTACCTATATTTCACTAGCTGACCTACTGTGTGATGTCATATAAA
Organism: Pangasianodon hypophthalmus; assembly: GCF_027358585.1. Classification (NCBI taxonomy): domain Eukaryota; kingdom Metazoa; phylum Chordata; class Actinopteri; order Siluriformes; family Pangasiidae; genus Pangasianodon; species Pangasianodon hypophthalmus. Next base: position 8,318,941 of record NC_069717.1, read on the forward strand.
GCAACATCATCTTTTAGCTTTAATAACTATGATATCTTTGCTCTCTCACCTCACTGTCTTCACCCGAACACCCCATCCTCCCCCAATACCACTTTAATGCTTGTTTTGAACCGTGACCAGAGTAGACTCTTGATTTCACAGCTCTGTCAGGCCCTGTTACTGCATTTCTAATAATTGTCTAGCACACCTCAGCCCCTGCTCCATAAATTTTAGCCGGGGAGCGACAGCTCTCCACACTCGACAGCAATTAAATAAAAAGGAGGGAGAGCTGGAACAAAACCAGACTCTGGATCAGTCTGCCTGCAACACTGTCACACAGACCAACCTGTACAGTCACAGTCACTTTAGCAAGAGAAGCCATGCAAGCAGACAGATACAGAATAGTTATAAAGACAATCATCACAAACGTAGTCCAGTGGTCTTATTTTTAATGATAGATGATATAGGTCTCATTATCATGAATCAGTGTTTTTAAGTGCTTGCGGCAAATCTTGCGAAAAGGATTTAAAACCTCTAGATTTAAAATGTTTGTTACAAATTTTATACACGCTCGCCGTCCACTTTAATTAGGAACACCTGTAAATCTGCTCATTTATGGCCCGTCTGCCTCAAGGGGTAATGTGTTGTGCATTCTGAAATGCTTTTCTGCTCACCATGGATGTAAAGAGTGCTTATTTGAATCAGACCCTCCACTCACAGGATGATTTTTTTTCACCATTCTGTGTAAACTCAAGACTTGTGTGTGTAAAAATCCCAGGAAATCAGCAGTATGTGGAGGTGTTCCTAATAAAGTGGACGGCAGGCACAGCATATACACACATTTCATGCATTATTGGATCTTTCCTAAGTGTTCTTAAGTTAGGTGATCTTAAGTGATGTTTTCTTAGCTTGTACCGGGAACCTGCTTAGAAAAACCCTCAGATTTGGGTACCACATAGAAGTTAGATTTTACCTTTTTGTGATAGAGTGTGAGTCAGTTTTCACTTTTTCTAAGATTACATGACATTTCAGGTAAATAGATAAACACTACCAGTGCATGTATTTATGCTATGTAGTGTGTATTTACTTTTTTAACATTGAAAGCATGAAGACTTTACCTGGCTTTTCTGTTTCATTTGTGTAAATTCCACTGGCAGGTGAATTTGAGCTTGGGTCAACTATTTATCCAATTTCTGTGTTTTCTCAGCTGTGTGTGTGTGTGTGTGTGTGCTGATACTGATCAGAATGGTGTTGTTACAAGGGCTCTGGTCATGCAGAGTTTTTATTGGTTAAATACTGGTATTTATCAGCTAACAGAAACCCTGATATATATTTTATATATATATATATATATATATATATATATATATATATATATATATATATATATTAATTCTATATTCCATCTAAAGCCCTCTAATATTGCCTCCTGTAATCACCTTAATCACTGTTTGCCATTTAATACAATTTTCTTCAGCAATGTAATGTTATGGTTAACTTCACATACTTTGGTGAAGACTCAATACTTAATCGTACAGATGCACTGTGAATTTTTCATTTTAACCCTCGTCCTAAGTCTAAAACTGACTTCATCTTAACCACAAGCCTTTTTCTTATGAACCAGTAAATTACTTTGTGTAAGTCATTTAACCTTTGGGGAAATGTGACCATGCATCTACTTCTCAATCAGTCATTCAAAAGATATCATGGGTATTTATCTTTGAGAGCCAATAAGTGACAGGTGCTCTTTAATCCCAAAAAACTTTTTTCAATTAAGTTTCTCCAGATAACAAATATGTTGTGGCTGTGCCAGACTGACAGCATAATAAATCAAACATTTTACAGTTGAAGGTGATTTGCATAAACCTAGAGAAATTTGTTTTACTTTAATGTTTAGCAGATATTGACAAGCAGCACCATGAAAGTTAACATCAGAAGAAATTCACTTTTATTAATGTTTAGTCTAATTTCTTTTTCTCTCAGATCTCATCCCTGATAAAAAAGACACAAAAACTGATTCATATATGATTCGCATATGAAATTTATGTATGAGCTTTATAGACACTTCACAAGTTATTTTTTTACATGAAGTACGTGTTTTTATTTTTCACATGTGATTTTTACACATCATTCTTTCATTTTTACATGTGATTAACCAGATAATTTATTTTTGCATGTAATTCTTTTTACATGATTCAATTATTTCCACTTGGTTCATGCATGCGGTTCAATTATTTTCACAATTTACCCACAATTTATTTATTTTCACATGTGAGGTTCATGCATAATTCACTGGTATTCACATGTGATTTTTTACACATTATTCATTAATTTTCACATGTGATTTTATACACATTATTCTTTTATTTTTGAATGGTATTTTCACTTGATTCATACATGTGATTCATTTATTTTCACATGTTAATTTTTCACATATAGTGCAAGTTTTTATTTTCTTTTCAAATGTGATTTTTTAAAAAAATGAATCATTCATTTTTTCACATAAATAAACACAAAAATTTATCACAAGGTGCCACAAGATCATGTGGGCAATTTCAGGGCATAAATTATTGAAATCCACTTTCATGTAATCATGTGTATGTGATTTCACATGTATGTGATTTTTACCCTAAAGGATGAAATAGAAAACTGTTGATAAGGTAAGTGTGTGTGTGTGTGTGTGTGCGTGTGTGTATGCGTGTGTGTATGCGTGTGAGAGAGAGAGGGAGAGAGAGAGTGGGAGCAAGATGGCCTTAGGTGACGAATGAGCTCTTATCTGCTGAAGAAGGTGCAGATTGGAGGCTCTGAGCTGAAATCCTGAGGGTGAAAGAGTAACAGGTGAACAAAAAAGAATGGATGAGAGTTTGTGACTGAAAATAGGAGTAACTTAATAAGAAACATTATTTCCTTCTTACTCATTTCTTTCCTTCCTTCTCTCAATATCTCTATATTGTAGCTTTTGCTGCCTTTATTGTCTGTGTTGCACTGAAGGAGTATGGATGAAAAGTGCATAAGCCAGATCAATGAAAAGAATCACAGGTAGAGTATATGGGCAAATCAATCCATCAATCAATCAATCAATCAATCAATCAATCAATCAATCAATCATTCAATCAGCAAGGAACAGACATCAACAAGAAAAAGGCATTTTGGTTTGGAGAAACATGAAAGGGAAAAACTATTAAAAATACATACATGAACAAGGGCAGAGATGAAGGAAAAGCTGCTTAAAAACACAACGCCATCTTTGTGTCATGCTCCGCTTTACCTCACTTTAGGTCATTTGGCAACAATAGAGCTTGATCAGATGCTAAAAGCCCTTCTTATTTTCCTCCACTTTACTCAAAAGTAATTTGAAAACAGGTTAATACGATCTGACCCCTCAGAGAGCTGTGCTTGAGCTCTGTGCATGTTTATTTGATTACAGTGACTTTTCACATCATTTCCTGTCATGACATTTCCTAGGAGTGAGGGAGTAAAAGACAGACAGAGAGAGAGAGAGAGAGAGAGAGAGAGAGAGAGAGAGACAAGGGATTGTGTGTGACTCAGCCTCTGACTCTGTGTGGCTTAGTGGATTAAACTGAGGGTTGAGATGCTGTAAAATATGAATGTTATAAATAATATAAATGTTACAATTGTAATAAATATGGGGCATTAATGACACACACTGTAAGATCTCGTTATTTTAGATTTTTTAAATCTATTTTAAAATGTTTTTATTTTTTTTAGTAAAAGTCTTTCACTGTAGCTCTCTTTCTCTCTCTCTCTCTCTCTCTCTCTCTTAGTACATTTACTCATGTACATAAAATTTTCGAAACTAATCTGACAATTGAGATATATAGTATATATTATATAGGAGCAGGAGTATTGCTATATACTATATACAGAGGTATTGCTATATTGCTATGTGCAATATATATAGCTATATATATATATATATATATATATATATATATATATATATATATATATATATAGGCCATAAAGAGAGAAAGAGAGAGAGACAGAGAGAAAGAGAGAGAGAGATTCAGTTAATGTTCATCACATTCAACATCAGAATGGGGATTTTTTTTTCTTTTTTTTTTCTGACCGTTGCCATGGTTGTTGGTGTCAAACAGACTGGTACCAAAATTTCAGAAATTGCTGATCTCCTTGGATTTTCAAACAACAACCATAACAATCAATATCCACTTAGCGGAATCTCTGCAGGTGGAAATGTCTTGTTGATGAGGTCGGGGAGAATGGCCAGACTGGTTCAAATAACCACTTTTTACAACCGTGATGAGCAGAAAAGCATCTCAGAATGCATAACACTTTGAACCTTAAGGCAGATGGGCTACAACACCAGAAGACCACATTGAGTTCCACTCCTTTCGACTAAGAACAGAAATCTGAGGCTACAGTGGGCACAGGCAAACTAAAACAAAACAATTCTTGATTGGAAAAAGACTAAACAACATTTTTCCAACTGTTTGTTTCTTTTATGAGCTTATTATTTATTTTTAATATGAATTCTCCACGGCATTACTGTAGAAATGTAGCACATTTGTGCCGTGTTAAGCTTTGACTTCTGTGTGAGTGAGAAAAGAATTCATGAATTTCTAAAACAGTGTGTGCTGAAACAATGGAAGAAGTGAACTCTGTATTGAGAAATACTGTGCAAACAATAAACCAAAATCTCATCTGTGTATTTCCATAAGCATATTGTGAAAGCTGTATGGCTCAAAGTTTTCCATGGGGATGTTGGATAACTTCACTATGGACAATGGAGGCACATAGCAAAGGGTATCAGTTCAAATCTGACTAACACAAAGCACTTTTGTCTAACAGAAGTCTTTCGCTATCATTATAGACACTGTCATGTCAAAATGGTTTCTTCCTGTCAAAAAGAGTCCGGCTAATGGAACAATGGAAGCAGGATGTCTTCAGTCGCCTGTTGCTATGCCAACATCAGCCTGTCAGCAGACTTTCTGCAGTTGGGCAGCAGGGTTATTCCACATTCACTGTCTCTCCAAATGCACACCATCTGAAATAGAAACAATATTTTATATTCAGGAAATACATAAGGATCTGAACAGAAGTGCACTTTCTCCTCTACTAGTTTTATTATTTTAATCAAATTATTGAAGCCAACTGTATTAAAAATGTGCTATTTATTTAAAGGTCAAAACAACCGCTTCAGTACCCTACTGAGAAATGTTAGATGAATCATAGTTAAAGAGATCTGTTCTTCTGGAATAATGTTTAGAATGAAGAAGATAAAACATTGTTCATTTAAATATAGGAAAACTCTGGTAAAGGAATTTAAGTGTATTTGAAAGAAATAAGTCAAGAATCCTTAAGAGTTCTTCAGTTTGTCCCTCAGGGGGAAAAAATCCCATGTGGAACCCTACAATAGAGTGTTTGCATATTAGGAAGGGTTCCAAGTAGATCTAATATTGGAATAGCTTTGACCTGTTATCCAAAGAACCCTTGAGGAAACCTTTTTCTAAAAATGAAAGGTTAGTTTTTACCACATTGTTTAATACATGCCTAGGAAAAAAAAGATTCAGTTTAGCACCCTTAGAAGTTCTTTATTTAGTTCCTCTAGGGAACATTTAGGGAAGTGTGTTAAATTCATGAAGTTTCAGTTACATAAAATTCCTTGCTTACAAAGGTCCAGATAAGCAACTAACATGACTGAATGTCAACAGCTTACATTTACATTTATTGCTTAAGTATTAATGATTAGTTCCAGACTATAAATAAGTCACATCAATCAAGTGTTTTGTGTTGCACTGGAATTTCACCTTACCACTTTTGACTAATGCCACACACTCTGGACAGATGAGCTTCAACAATTCTGAACTTGAAGCTGAGAATAAACACATACTTCTCTATCCATTTGCCTTTAAACATTCTGTTTTTCCCAGCTTTTTTCTTGATTTTGAAACCATGTTGCCACACTAATGACACCAGAGCATGCAAATAAAATAAAATAAAATAAAATCATCTACAATAAGTCTGTGAAAACTGTTACCTTTCTCCATGAGCTGTCTTCAGGTAAATGTTGTTGTTGTTCTTTCGGCTGCTCCTGTTAGGGGCCACCACAGTGGATCATTGGTCCGTATTGATTTGACCCAGTTTATATGCCAGATGCCCTTCCTGATGCAACCCTCCCCAAGTTTTACCCATGCTTGGGACCAGCACTGGTAGTGCACTGTCTTGTGCAACCCGAGTGACTGGGCTTGGTTCCCTGGCCAGAAATCAAACCTGGGCAGCAGCGGTGAGACCACAGTGGCCTAACCACTAGTCCTCCAGGAACCCAGCTGTCTTCCAGTAAATAATATACATAAATGCATGAGATCGGCTGCAACAAGCCACAACACAGGATCTGCTACAGAAGCCGTAATGGTACGATGTTCTAAACTATCTAGCCACAAGTTGATGTTCTAAACTATCAGATATAAAGGTACCAAAAGCAGCATGTTTTGTAGGTTTAGTACGTATCTTTTACCTAGGAAAGTGAATGTGATGTACCTTTAATTAGCTAGTGATCCTTAACATCCAGTTATGTACCTTAGAATATTTCTAAAAGTTTCCACATAGGTAGAAAACATCCCTTTTATGTCTCATAGTGTATATAGTACCCTAGAGCAAATGGATTTCCTTTCACAGGAGATTCCAGTCACAAATAGGGAAAGGTTTTGACCATATATACATATATTTCCATGTAGCATCCTACATTAAAGGCTTGTGTATGTGTGTGTGTGTGTGTGTGTGTGTGTTAGCTGCTCTGAAATGGGATGCAACCGTGAGGGAGCAGTCAGAAAGAGTAACTGGGTAATTGGCTGATTCTACACACTTGCTTCTTGTTCCCTTGGTGTCTATTTATTTTTCCCTTTGTCTCTGCAGTAAAGTGCCTGGAGACCCGAATGGACGTCTGCCGCTAAGCAATGGTAACATATGATTGTTAGTGCTGCTGAAAGGAAACTGAAACAGTTTTCTGCCTGTTTCCTCCTTGGCAACGACACACAAACTTTTCATACTCCCTTAGTTTATCTTTGGGCCTTACTCTTATTCTCATTTCTTACCTTCATATGCCTTATAAATGCCATTCCCATGCCTTCTAGGACTATATTTTATATTTCCTCTGTATTTTCTTAGTTAGCTAGAGTTAGAGCTTACACTCCCACACTCCGCCTGAGCTAGTTTCTTGCTCATGCAGAATCATTTTAATTGTGTGTCATGGATCTTTGTGAGAGAAATGGCAGGGCTTTTTTTTTCCTACCGAGGAACAGAGCTGCACTGTGACATGAAAGGCTGCCAGGCTGGTTACAAGAAAAGTCATGCAAGAAATGAGTAATTAACTGCTACTCGGCACGCTATTGTGAGTGTGTATGTGTGTCCATGTCTGTAAATCTCTTTAAAAAATCAAAACAGGCCTCCATCTGAGAGGATTATGAATGTTCTTATTGATAGGTCAGTTATGTGCACAAGCATCTGGGGTGGAAAAAAAAAAATCATTAGCTCGGCCACTGGGCAAGTAAAAGCTTTAAGTGTCCTTCCCAGTCGCATGTTCCGGTTGCCAGGAAACTTAATTGACTAAGCTAAAAAGTGGTAGCTTACATAGTGTAATAATGTAAGGCAACCTATTTAGCTAGTTAAGATATTTTTAAAACCATGAGATGACCGCATGTTATGGTAAATGACAGCTTTGCGTTGGTCTTTATTTTGCTCAGTTTTGTCAGTGTTTCCACATGCTTTATGTTCCTGATTCCAAAATCATCTGCTCGGTGTGTATGCTAAATAATCTATCTAGTAAAAATTCTTCTCCAGCCAGACTGTGCCTCAGCCGATGTGTGTAGTGCAGCAGGTGGTGGGATTCTGAATGTTTAGTGTGTGTGCGATAGTTACAACATTGATGTGCGTTGCACCTCTATGAAGTGCATTATGTTTAGACATAGCTACATACCAAATTAAAACTTTTGCAAAAGTCAAGAATTTTTTATGGTTATTGAATCTACATATTAATAAAAAGGAAAGCCTGAACACAAAACCTGCTTGTGCCTGGCTTCAGGACTACCAATAGTTTTTACCTATCAGGACATTTTAGGGTCATCCTTCCCACTATTGGTTTATATTCATCAAAAATATTTCTATCAAAATTAAGAATTAAACTTAATTACTTGCTAATTTACTTGCTCAGTGCCTCCATGACTGTCACTGAGACTTTCAAGGCCTTGAAACAGAGAGAGGTCTAAAGAACTCATCTCCATCGAGTGAAATGGAGGTGGATGGGGTTAAATTAAATACACACTGCCTATTTTGTCAGATATTGTTCTGTTTGCAAGACCTTGGAGAGGACAGCCAGAAATTCATTTCTCTGGTTGAGCATTTTCCATACTCCTGATCAGGTTTTCATAAAAGAAAAGATTATTTCCTGTCTTTAATTAATTCCTGTTTTTTAATAAAAAGTCACAGTCTGTTATAAGGGTTGTAAATGTAGGGAAAAAGCTACAAAATGTGTTCTTATATAAGAAGCATTTACTCAAGATATTTAACTATATATTACATTGTAGGTTCAGTAAACAGGTCCAGTAAACACTGAACTGAATGTACATTTTGCCACATAAACTATTTTTAATAATTGAAAGCATGCATATAAATCAGTCACATTGTGTTACTCAAGCACAAGACATATAGGTAACACAAAACATTTCAAAACAAAGACTTACTGGAAGCTGTAACTGATGACTATGCAATTATTTTTTATACACCCTTAAGTTACTGCTGTTAAACTGTGAACTAAGCATGGGGAGTACTTCCATCCTGTATTTTAAATCTATTTATAACGTGCTTCATACAGTACCTTGGTACAGCATATGAATGGTCAATTGGTACAGCATATGAATGGTCAATTTTGATTGGTCAGAAGGTGTTGAATTTTTTTTATAACTGTAGGTCTGACAGTAGTTCGGCCTGCAAAGTTTATATTAATGTGTTCTTTCTAATGCCTTATCAGTTTTATAGTGACAACATACCCAGAGACTTGTATTGTGGATGCTCCACATACACAGATTAAAGTGCATAAAACTGCTTTCTGTGAGGGAACACATTATCAGTCAGCATCAGTATCAGTCTTTTTACTTGTCTTATTAACGTATATAGAGAGAAAAGTGAGGCTAGTGAGGGAATGACTGCTTATAGCTGTTATAACGTAAGTAAAAAGATGTTCTATTATAAATACAATGTTATATAATTGCAAATTAAAACAATGTGAATTTATTTTAATGTATTTTTTTTCTGCAGAAGTGTTTTTTAGTGAAGAGAAGAGAAGCCAACTTAACCACAAATAGAAAGAGCCCTGACACTTTCTCCAAGAGGAAGAAAAACAGGTTGAAAAATTTACAAAAGAACTGACAAAAAACTCTGACGACAGTATGATGTCAACATGCACTGCATTTTTTTAAAGCTGTACTTTCAAAAATAAGGGTCTATATTTACACTCACATTTCTGCCACAATTGTATCCACTTTAACACAATAGGAGCATTTCTTTCACTTCTCACCTGTCGAGCATCTATTAAGAATGAAAGGCTGTTCTCAGGACGAAAAAAAATATACAGTATTCAGTGTAACTTCTTTGGAGGAACTTTCCTTTTTGGCCTGCCTTCAGTCTTAAGAGCTGGCCAATGGTGCTAGCAGCAGGTCTGTGTTAAAATGAAAAGAGTAGCTGCAGCTCTATATTTATGCTTTGAATCTGAACCATTTACATTTATGGCATTTAGCAGATGCCCTTACCCCACAAGTGCTTTGTAGTGTACATCAAAGAACATATCCCTGTGCTAAATCAATAGGTCAGGGTCTAAGAATACCATCAAGCTATCATGTTAGAGAAAAGTTAGTACAGCAAGAAAACTCACAAGTCAAGATTAAAAAAAATATATATATATATTAATGCTTATTTAAGTGCTTGAGAAGGGGTAGGGGTTCAGTCTTCATTTGAAGATAGCCAGTGACTCCACCACCTGGGTTCCAGCACAGAGAAAAGTCTTAATGCATGTCTTCCTTTGTACCTTGAGGGATGGTAGGTCATGTCAAGCCACACAAGAGCCTTGAAGGGAATGTGGTGCAGAGTGGGGTGTGATAAGTTTCTTCAAGTAGATGGGTCTGGTCTGTGTTTTGTGTTTGTATGAATCAGTGTTTGCAACCTAATGTGGGTAGCTATAGGAAGTCAACGGGGAGGCGGGGGGTTAGAAGCAGTAGTCCAATCTTGATTGGCCTGATTGGCCTCCGTGGATGGAAAGATCTGTGGATAGAAATGTCTAGATCTTCCTGATGTTGTAAAGGATAAACCTATACAATGGTGTCGGGCTAGCAATGTGAGGAGAGAAGGGTAGATGGCTGTCCAGAACTACCCAAAGGTTGCATTTTTTTGCCAGATGCTGTGATCTAAGAGATGTGATATAGGGATGCTTTTTCAATGATATACAGCAGCTCAGACTTTTAGCTGATGAGCCGCCATCCACAATGATATTCCCACTAGACATAGACTTTGCAGAATCACAAGACAACGAGTTTGGTGTCAGCATAGCAGTGGAATAGGAACTCTTGTAAGGATAAGAGTGCACTAAGAGAGAGTTTATAAGGGAAGAACAGAAAAGGCTCAAGGACTGAGCTTTGTGGTACACAAGTGGAGAGTCTGCATGGAACAAATGTGGATTTCCTTTATGTCACCTGATATGAACATCTAGGTAAAGAACAAACCACTGCCACGCTGTGTCACAAATTCCAAGACTCATGAGAATGGACTGGAGAGCCTTGTGATTGACAGTGTAGAAGGCTGCTGAAAAGTCAAAGAGAATGACTGTTGAGCAATGACTGTTTAACTGATCTAGCAGTGTTAAGCGTCTTAGTAAAGCCACAAGGGCAGTTTCTGTGGAATATGCCACTTTGGACCCTGCCTGTTTAGGATCTTGGAGTTTGTTCTTGGTATGACAGAGGCAACAAGAGCAAGAAAGGAGAGAAGTGATACTGGGTGGTAGTTGCTGATGACTGCAGTATCTATGGCCTTTTTCAGGATCGGTTTACCTTTTGCTGTCTTGAAGACAATTGATAAATGACCAGATGTTAGGTAGTCATTTACGATGGAAGTGAGGAAGGGGAGGAGGATGAATCCCCATACTAGCAACTATGGAGATGATTACCACTAATTTATTTTTACATGCAATCACTCTGCAATTCTCACCCTGCATCCCAGTCAAGCACCTATCCAATTCAATTGGTTTCTAAGTGGTACCATCCACAGTAATCTCATGTAACTTTACACTGTCCGTGTGGGGCCATCGTCAGCGGCAGGGAGTGGTTTCAAAGTGATGAGAAATCCAACCAGAAGTAGGGCATCAAGATGGATCAGGCAGGTCTGGAGAGAGGTCTAGAGACCACTCAAAGTCACCTGATTACTAAAGGAACTCAACTATTTGCAATCACACTATGCCCTTTAAGTAACCCAGACTCTCAATGTTCCTTTTCGAAATCTCATTCCAGCACTGACCCTCTGATGAGTCTGAGCCTTTGTTATCTAGCTGTTTTGATTAGTTTTTGTCCATAGTCTGCTTCATATTTTAGTCTTGTCTAGGTTATGCCTGTTTGCTGATGATCTGACCATGTCCCTCCCTCAAGTCTCTGAGTACTGCCTAACCTTTCTTATTTATCACATACACTGGTTTTAATAAATACCAGAAAACCTGCAGTTGCCTCCGCCTGACTTTGACCTCCTGTTTCCCCAAGATTTCAACGTCTAAACCACTGAGCTACCACATCTATCTATCCACATCTATAATTGCCAGGGCTTTACTTCTTTTATTCTGCTCTTGATGTGATCTGTGGCTTTATCTGCTTACCCTGAATAAGAAAAATACTCTTACTATCCTATCCTATACATAATGCCTCTGTACTAAAATTTAAAATAAATAAATAAATTAAATCTTGGGTCAGAGTGGTCCTTGGGGCATGAGATTGATTGCATTTTCACTAGAATAAATTTTGAACATGAGTTTGCAAATTTGGGTTTCATTCATTTTTGAAGGTGACTTTATGGAGTGCTTGTGGCAAGCTTGTATAATTTGTGATTTGACTGCTTTATTATGGTTTAAGTACCACTTTTGAGCACTAGCACATGCAGTACTCAACTCCCCCACCCCCCAAACCTTTTCAACATTTTGCACATCCCATAAGGCACCAATACATCCATTATTAAAAATGGAAAGAATATGGCACAACTCTCTGCAACTCTGCCTAGACTCTAGAGGCCATCCAACAAATGTCAGTGAGTCAGTGAATGTCAGGAATCATTCAGAGTAGCAACCAAGATGATGAGTAATGCTCAACCTACCACCTACCACCTACCACCACCATGCATCATTGTGGGGACAGTGTTCTCAGGGTGATGAGAAGCTTTGGGTTTCCAAACGTAAAGTTTTGTGGCAAGGCCTAAAAAGTTTCACTTTGGTCTCGCTACACCAGAGAATCACTTTCCACATGCCTGCTGAGTCTCCACCATGACTTTTGGCAAACTCCAAATGAGATTTCATAGGCCTCACTACTCTTATGCAAGGGACCTTAGTAGTCTATTCTTACTACAACTATTTTGCAGGTGTTTCTGATTAATTAGTGTATAATTGGTGTAAACACTGTCAGCTTTTAAGCACTATACCCTTGAACTGAAATCAGTCTAACTTTCAAGTTACCTTGGATAGATTTTGCCAAGAAATGTGTATATGTGAATGCCATACACTTACTGTTGTGGAATACATAAGGAAAATATCACCTTAATAGACAAAGGTGTGTGGTGTTCTACACTGCAGCAGCCTCTCTCTTCATTAGGAAGCCAGTTATTGAGAGTAGGATTACTAAATGCTTAATTTGGATGGATGTGTGGATTTGAGATTATTTAGAAGTAATGAATCCAGTGTACCTCATCCATTAGCCAGTTAATAAACATGCAAATGAATACTATGAGTTTTTACATTGTCATTTAGTATTCTTTCTTTCTTTTTCTTTCTTTCTTTCTTTCTTTCTTTCGATCTTCCCCATATTGATTATATATATATTATTGATTACATATATTATATATTATACATATATTAATTCTCATATTTTCAGTTCCTCACAAATCCCTTGCATTTACTTGGGCACCCCCTCCTGTGCTTCCTTTAGGAGTCATAAACAAGCTTCAGCTGATAAATGTATAGACACACACTCTGGGTCCCTGCTGGGCCCTCCAGCTATGTTTTCCCACATCCAGCCCTTGAGTGCTCTCCATCAGCTGTAAATTGCATTTGTGGCTCAGTGGGATATTGTTTTAAAATAAGACCAAATGTTGGTGTGTCAGTCAGAAAGGATTTGCTCGGATTAATTTGATTTAAAGGAAGAGAAAAGACAAACAACAGATATGAGAGCGCTGTTTTAAAGCTTGTCTGTTTTGTCTTGTTTCTCTTTTTCTCCTGTTCCATCATAAAGAACATTGCAGTAGTCTTCGGGGGAAAGTGTTGAAATGGAAGTTATTGACATGGTCTGTGTTTTATTGTAGTGGCTTGTTATGGTGTCGAATATCTGTCTACCAGAATCTCACAGTGGGACCCCCAGATTTATAAAGAGATGCAAAGGAGATAACACTGATCCTACCACATGATGCATGATTTCTCCCACAGTGCAAAATGTCTATAAATAAACAAACCAATAACACTGAATCTGTTTTTTTAATTGTTTTCTTGTTACTCAGTGACTTCATTCCAGTGTATCTCACCGTGCCATTCATCAATACACCTAGTAAACACAAAAAGCTGTATTCAGAGTTTAGTTAAGTGCCCTGAGGGAGGATTTAATGCCAAAATTTTGCACAAGACCATTCAGATGTGACTACAGACCTGAGAGCTATTCATAAAATGCAAAATAATAAGATAAGCTACTGAATAATGTGGGTGGAAGCCATATTGTTAAAATGAAGCTACATTTGCCAGTGAGCATTGTGATATTTACTACTTGAACCAGATTTTCTTTACTGTATCATCAGATTTGTCTTATTTTTAAATTGTCTCTTGTTTCAAAAAATCTTTCTAAAAACTTTATAGGCAAGAAGAACATGCAGGTGATTTGCATAACCTGAATGACACGCCCAGAAAAATTTACTGAAGTAGGTGCTTAAGCCATCTCTGAATATTAGCTTAACTGTCCCCACATAAATATTGACATAACTTTTGGACTTAAATTGTTGAGTTAAGTCACTGACTATGAACACAGCCTGATATACTGTATATATCACCCAGACAATCTTAATCTATATGTGCAGCACAGTGAAACCTCTGAAGCATGCCTGCCAAGAAACTTGAAGTATTTCTCTCAGTTTCATGTGTCTTGCACAACACCCTGCCAAGCTCTGCTTGAGATGTCACTTTTGTCTTACCCAGTCACTAACAACCAATGGGCTTAATTACACCAGGTCTCATTTGGCTTTGCCTCTTTCCCAGTCAGAGAGCTGCTCCTGGGGTGATGTAATGATAAAAAATCTCTGATGCTCTTCTTAGGACAAATTAAATTGATGGTTTAAAAGAAGACACTCTTGATGTTCAAGACTGTTGCCAAAATAGAGCTTTGCAGGAATAATTGATGAAATTTTTTACTTCATAACAGAATATAAATAACTTGATGAGAATATTTATTTAAAATGGCATGTTTCCAGACTGAGGGAATATTATTTTCATTTGAACTGTCCAGGTTATGCACAACTTGATTAATAAATAATAGCTGATTATTTTGAATCAAAGCAATTTGTGTGGTCATACACACACAGTGGGACAAAACTTTAACAGTTGATAGATAGATAGATAGATAGATAGATAGATAGATAGATAAGATACTTCAGGACTTTAAGTTGGTAAGAGTGACTCTGCTTCTCATTTGGCCAAACCACACTACTCCTTTGTCGATCAGTTTCCTACAACAACACACTCTATCATGTTTTATTCCTTACTTAATGCGCCACAGCTTGATACAATGTACTTGAATTCTTTAATCATCCACCCATTAATCATAACTGCCAACAACCTCTCTAGATTCTGAGTTATATTGTACCATAATGGCTGATTTCCACTGCATTACCTGTTATCAGTGCTCCTGCACACCCACTACACTTTATGTTCAGAGTTTATAATGTATATTCAACTCAACATGCATAGTCAGAATCATTTTTTAAAATCTTGTTCTCTTTCTTACATATCAAAATATAACTTCCATTATACAAATATTTTTTCTGCATTTTATTCCATCTTTATAATCTAAACTCTTTGTTATGGCCCCAAGAAATGATGTAAGAATTGCACTGCACAATACAACCTGGTTTTCTGAGCATTTGATGAAAAAAAAAAAAAAAAAACTTTCACCTTAAGGGATGTGCACATGTTAGAAATATTTTTTTTTATATCATTATCCATCATGGTATATCACGGAATATAATAAAGCCATACCATTACTTCAGAGTTCCTCATCATACTGATATGCCCTCAATCCCATACTTAGTCTCTGAAACTCTCTTAAGAGTTTTTGATGGATCCCGACTTATATTTCTGACTTTTGTAACTGCAAACCCCTCCTACTAGTTTTATTACAGCTCCTGAATAATTCCAAATAGTTTACTGAATAATATTGAGATGAATTACAGAACTGTATTATAAGCCAACTCTTTAACAGCTTAATAATTAATAGTTAAGTAAGGAATAAATTATAACAGGGAGACAAACAAGGGCAAGGTGTGATGGGGCCAGACACAAAGCATTACTCTTACTACCCCAAAGTTGATTATTTTCTAATAACAGCATGACTTTTATTCCTCTTATACCAAAGGGATTTTTTAATTAAAATTTTAATGTATTACTGAACGACATGTCATACTTTGTAAGCATTGATAGTTATGTTTAGAGTTGTGTAACATCTGCAGGTTAGTTATTCTTATCACTTACATTATAGCAGCAATAATGATTCCTTACCACTCTCTTTTTTATTTAGCTTGCAAAGTTGTCTGTCATGAAAACTTTCAGACTTTCTCATGGTGGGAAACTTACAGACTGATAAAGCTCTGACTCTGAAGACTCCTTCCATAAAGGTTAACAGTAAACTTCATCATATCAACTATTCTGTTTTTCTTTGTTAAATAGCATTTTTTATCTGTTTATTATAAGCCTTTTATTATTAGATTATGTAGAGCATCAATGACACAAGTCCCTCTGAATGAGTTGTTATTACAGAAATGATATTATAGAATCATATTCAAACCTTTATTTGAATGTTATTTGAGTAACATGAAACTGTTATTTGAAATACAGAAGACATGACTGTCAGAGGTGCTGTTATGCAAAATTAATCAACACTTTCTGACCAATCATAATAGAGAACAGCTGTGGTATAATACTTAATTCAACAGCTGTGGTATAATACTTAATATCTACTATCCAATTAATATCCATTTATTAATCTACTGATAACACCTACCCCTTTCATATTCAAGTTCAAAGTCCTCTTTGTAATATAACACTATACTTTATACTTTGATGCATTTGTGTCTGATTAATCACCTGCTCAAAGGTTGAAAAAGACATAGTGTAGAATCTTCCGCTTGTGGTGTATAGCCTGTAGCGTGCTATCAGATCAGAGCTATTGATGTCACTGCTCCATGTGTTTTGCAACCTGAACATGAGTGCTGTGTAAGAGATGAAGTCTGTCAGTTAGCCTGCAGGGACAGAGCAGACAAGAAGGCCTCAGGCTGTCCAGAGGAGTGGCTGAGAAAGAGACAGGAAAAAATAGAGAAATGACTCCTTATCTGCAATGTTTGTTTTCTTAGACTGTCAGTGTCCTCTCACCTGCCTGTTCTCTATCCCTTAAACCCTCTCCCGCCAACCCCTACCCTCTCTATTCACCCTTTTCTGTCTTTCGTTCACCCATCTTTATCTCTTCCTCCCTTCTTCTTTTCAACACATCCGAAGAAGTTATGCCTCTGTCACTAAGCAGAGCTGACAGTTCATCCCAGACTGGGAGTAGGGCAGAGGCTGCCTCCACTGTTCCCACCAGCAGAATACTCAATCAGATGTCTGTGGGAATACGGAGAGCATCTCATTGCTGAAGTGTCACCATGTAAAAGCACACAGTGATGGCTCTGCCCCAGCTGAAGCTGTATTGTGACCCTTAGTCTCATTAACATTATATTCTTATTATATTCAGAGAACATATTTGATTAGTTTCTAAGAGTAAGCTCAGAAAGCTGATGCAATATACCTGAAATTGTGCTTTAAAGAAAATGTAATACAAAAATTCATGTTTTTGTTGCCCCAAGAAATAACCACTGATCAGTTAAAACAAATAAAAATAATAAGAAAACACATCTCAGTGCTTGGCCCCCTATGAAGTGTCTGGCCTCATTCAAGGCAAGTATGAATTATGGCATGTGAGACTCTACATGTTAAAAACTGCAATTTTTTAGGGATGGATAGCTGAGATCTGACGAATGACCAGCAGCTGATTGTAACAGTAGAAAGTAAGATTTGTCATAGTCTAGTTTGAAAGTAAATAGCCACTAATTTTGAGTTTACTGACTACTAAATTTTAATGCTTGCACCAAGTAGCATAGTTTTAACATAATTAAAACTTAAAACTCACACCTAGCCCCTTGTTACAGTGCTGCAGTGTCACGGTTTCATGAGAAAGGCATGAGGAATTTTACCTCACCATTGACGTTTTTTAAATACAAATAAAAATTACCGTTTTGTGTCCACCTGCGACTCCACAAAAGTGTAGGTTTGATTTTGCAACCACTTCTTCTAGACTCTTCCTAAATCATATTATAGCAATCTCTGCTTGGTCTTACGACTGTGTAATCTGCTATGGTTGTAAACACGTTAGATTGCTACCTCCGCTGCCACTACTAGCCTACTCTTAACTTTATCATACATGCTTGCTAGAAAAAAGCACACAGAAGATCAGAGCATTACAAACCAGAATAAAACCAAACAACTGTCTATATTTGGCTCAGCCTTTCCTCGCAGTACCTGTCTCTTTTGGCTTATAACAATCTGATTAGGGGATTTGGGGATTTATTATTTATTTCTTTTTTTTGTTATATAAGGACATTTTTGTGATACAAATTTGAAACTGTAACACTCACACTTCTTAGTAAGTGCAAAGTTCTGTGTAAACAAAACTACTTGGTGATTCTGTTAAAAGTGCACTGTGTGCTGAGTAAAAAGTATATGTTAACTGTCTGAAAATGCATTTTTTTATTTATTAGGAGCATAGTGATTACTTTATGTAGGAAGTATGTTTGCGGTCTGTGATCACTGTACATGGCCACAAATGAGCACTTTGTTCACCAAGCAAAAAATGTCATAGGTCAAACTGAGAATACTGAAAATATTTTATATTTTTATTCATATTGTGAAGTTTGCAGATGCTTTATTATCCTTTGTTGCTATGGTTACTGAAATGCCATTGTTGCACGAGAGGCAAACAGAACAGGCAAACAGTTTATTGGGGGGGAAAAAACATTGACAGAGAGACTTTGATTGACGTAAATGAGAAAGACAGATGCTAACTGTTTCCCTGTGTCTCAGTGTGTCAGATCATGTTTCTGATTGGCTGGTGATCATGAAGTACATCAGTTGGTGTGACAACGTTTTAACTTATACACTTTATTTATTTATTCACTTATTGCACCACTAGTTATGACAAAGTGTCTGTGCTGCAACTGAAATTCTACATTGCGCTAGATTTAAACTAACTACTGTCAACATATGGTAGCGCTCAGACTTTACACATTGACTGACTACTGAACTTATGTTTAAATAGTACAATTGGCTGCAGGTCACTGCAGAACTGTGTCATTCTCACTCCACTATACTTCAGTGGTAATGTTAAAGGCTAGTATGCTTGGGAACTAAATCTGGTGCATACATGTGTGTGTGTGTGAGTGTGTGTGTGAGAGTGTGTATGTGTCCTCAGGGCTTTCCATGCAGACCCCTTATGTTTCTCACACATAGGTCATCAAGCATGGATGCACTCAGTCCATGGCACATGTTCCCGTCTTCTCTCTGTATTTAATCCAAATTTTCTCACAGCAGCAGTGATTTACAGACTTGTAAAAGTGCTTCATCTTCCCCCACCTCCTGCTGCGTCTTACTATTTCCCAATAAAAGCTGCAAACACACCAAATCACAGAACGGAAAAGATTAAAGAAGGGGAGGGGGAGGTGTTGTTCCAGGCTGTGAAATTTGGAAGTTTCAGAAGATTCCAGGCTATATTTTAATGGTGAAGGAAGTTTGTTTCCCTGTGATCAGCCCCCCTCAAGGTGTTTGCCATCCGGCATGTTTTAATGGGAGTTACCAGAGCGAGGATATACATAATCCATTCAAATCCTCCCCCAGGTAGTTGCCATTATTTAATTGTGTGTATATCTCTTCTTGTGGTGTGCCTGTGGGCAACACGATTATTCCAAAGAGACCGAATCATTTAATCTGTATGGTGACTCGTTTTTTTCATTACTTTTTTTTTATTCATGCTACTTTCATATTTATTCAAAGAGCTTTGAGACACTGAGAAAAAAAATATTTATCAGGGTTGGGCTGCAACATATTCAGAATACATCAGTAAAATGTTTGTATTCAGTGTACAATACAGAAAAGACTGTTCCTTTTTAAAGATACTGTTCAAATACTTTGCTGCTTAAAAAAATAAATAAATTAAAAAATATATATATATATATATATATATATATATATATATATATATATATATATATATATATATATATATATGTTAATAACTCATGCACACACTTTCCCGTTTGCATGCAGGTTTGATTCAATAAACGTTTAATTGACTTTACAGAAATCCAGATGTACAGATGTATCTCTAATTGATCTCTAATCTCTAATAGATCCCTAATGAGCAAGCCAGATGTGACACTGGCAACCACTGAACCAGACTCAAAACGGAACCCATCCTCTCCTGAATGACACCATATAGCGGAATTAGAAATCACCTCCATACAGGTGTAGAAAAGTCAAATCAACTAGTACTAAGTGTGTTGAAAGGATGTTTTGAGAATATTATGAATAAAAGTCCTGAGATGAGCACAGCACCGTCTTTATGATTACAGCAGCAGCTCTTAGGGTGACTCTTGGGCGTAAACAGCTTTTGCGAAGTGCAAATCTTTAGTATATGAATGTGGGATCATCCATAGCAGCAGAAGATGAGTCACAAGTGCAGAAAGCTCCAAGTAGGAGTACATCATCAAGATGAATCAGACAGGTCTAGAACATGACACAGTGACACCAGAAGAGTCACTATGGTAGAAGTGTGCAAGCAGGAGGATCAAGCAGGTCTACTGATGACAGTATAACTAAAAAGGATAGCCAGAAGGCAACACAAGCATGAAGAGTTCACATAGTTTTTAAATTATTCTTCCTTTGTTATGATCTAATTTGATATAATGTGACTATTTTCCTGCATGCTGGAGCTCAGGTCTGTTAACCATTCCACTGATTAGCTAATCACAGATAAGTGCAGTGTATAATGTAACAGATCCCACTATCAGGAGGGAGTACAAATCTCACTGTGCTGCTCTTTTCCCTACAGCACCCTTTGTGTCCTTTGCTGTCACTATGTGCATCAAGAAAAAAAAATGCCACACGTAAATCGCTCCATATATATTTTCTTGGAAATTACACAACATTTGTCTACACTTGTTCTATCATTATTTGTTTGACATTTCAATTTTAATGAAAAGGAATGGTTATGACTGAAACGGCATGTGCCATTCAACTCACTCAGAGATTCAGCTCATATTTGTAATGTCACCAGTTACAGAAATGGATTCTGTAATATTCATTCATATTTAGTGGGGCCACATGGGGTACAAAATTGTTGCGATAGTGTCACTGGCTCCTCTTGAACTCCCCAGGAAAATGTATTTAAATATATTCTGAATATGCTAATATTTTACTGAACATATTTAGATTTAGTGAGTATTTAGGCATCAATACATTTTAAAAGTCCAACCCAGGGTCCTAATTTATCAACACTGCATACGCTTATAAATGTAAAGTGTGCTCAGATTGTTTGCCTTGATTTGCTTTGTCTAATACATTTGTTAGTTTATGATTACACTCAAATCCCATAAAAAGCTAAAAGAATCATTGTTTTAATGAATGCAGCATGGCTTATCTCACTTTCTTGTAGGATTATATCATAACGTATTGTGCCATATCATCTGAAGAACGTCTACGTGATACCTAATAATGGATACTTGTGTGCATGTCTGTATTTACACAAGCAGTGGCCTGAACAACTGGTATTTATTAAGCTTCTTTGCTCATCTCAAATGCATGATAACTTCATATTAATGCGCACATGTGATGAATCCCAGTTTACTGTACATATTAGACTGTCCAAATTTTATGCATAAGAAATAATCTGCAACATTTTTATGCAATGTTGATGAAAGAAAGTTGGCCTATTTCCATTATAAATAAACCTCCCTACTCTGTCACATTTGTATAAGCTGAGTAAAATTAATATGTCCCCTGCTCCCGCTGCAATCAAATAGAACACAGTGATCATAGGCTGTAGATCAAAGCAGCCTAAATCCTCTTTTATGTTTTTTTTCTATACCAGGATAAAATATTAGGTCAAATAATTTAGTGTTGATGGATGGACAATAGCTGGAACAAAGAAACATTTTCTACTATGAGAAAAACATTTTATAGTTAATAAGTTTGGCAACAGTGTGTGTGATGTGCTTGCCATGTTTCCTGTTAAAGTCCCTCTCAACCTTGCGACAGCTTCACGATCCAGCCATGAAAATGATTTCAATATGTTTTTCTTTTGTCAAAGGCATTTTTAAAGTCTATATGAACGTGCAGTGTGTACAGGCGCGTTGTTGTGGTGCAAGATCCAGTTCTGGGTGAATCATTTCTCCGGAAATTTTGTCCTGATGCTTTCCTGTAGACGCCTAAACACTTCAATGTAAAATCGCTTAGGTGCGCACACCACATTCGAATTTCCCCTCATTTTTGGGTCTCCCTCATACAGCAAAATAATAGATTTCTGCAGGTTTCTTTAAGGTTCCACCAGTGCATCAAAATAGTTTCTGAGATCAATGTTTACCTAACTTGTGAGAGATGGCTAACAAGGAGTCTAAACAGTTAGGCATACTGATGTTAGTTTAAACCAATGTTAGTTTAAATCCATTGCATATCTCCTAAGGTGGCTTTACGCTGTAGAATTTTCGATGTGATTTCGCTGTTCCAGACAAAACGTGCACCTAGAATTTTTTGGTCATGAGTTGAGATTGAAGGTTTTAGAATGCATAACGTGATGATGGCTGATTTAGTGTCATCGCAACCAAAGACAGACAATGACAAACTTCTGCTGCTACACTCATCTAAAAGCCACCAATATTATATATATTATATTTATTTCTTATTATTTGAAGTGTTTGAGTGCTTGTTTAAGCAGATATCTGAGTAGGATGCATTAAGAAGTTTTGGTTTTGGTCTCATTTTCGGATTTTAGATGTTATTGTCATAATATTACCATGTCGAATGTGTAAGTGTCAAACAGATTTTCCCTTTGAGTAGGAGTACTGTAGTGCTGTAATATTAGGTTATGTATTATTATACATATGTACAAATGTATTTTTTTGGAGCCCTGTTCCAATCTGCAGTGATGTCAATGGTAATGATATGGTTCCTTAATTAATGCTTAAGTACTTACTAACTTAGCAGTAAGTAATCAAATGTTATTATAGTGGTTCCTCAATAATTACTAATCACTATTATAACTACTACTATCTTAAAAGTGTAACTTTAAAGTGTAACAGTTTTGTAACAGCTGTGTTTGTTAAACTGGATCCTTATCTTTTTTTCAGGCAGACACCAAGGCAAGGTTAGAAAATAACCTAAATGAAAACATTTCCATGTTGTTTTTGTGAAATATACTGTACAGTATTTGCGTTTTCTTAAAGTTGATCTGTCAACGTATATTATTGGCAGAAAAACTCAAACTTGGTCAAAAACCAGATTGCTTTTGTCTTTTTTGGCTCTTTTCCAGAATCCTGATGGCTTTTTTCCAAACTGTCACACATATTTCAAA
This sequence comes from Pangasianodon hypophthalmus, assembly GCF_027358585.1. Classification (NCBI taxonomy): domain Eukaryota; kingdom Metazoa; phylum Chordata; class Actinopteri; order Siluriformes; family Pangasiidae; genus Pangasianodon; species Pangasianodon hypophthalmus. Next base: position 8,342,097 of record NC_069717.1, read on the forward strand.
GAGAACAATGTGGTGATTTCAATGGGAACATACAAGTTCAGCAAAATACCATTTACAGAGTATGATTTTCTCTTCTGTGTGAGAGAAAGATAATGCATTTCATCTTTAGAGCTTGTGTTAAAAGCTGCTTTTATCACATTAGCACATCCAGACTTTGATCCTGCACTCCTTCATAGCTTAATCATGACTTCTTTCACCTCCTCTTTTTATCATCTCCTCTGTCTCTCTTTGATGATAATCAGAAGGAATCTTTATTTAAAGACTAGCCTGTCAAAAAAATTTAGAAGGCAATGTTTTATTAATGCATGTGCACCGATATATTATGAAGATATCCCTTTAATCCAGTAGTGCAATATGTAACGATTGCACTTTGCAATATTATTAGCTTACTATTGCAAAATAATCATCATTCTCCCTAACAAAAACTATAAAGGGCTGATGAAGAAGAAGTACATGGGTATGTAATGTGTAGAATTCTATAAAATATTATCCTTATAACATGGGTATGATATACAGCATTACTACATAGCATATGACAGGTTGTGATAGCAAAGAAAATCCAGTATCAGCCAAAGAATGAAATCTAGCTTAGTAATATTATTACAATGCTACAGGCTGAAAGTTGCATCATTCTGTCAATTTAGCAACCTGGCAGATTTTTTTTTTGACACAATGCCAGAGTGTGTTTGTGTATGTGGTGTGTGTCGGTAGGTAGGTTGTGTGATGTGTGTATCTGTGTATATGATCAGTATTCTGGTTGAGGAGGCAGTCTCTGTGTCTGTGTCTGAGGGCTGCCATCTCACTTCTCAGTGAGACAACTCTGACAGGCCACATGAGATCTTTCCTGTGAGTCAGCCCACACGCTTGTCTCTCTCCACCTCTCTCCTCCCCTCTGTCACCCTCTCTCACCCTCTTACATGCAGCCATGAACTGCCAATCAAAGTGCCACTACTCTGAGAGATAAGTGATGATACAAGTTTTTTATATAGATCATGTGACAGACAGACAATAAAGGCGTGGTAGAGACAGTAGAATATGGATGGAGAGATATATATGTCACGCTCAATGCCTTAGTCACTGACCTTTCAGAGGAGAGAAAAAGAAAGTAAAATAGAGAGAGAGAGAGAAAGTACTGTAAATGGATTGTAAAGTGCAGTGAAAGGAGGTCAGGTAATGTTAATTGACAGTGACAAGGAAATTGTTTCTTAATAAGGCTTCTTTTGCAGCTCTCTGGAGGTGATATGACATCGTTCAGTCAATCACTACTCCGGAGTGACTGAGATTTTTAATAATTTTGTCTGGCGAATATAAGACATTTGGGTGTGCGTAATCATTTTCCTTCATATTTCTTGGCCCATATTTCCCCTCTATCTAAATGACAAGCCTAAAGACTTCCTGTGCAGTGATGAATTTCCATGGAGAACACAGCAGATGTACTAATCATCCTGCGGCCCTTTCACTGCCAGGATTGGGTTATAAAGTGTGTGGGATTCTGCTTCAATAATTGAGTAATCAAACTGACGAATAAACAAGTGTCAAACGTTAGGACTGACCTTTCACGCAAAAAATTCTCCCTTTTATTATCATATAAACTAGAGGTGTGTGTGGGATCGTATTTTAAATCCCACTCCCACCCACTCTTACTGAAAGTCTGGCCAATCACATTTGTTCTCACAGCTAATTTTGTTTGTACGTGCCCATGATATAAACAAAAAAGTAACGTAGATAGCTCAGCTACTTTACATCCAAATCAACAGCCACTAAAATCTTTATTCTAAATGTCTGAGTCATCGGTCATTTCCCGGATTCTCTCTGAATTGCCAAACTGCCAAATGGCTTTATAAAAGTACCACCATTGCTATGATCAGCTTTTATGAAAATGCCTACTAAAATAAGATAAAACGTGCAGTATTTTATTCAGATTTTTAATGACGTTTTACTAAACTTTACTGAAAATTCCACATTCCAAATTATTTTGTTCCACATCTGAAAAAAAAAGCTTATTCTACCTTTTCTTCTTCTTCTTCTTCTGCCTAGGGTGTTCTTCTTCTGGCTAGGGTGGCAGCCCATAGAACCGTTTGGTAAAAAGTTGTGAAATTTGGCACACTGATTGGGTAGGGCCTAAGGAACATTCTGACCAAATGTGGGCCAAGTGCTGCCAAAGCTCTAGTGCCACCAAAGGGTCAAATTTGGGCCTAATTTTGAAGTATGTTTATGGTTATAACTTTTGAACTGTGTGTCCAAAATTTAAATGTCAGGCATCCCTGGATTCCCTGGGTTGAGATGGGTTCAACGCACCCTATTTCGTCAATTTAAGCCTAATTCGATTTTCAGCCATCTTGGATTTTTTTAAAAAACTGATTTTAATCATTTAATCAATCATCTTGACACTTGTCTGGACAAAATTTATCAAAAGAATTCTGATATTCGAAACCGTTCTCCTGTAATGTGCTGGCAAATGCAAACACATGTGAGGTTGTATCTCAGCAATGCGTCAACATATCATCATTAAATTTGATAATTATCTTCAGGACTATGCCCTGTATGTACCCAAGAAGTTTCGTTACTGTGCCACCTTGTGATCAAAAACTGTAACAACTTTAATTTTTTTTCCTTATATCATTTGAAGAATTAATTCCACAGTTCTTTTTTCCTATAATTCCCTGGAGTATGCTGAAGTGAACACACACCAACATCTGAAATTCAAGTGTACTTTGAGTCGATCATCTTGGATTTTGTCAAAAACTGTTTTTTCACTACTCCTCCTACAAATTATTTCCAACCAACACCAAATTTGGCATACAATGTCTTCAGACCAACCTGGATAAAAGTTATCAAAAGAAAATTGAAATTTCAAATGGTTTGCCCGTAATGTGGCAACAGATCTGATGACGAAGCCACCAACAGGAAGTTAGGCTGTATCTCGGTAAATCTTGGTCGGCATCTTCAGGACCATATCCTGAGGCAATCAAAAATGCTTACATCTAAGTGCCATTTTGCTACTCCTCCTCCAAATTTTGTCCAATCTTCACTAAATTTGGCTCACATCATCTTGAGGCCTGTCTAATCAAAGGAACTCTGATATTCAAAACTGTTCTCCCATAAAGGACTGGCAATTGCATGAAACCACAAATCATTGTTGAATCCCTTTGCCTATAGTAATGGCTCTGCTTTCCTGAGATTGCTTATGAAACAGCTGTAGCACATCCTTGAATGTGCGGCTCACCAAGTCTGGGTGCTTGGCCCCCTCCAAAATGCTGCTTGCACCTTATATATTTTGTTTATTTTTCACTTTTGTTTTTTCAAAGAAAATTTGTAGTAATTTCATTATTTGAATGCCTGAGCACAGTATTTCATCTGCTGTTTAAGATGAGGGAGAGTTAAGTCTTGTGCTCACAGTAATAAATAAGGATTGTAAGCATGATTAAACATTAGGGCTTCAGTATCTTTTCGGAAGTTAGTGTTCAAGTATGTTCTATCTAATAAACTAATAGTCTTACAGTAATAGTCTTCTTGTTTGTTTAGATATTACAGATATAATGTAGGGTTGATAATGGGAATGGCATACAAAAGAAAGAAAATAAAAAATACTTGATAACCTCTGTATAATATGGATGTGGATCATTGAAGCTTTGGGGTTGTTTGGGAATCAGTGCAGTGGAGGCTCTAGTGAAGACTGATGGCATTTCAATTCTGCCAAGGTGCTTTTAGGAAATAAATTGGTTATCTCTGCCAGGAGGTTAAGCCTTGGCAAACTTATTGCACATTACAGAAATAGGCTCATTGCTCTTATTCTATCTATGGAAAGCTTCACAAAATCTTAATTGCAAGGGTGCAAATAATTTTTGCAATACAGCATCCCCATGCAGTTAAGTTTGAAACACCACTCATTGCATATATGTGTGACTATCCTAAATATATATATAACCTCAGATCAAATTCAGTCTAAACTGTCATTACTTATTGCTAATGTATGTTAGTAATAAGTAATAATAGTTTATATTAAAAGTGATTACTAATAAAGTATTAGTAATGTATGTATGTAAACATACTTAAGCTTTATTCAAATATAAATGCCTGCACTTAAATTAAATGACTTGAAGGAGCTATTTCAAAGCTTATCACATTGTGTCTAAGTCTAAGCAGTGTCTAGTGGACTCTTGTCTGCAGTACATTTATTTTCTTATCTGACAAGTGTTGCTTTGAAAAGCTGCTTATTCTATTTACTTATCAAAATTACAAGAAAATTACTTGAAAATGTCAGCCATTGAATTCCCCAGCTTGAAGCACTAGAGATTCACACAATAAACCCCAGATTGTGGCAATGACTCAGGTTTCCTTCAGTGATGTGGTATTACAGCTTGGGTCATTGCTCCTATACAATTTCCTGTGATTAGTGTCCACTATCTTCACCTGAAAATGATTAAACGACAATATAACAACTGCGCAAAAATGAACTGTCAAGGGCAGCTTACTTCCTAATTATGCCTGCCAAGAGATCTAAGATAAAAAACAAAGGGAGAAATATACTTGGATTGCTGTGCAGTTGTTGTTGTTGTTGTTGTTTCTCTCTCTCCTTCCCTCTAATCACAACTTACCAATAAAAGTAATGCCTTTATGATTAGGCAGTGTGCCTGAAAAACACTTAGAGGAAGGAGGTGAAAAAAATTGATTTCCTCTATCCTTCAGAAGTACGTTAAAAGTCACAGTTAATGTGCTTATATTTTCATGGTAATATAAAGGCTTCAAGATATATTTGTATGTTCTGGATTTTTAAAAGTCTGCATGGAAGATGAGGGACCTCTTGAGCTTTTCTGCACATTTGGCATGTATAAGCCTGCACATTTCATGCAGTTCCAATTCACTAATGGACTACAGAACTGTGATACGTACTGCCATATTAACAGAAGCTTTTAATAACTATTATTTCAGACAGCATTCAGATTTGGCAAGTTAGGTCAGCCAGTTTCAAAAGATATGTCAAGATATGCATCCACACTTAACTTCATTTTCTGTGTGGCACATTCAGATTTCTGAAATTACTGAAATAGTTCACGCCTCCAAGGTTGGTAGGATTTTCTTGATTAAACCTACTGAAAAAAAAAATATATATATATATATATATATATATATATTTTAATTTAACCCACCAATTGCAATAAAAGCATAAAAAATAGACTTTTATCTATTTCTTTATGGTGGCTTTTTTGTGGAAAACAAACCAAACAACAACACAATGACAAATCAGAATACACTGACAGCAAATAAAAATAGAACAACAAAATCAAAAAACACAACCAAAAACACAAAAGCAAAAACAAAAGCAAAACCGCAGCAACAAAAACGCAGCAAATGTGAAATCACATCAACATAAACAGAAAACAAAACAGTAAGGGTAAGTCCTTTTTGAACATCACATCCTCGTTGGCTACAGGGTGTGTTAGTCTGAGAGCTGGAGGACTTTTACAGAAATATGAGCCTAATTTAATCTTCATGCATTTATGATGTTTTTTAGGAACGATTTCAAATTTACGTTACAGGTAATATGACATTGAATATGGTCATTCAAAACAAATTCTTCACTATAGTAACATACGTAACTTCATTTTTGCTAGGTTAACTAAATAACAGATTGAAAAAGCAAGAAAAAAATTCTTTTTTCTTGTGATAGTAATAAGCTATGTCCAATCAGTGACATGTGATGTTCAATGAGGATCCATCTTTTCTGCTTTCAGTTAATGTTATTGTGCTTTCGGATTTGCTGTTGTGTTTTTTTTTTGTTTGTTTGTTTGTTAATGTGTTTTGAACTTCTGTGCCACTGTAATGTATTATGTAATTAAAAATAATGTCAAGAATATTATGATTATATGCAAATGAGACATTGGCAGGATTTAAATGTAATCTCGATTTAAATCGTCTCATAGTAGCCTAGTATGGCGAGAATGAGGATGATATATAATCGTAATAAAAACATTACACCTTATAATAGTACATTAACTGAGTCTGACATCACAGTAATATATGGCAGGTCCTAATAAAAATGGAGAAGCAGATCAAAAAAAAAAAAAAAAAAAAAAAAGATTACATTTACTATGTAAATGTAGAATGATGAACTACAAAAAGAAGGGAAAAATATTTATAGGGGTGAAGCAGAAAAGTGGACAGGTATATAAAAGATTATTTCTTTTAAAACTCGACTAGGAAAAAAAAAACACAGAAAACTCCCTCAACTTGGAATTCCTTTTCTTAAACATGGGATGGTCTCCTCAACCCTGAGTTCAGCAAGTGACTTTAAATCAACATGGCTGCTTAACAGTAAACAAAGTAACACTTCTTACCTTTAAATGAGTTATACTATATACACAAGTATTTACTTTAGATCAATCAACATACGAACAAATCTTGCAAAATCTATGACACTGACTATACAGATTGCTGTTTTAAGGAGGTAAATATACGTCACATCACAGTTAGCTGGCTAGCTTGTTTGCTAACACAAGATGAACCTGGAGGCATTCATGAGTTTTTCCCACTTAGTAGCTCGATGGCACAGAGGTTGAAAATTGTGTACTTCCGAGTTTTGACGCAAGTCAAATGCAGCATTAATATGGACCTCAAGTGGCATTCTAGTTCAAGTTCTAGTTCAAGTTCAAGGCCTGAATATGAGAAACTCACAATGTAAGTAACTGAGCAACAGTTAGATTGATAATACTGATAACATTGATAATATTGAGGTCTGAAGACCCATGTGCACAATGTCCAAATTTCTCAATATGACCCTTTGTAGATATTATGGTATAATAATGTGGTATTCAATATGCTAAATGGATTGGAGACTGCAGTTATGATCTTTATTCTCTTGTTCTTACTTAACAAGCTGCTTTTACTACTGATTAGCCTTCTTTATCACCCTTTGTCCATTGTAAAGCTGAATCTGATCTGAAGCCCGATGATCAAACGGATCATGAATACATATGATTAAGCAGGGCTTAGGGTTCATACTCTATGCATGCAGTATGGTCTTCAGTAAAGGCTACAGCTATGTGATAAGGAAGGAAGGAAAAAAAAACATTCTTAATAAAGGACAGGGATCTTTTGTGTCTTCTAAGATTTTATCTAGCAAGCTACATTATTTGATAAAAAGATGTTAAACATGTGATACTACAAAAAAAGATCATGATTTTAATCATGTAAGAGATCCTGACTCTTTCCTTTTTACTTTTATGGCTGTGTTAAAAGTGGTCAGGGATGAGGAATGTTAACAATGGTTATGAAATATTACTATTATCTCACTCCTTTGTGAAATACTGAGAAATAAATCGACCATTTGCTGTCTGTTCAGAGTGAATTCTCTTTTCAGCCACACATGACTTATTAAAGTCTGACATCATGGCGGTAAAGTACACCTAGGAACTGAACTAGGAAACTGTCATTTACTTGTCATAATGCTTTATATCACGCTATCAGTTCAATTCAATTCAATTACATTAAATTCAATGCACTTTTTACAATAGATATTGTCCCAAAGAAGCTTTACAGAAACCCAGATATAGATTTAGATCCATAACGAGCAAGCCAGAGGTCAGAGTGGCAAGGAAAAACATCATGAGAGAGAAACCTTGAGAGGAAACGGACTCAAACCAGACTTACCCATCCTCTTCTGGGTGACAGCAGATAGCAGGAATTTAAATTATACTGTAAACAGGTGTAAAAGAGTCAAGGGAAACAGTATGAAGTGTGTTGAATTGGTGTTCAGTGTGAAGATATTGTGATTAAGCATGCTGGGATGAGTATAGGACAGACTTTATGATTAAAGGAAGCACTTATAAAACACTCAGGGGTTTAACAGAAAGATCCTATCACTTGGATTTAATTGGGAAAATAAAGCAAGCAATGAATAGTATAAAATATACTGTAAAACTGTCATTGTGACTCTTGTTGCAAATATTTTCTTTTTAAGGAAGACACTGTTGAAGCACAGCTTGTATGGTGCAGAAGAATATCAGCTTTAAAAAGGCAGATAAAATTTGCTATTGGCTAAATCGAGCGTGTAAGCAGTAAAGAGCAGTATCAGTGTCTGTACACCAAAAGCCCCTTTCTTCCTCCCTCCCTCTCTCTCTCTCTCTCTCTCTCTCTCTCTGAACAACATGTTCCATCAACTTTTCAGAAGTGTTCATGTGGAAGAAAGAAACATGGATTGTAACATCTTGCCTTTTAGATAAATGTGAAACACATAGTTTAGTTTGGTCATGACAATAGGTCATAGGGTTAAACTGGGATTTAGGAGGTGAAGGAGCTCTACTTCTTTCATTAGCAACAACAGTGTGGGATCAGGACCATTACATTTACATTAATATATGAAGTTACCAACATGGATATAATGAAAATATGATTAAAACAGATTTTGATATATCAGCTCCCGCCTAACTACAATTGGTTGGTTTTCAGATTTGGAATTAAAAGAATGTATGTAAGATATAAAATATGATGGGGCATATGATTATAGGAAACTAATCAATGACAGAGTGGTGTGATATAGAGTCACCCTGAAGTTGATTATTTTCCAATAACAGCATGTTCTGAAGTGTTTTATTCCTCTTATACCATAAGACATTTGTCAACACAAAACAATGTTTTATTAAGTAAAGAACGACGTCATACTTTTTATCAGTTCACAGTTCTTTTTAATGTGGAACATCCACAAAACAGATCAGTCCCTGTTATCAATTATTCTTTCTACAGCTATAAACATCTTTCCCTCACTGACCTGTTTTTTTCCCTCTCTCCTGAAGTTAATAAGACAAAAAACACAGCTTGTCCTGTTTTAGAGAAACCAGAAAGCCACACTGCTCTGTTCTGAAGACTCTCTCAAGCTGGAAAACTTAGCGACCTTTAAAAAGCGCTGACACTGACTCCTTCTAGAAACGTTAAATAAATGTCTCCTTACAGAAAGCTTCACCATGTCAGTGATTATTTTATGACATATTCCCTTGTTAAAAACAACACATTTTTAAATCTGTTTATTATTAGCCGTATGTGTAGCATCCTCCAGTACAAGCCAGAATTACTGTCCACACCTTCTGACCAATCAGATCCGAGAATTCAATAGGCTTGTTGTATATAAAAATATATCAAATATATATATTTAGATTTTTTCTATGACAAAGATACACGTCAAAGCAATCCATTTAAACTGATGAGCACATTTTGTTTTAATGACAAAAGTTACATCTACAGCAGTTAAGAAATAACTTGACTGAATCTACGATTTTATAATGAAAGCACTTCTCCATAAAGCAGTTAAATTGTATTATTATTATTATTATTATTATTATTATTATTACATGCTATGATTTACACATATATCAAATTATACAGTACTACAGCTCTACTTTCTGGTCACATAAATCAACTCAGTTTTAAACCTGCTTATGGCATACCTTAAATAACCTACTCTCATGCAAAATTCATAAGAATTTTAAGCAGCACTTTTGTTTATTTTAATGTTGTTCTGGCCTTAAACTTAATTTGATAGAAACCCAATTCAAACTTTCAACCAAGTTGCATTACACGAATTCATGAATTGTATGAATTTGCAGTTGTGAGACTATGTTCTTAATTATGTGAGGGAGGAATAAAAAAAAGAAAAGAGCTAAAAAAGATGTATAAAAATGACAGGAAAAAGAGACATAAAGAGACTGAAAGAGAAGACGAGATAGGATGAAAGATACTGAAAGAAAAAAAAAATCCAGACAGAGCAACCCTCTAGTGTTAATGTGTTCATGTTCCCAGTAATGAATGTAGTTCTAACGCAGTTGCTTGGCAACGCAGTACCATACTGTATCCTTCAGCTGATTTGTTTCTTTCCTGGTGGAGCGTCTGGTGCCCGAGCCCTGCCTGGCACTCCTCACTCCTCAGGGTGAAGTCAATAGCAGGCAGGAGGAGGCGGAGGGCGACGAGTGCCCTGCGTGGATGTTTCTACCTGAGCTGAGTTTCTGTAGTCGTCCCAGCAGGGGACTCAGCAGGCTGGAGGAAAAACAGCCCGCTAAACCAACACACTCTCCCTAGGAGAATCTCATTCTGTCTCTTCCTATGGCCATAGAGAAGAGAACACCCATGTATACATAACCACACAAATGCTGGCCTGCCTCATGCAGCAAAACAACATGGATATGCAAATTACAGAGTGTGTATATGAAAGAGAGGTTTTTTTTTAGTTCTTTAAGACTTTTTAAACATTAAGCAGAAGAGCTCTGGTATAAGCACAAGAGAGAAATAATAGGCGCAGGAAGTGGTTTGGCATTCGAAGGGTCTTTTCATGTCCACATTTGCAGCACATGACTCCACATTTTAGCTGAAAGCCTTTTGGACCTAATTTGTAAAGCTGTCAGAGGCAGCTGCATGTGCTACTGATATTCTAATGACCTATGAGAGAGAGACACAGAGAGAGAAAGACTGCAAACACCCTGGCTATCAAGCAAATATGTTTCCACTGTGATCCATTTATCTGTGCGTGTCTATGAAGCCCAGACAAATCAAATATCATGCAATGTAACATCAAAGAGAAATATATAAAAAGTCATTTTAAAAAATACACAGACTACATTGTACATGACCACCCTTTGTTTTGTATGAAGTAAATATAATTATGCATGAATTTGAAGAATGGAGTGGCTTGGGAATTCATTTGTAATAATAATTGCAATCTTTAAATGCATGTGAGTTAATCAACAAATTGTATAGACAATGGATATAAAAAGTCTACCCACACCTGTTAAAATGTCAAGGTTTTGTGATGTAAATAATGAAATCAAGATAAATCATGTTAGAACTTTTTCCACTCCCAATGTGAAAAAAGGAAAGATACAAAACTTACAATAAACTGGTTGCATAAGTGTGCACACCCCTAAACAAATACTTTGTTGAAGCACCTTTTTATTTTATTACACCACTCAATCTTTTTGGGTAAGAGTCTATCAGTGTGGCACATCTTGGCTTGGCACTATTTTCCCACTCTTTCTTGCAAAACCATTCCAGATCCATCAAATTGAAATCTCCTCTGCACAGCCAGCTTCAGGTCACCCCACAGAGTTTTATTTGGATTTAGGTCTGGGCTCTGGCTAGTTCATTCAGAAACATTGATCTTCTTTTGGTTAAGCCATTCCTCTGTTGATTTGATGTATGCTTTGGGTCATTGTCATGCTGAAAGGTGAAATTCCGTCCACTTTGATAAAAGCCCCAGTTCTGGCTGAAGAAAAGCAGCCCTAAAGCATGATGCTGCCACCACCATGCTTCAGCATGGATATGGTGTTCTTTTGGTGATGTGATTTTTTTTTTTGCACCAAAACATACCTTTTGGAATTATGGAATTATTCTACCTTTTGGAATTGGTCTCATCAGACAGTAACACATTTTGTCACATGATTTGGGGTGATTTAGTTGGGCTCTGATGTTTTTTGTGAGAAGGGGCTTCCATATAGCCACCTTACCCCATAGTCCAGACATGTGAAGAATATGAGAAATAGTTGTCACATGCAGAGAGTACTTGCCAGATGTTCCTGCAGCTCCTTTAATGATGCCGTAGGTCTTTTGACAGCCTCCCTGGTACATTTTTGTCTTGTTCTTTTATAAATTTTGGAGAGATGTCCTGTTCTTGGTGATGTCACTGTAGTGCTCTATTTTCACTATTCGTCGATGATGGCCTTTATGGCGGTACATGGTACATCTAATGTTTTGGATATTCTTTTACACCGCTCTCTTGATCATTATCTTTCAACAAGCAAGATACCATGCATGCATGTGGTCAGATGACACTCTGATGTGTTTGATCCAAAATGAATCATAAGATTGTGCACAAATTTGTGGAGTCCATGCCAGCTCGAGTGCACGCTGTCACTAAAGTAAAAAGGGGACATAGCAAATGCTGAGAAACATGGAAATTCATGTAAATATTTCAAAGACTCTACTTTTCATTCACATTGTTGTCAATAATAAAATTTGTAATGAAAATCGTTTTAAATTAAAACAATAAAAAATAGAAGCATTTTCACTTGTGACTCAGACTTTTGGATCTCACTGTAACTCAGATCTTTAGAGAACTAATCTAAATCTTCAATAATAATAATACAAACCCATGGTTCTCAAACTGAGGTTCGGGGTCTCTGAAGTATAGCCAAGGGATCTTCAATATGAATTTTATTACAGTGGTGTAAATTACAACCCAAGTTCATCAGATGTATTATATTTATTATTGAGTTCTCATAGTTATTAGCCTATTTGAATGGTTCCTTGAATTGAATGAGTTTAATCCATATCTAAATAATGTCTAATGTTAATTTGTTCTATGAATGGAAAGTTCAAGAATAAAAACTTAATGGTTTCAATAAATAGCCAGATTTTCATTATACAAATAGTACAGTAAAATACACTATGCAGTATGGCTGAAGTTTTGTGGAAACCTGACCATCAAATCCATACGTGGGCTTTCCTCAAACTGGAAGTTGGAAGGACACAATAGTCTTTATATGTTGTAGCAAAACAAATTCTCTTCACTGGAACTAAGAGGCCCAAACCTGTTCCAGCATGACAATACCCCTGTGCACAAAGCAAGGTCCATGAAGACATGGTTTGTCAAGTTTGGTGTGGAAGAACTCGAATGGCCTGCACAGAACCTTGACCTCAACCCCAATGAACACCTTTGGAATGAACTGAAACACCAACTATGTGCCAGACCTCCTCACCTGACATCAGTGTCTTGCTTAACTAATGCTGTTGTGGCTGAATGAACACACATCCCCATAGCCTCACTCCAAAATCTAGTGGAATGCCTTCCCACATATGGGTATGATGGTCAGGTGTCCAGATACTTTTGGCCATAGAATGTACAGTATGTACACAAAATAAAAAGACTAATATTTAAATAGTTAAATGATCTTTATAAAATAAACCTGTCCCGAAGTGCTCAATGGAATTTATTTTACACTTAAAGGGGACCCTGGCTGCAAAAAAAAAAAAAAAAAAATGTTCAAGAACCCCTAGTTTAAACTATCAAGACATTTTATTCGCAGTAACCAAATAACCAAGTATCAACTTAACAAATCCCAGATGACTAAAATATATCTTCACAAGAAGTCATTAAAACATTGAGCGCAAGTCGTTCCTAATTTCAGATTCACCGATAAGAACGGAAATGTTTTTCTTAAAAATTAGCAATACAGAAACACCTTTTCAGATTAGCACCTCTTTGTTTCTTTTGAAGTGTTAACTATGAAACTAACTAACCTGAACAAAGAATCTTCCAAAAATGAGCTCAAATTATTCAGAGCAATTAAACTGTGTCACCTGCTGCCTTTCAAATCATATTTCAGCCCTGATCTACTGGAAATAGCTGTCTGTCACTTTATTGAGATGCTCTGTTGGTGATTATGTGTAGATATTGTGGTGTTTGAGCGTGTTAGGGGGTAACAAGATGCCATTTGCCATGCTTGTCATGTTAGCAGGCTCAGCGGGACTGGGAACCCATTATTACTGGTACTATAAGCATGTTGTGACAGTGAATAACCCTCCCTTACAGAAGTAATGTGGTTGCATGGCCTCTTCAGGTATAATTTTTGGTGGTGCTTAAGTTGAGAATGTTTCCCCATGACACCAAAGAAGAGAGCACCAAGCAGAGAGGTTATTTACATCCTTCAATTTCTCCTCACAGACTGCTAGATTATTGCCTACCATTATTACTGCCTTCCAACTGGGAGCAATTTATTTAGATTAAACCTCAGTGTTGTTTCCTTAATGCATTTCTGGAAAATATTAAATTGTCGGAGGTTATATGAGCGGAGAGGGGAGGTAGAAATGTGTTAGAGAGAGGGAGAGAGAAATGAGAAATAGAAAGAAAACGTTATCTTTAAACTGTTGCATGAATTGAAATGAGAGACAAGTCAATTTAGTCACATTTTCATCAGACCAGTAGTCAGCGACATGCCGAGTGGAGATCGTCATGTATCTTCTCCCTGTGAAAGTCATAATGATCTCAATTACACGCCCATCCGTCAACACAAACGAGTTTGTTTTCTGCAGGTGTCACCGCCCATGATGGAAATGTCAACAATCCCTCCATAGATTTAATGAAAGTGTCAGGGGAGAATATGACAAAACGCCACAAGCTGACACACACTATTCCAGGAGCAGTTTCAGGGTGATCAAAGAGGTCCGGAGCAATCGTGGCTCCCCAGCCATGGACAGGGCCAAAACACAGACTGATGGGGCTTCATCTGCCTCCAATCACTCTTCAGGATGGAAAGAATTTCCTGTTGAATGTGTCACTTTGGCATCAGCAACACGTGTAAGACTTCGTCCTTGGAGCAGATGTTAGAGATCTTATAAGTAAAAGTATGAAAATCATTTGACAAGTTAAATAATTCTTATCCTCTCATAGTGGAGTCAATAGCAAATACAGCATAAAATGGTCGCTCTAAGTTTTAAAGGTACTAATAATAAATCATACAGGAGAATGAAAAGTGTTTTAGAAACACTATCAAAGAATAACATTCTGCAATAATAAACCATAAGTAATGTTAAACTTTAGAACCCTATCCTATTTTGGAGCATTTTCACTTATTTTATTACAAAGCTTCTAACATACGTTATATGGCCAAAAGTAAGTTGACACCTGACCAATCACACCCATATGTGTTTTTTGAACATCCCATTCCAGATTTAGTCCCCTCTTTGCTGTTATAATGACCTCCACTCTTCTGGGAAGGCATTCCACTAGATTTTGGAGTATGGCTCATTTGTGCTCATTCAGCCACAGGAGTATTAGTGAGGTCAGGCACTGATGTCGGGCGAGGAGGTCAGCGTTCCAATTCATCCCAAAGGTGTTCAGTGGGGTTGAGGTCAGGGCTCGAGTTCTGCAAGCCGCTTGAGTTCGTCATAGTCATAATGATCACAAAGCAGATGATAAACTCTGGGTTACTGATCGGAAGGTCGGGGGTTCAAACTACCACTGGTGTGCCCTTAACCCTCTCTGTTCCGGGGGCGCTGTATCATGGCTGAGCCTGCATTCTGACTCCAGCTGGAAGAAAAGAATTTCACTGTGATGTAATGTATATGTGACAAATAAAAAAGTTCTTCTAACTTAGGAAAAAGAAAATAAACTAAAAACATAAATCATGTAGGAAGTGTTTAAAAAAGTGGTGTGGATTTTTCATGCTGGTTTCTTATTCTGTCAGACTCATTGGATATGGATGACTAAAATGCTATTTTCCTCACCGTCATTATTCTTGTCCCCAGTATTTCCCAAAACAAAGTTAGACCAAAGGAAGTAACACAGTTAAACCAAAAGCAGCATATGTCCACAGACCTGAGACAGCCTGGACCGGGCTAACCAATCTGCTCGAGTTTTCCCCAATGACTCAATGACTGTTTGAGCATTAGCTCTCTATGGAGCAGGATACTGAAACAAACTGGACTTTAGTGAAACACATGGTCAGACTCATGTGCTTGTCTCCTGTGCCCCAGGGCATGTGAGGATAACAGCCCAGCTAGCACAACACACATCTAGCCAATGTCAGCACAATGTGCACAAATTACATCTCAATGAGTTCACATGCGGCTTGTTTGCTAATTAGGAAGATGTTGGCACAAATTTGGATCACTGTTAATGGATGTTCTTAATATTCTCTGTTTTATAGGGTTAGAAAAGTTGAAATATTTATGTGTAGTTATTTGTGATACTGGCTAAACAATGGCCAAAGAAGTAGATTATGTCAATAAATCACAAGAGGAATGTTGAGTAAAGTGAACTTGAGCTTAATCTCCTTCTCACATGCTGAGAATGTGGAGATTAAATAAATCATCACCAAGAAGATGAGTATAAACCACACATTATACTCAAGGGTGACTGAAATAAAAGTGGATAACAAAAAAAGACTCTTCCTAATTAGCAAACAAGGTCACTGTCACATTCATAAAATGTGACCTGGAAGAATTCACACTTCATACATATTACCATGCAGTCTGTCAACTGCTATAACGCTGTAAGTGTGCTATAGAAGTGGGTTTTAACCTGTAGGCCTGTACTGAGGCCTTCTGTATAAAACTGTCACTAAATGGTCAAATTTAATATCATTTGAATATACAGTCAGGTCCATAAGTATTTGGACAGTGACACAATTTTCATAATTGTACACCACCACAATGAATTTAAAATGAAGCCATCAAGATGTGATTGAAGTGTAGACTTTCAGCTTTAATTCAAGAGGTTTAACAAAAATATTGCATTAACTGCTTAGGAATTACATTCATTTTTTAGTCCCTCCATATTCACAGGCTCAAAAGTAATTGGCAAATTAACATAATCATAAATATTAGGATTATTTTTAATACTTGAATGCAAATCCTTTGCAGTCAATGATTGCCTGAAGTCTGGAATCCATGGACATCACCACATGCTGAGTTTCCTCCCTTGAGATGCTTTGCCAGGCTTTTATTGCAGCCGCCTTCAGTTGCTGCTTGTTTGTGGGTCTTTCTGCCTTCAGTTTTGTCTTCAGTAAGTGTAAAGCATGCTCAGTTGGGTTGAGGTCAGGTGACTGACTCAGCCATTTAAGAACGTTCCATTTCCAAGCTCTTGGGTTGCTTTCATTGTATGTTTTGGGTTGTTATCCATCTGTACTGTGAAGTGCTGTCCTATCAGTTTTGCAGCATTTGACTGAATCTGAGCAGAAAGTAAAACTCTATACATATCAGAATTCATCCTGCTCCTTCTATCAGCAGTCATATCATCAAACAACACCAGTGACCCAGTTCCATTCTCATCCAAACATGCCCATGCCATAACAATTCACATGTTTAACAGATGATGTGGTATGCTTTGGATCATGAGCCCTTCCTTTCCTTCTCCATACTCTTCTCTTCCCATCATTCTCGTACAAGTTACTCTTGCATCAGAACTGGTCAGGCTTTTTTTAGAGTTTTTTTTTCAGTAAAGTCTAATCTGGCCTCTCTGCTCTTGAGTGTTACCAGTGGTTTCATCTTAAGGTAAACCGTCTGTATTTACATTCGTGAAGGCATCTCTCGATTGTAGATTTTGACAGTGACACGCCTACCTCCTCCAGAGTGTTCTTGAAGGAAAAATTTCTGCGAACATCCACTTTAGTGGCCTTCCAGGCCTTTTGGTGTTGCTGAGCTCGCCAGTGCATTCCTTCTTTTTAAGAATATAACAAATTGTTGATTTGGCTACTCCTAAAGTTTCTGCTATCTCTCTGATGGGTCTGTTTTGTTTTTTTCAGCCTAATGATGGCCTTCTTCACTTGCATCGACACCTCTTTGGACCGTGTAGTGAGAGTTTGCATTAACAGCTACCAAATGCAAATGCATAAATAAATTAATAAAATGTATTGTCTACCAGCTGCTATGGGGAGAAACAGGATGAACCAATCAGAATTGGGCATTTTTCCTGTTTCTATATGAAAGCTGTTTTAGGTTTAATGCAAAAGGAGAAAAAGAAGGGTAATTCTGGTGCTAACACCTTCTTTGAAGGCCATATGTGTAATGACTTGATATAACAGAGTAAAAAGTATTGCACTTTATAGCTATCCTTATTAGATGCATAATAAGGATAGTTATGAAGTGTAATACTTTTTTCAGAAATAATTATAACAATATGTATATTGCCTTATGAATGCATTATAACATGATATGAATATGTTCATAGTTTATTATACATGTGACCTTTATAGAAAGTGATTATGGTTTTATAAGATTCAATGTCATTTCCCCTATTACTACTGTCTTATTTTAAATTATTTTCAGTGGAACCGTCATAAAGGTATTTTATGGTAATGTTGTTAAGATTGCAAGATCGGTTGCCAGTATACTGTGCCTTAAATGATTAAATAAATTTAAAAAATGTGAATATTATCACTTCTGCTACTGTCTGGCATCCACCCAAAATGTACGAGTACATTGCACCTCTCAACATAATCAGCAGCTCATGCTGTGATTTTATTTAGTATATTTCTTTATCTTTGCCTGAACTTGATGCCTGGCTATGCCACTGATTGCTGTGCATGTTCTGTTAATGCTTTGGAATAATTTACTTACTAATGTAAGATTTGATTCAACTATTAAAATGTTTAAATCCTTCATTAAGACTCATTTCTTATCCTACAAATATGCTTATTTTCATGTGGCTAGTAATTTGTTTGATGTAATATTTTACATTATAACTGCTATACTGTCAGTACTGTACTTTTGGCTAGTTAATGGATAAAATGTGAGGATTTTGTCTCGATTGTGGACTAATTCTAGACAATTCCTGAAAATTTAGGATTGTGGGCCTTTTTCTGGTTTGGTTCATTCCTAATATGTAATTCTTTGTTTTATGATTATGTCTATTGGTTTAGTTTTATTTTTTACTCAAATGTTTATCAGTGATACAGCACTCTAGTTGTGTTTAAATGTACTATAGCTTATAAATATATTTGGTCGTGATCCTCTCTAATTGAGGTGAGGTTTTTGTGAAGCATGTTGACGCATACACTTGTCAGTTTTCTCAGATTGAAGGTTTATTATTGCCTTACTATAATTTCATATTTAACATAGAGAGTCACACTGGGTCATAAGAGCTGTTGACGTCAATCATGTATATTGTGAGTTATAAAAGGCTGGGAACCTGTGTGCTAGAATAAGCATGATAATGACTCATTATAATGATTTGTTTAACAAATATTCAGACTGCCCTCATGTGATTATCCTACATTTCCACACTAAAGTGTTAAAGTGTCTGACATGCAGAGTAACCAAGACTAATCATATTCTCAATTAGATTGCTTTTACCTGTGTAAATGCATTGTTACAAAAGGCATAAAAGTAAAATATGACTGTTTAGCATTTCAGTATGGGAAAATATTAAAGTCATGCTGTCATGGAAATAAGCAGACAATGAAATAAACTTTTGCATAACATAAAATGCATAAACATTGTGAGAAGCTCTTAGTACTAACTGGGTTGTTCTATATACAGTTATTAAAAATCAAGAATGATGCTACTATGGAGTTATGAAATAACTGAATTTTGGGAGAAAGAGCACACATGAAGAACCACCTTCTTCCTAGTTAACTTCCTATAAATTCACATCTCTCTCGTTATCTACTAGTGATGAACTTTCCACACCCAGAACCTCCCTGTGTCCTTCGCTATTCAACAACTCCCTCCCAGGAGTCTTTAGAGAGGGTTTCTGGCTTTGTCTAACGCAAATCAGAATCCTCCCAGAACTCCAGCCCCAGTTCTCAGAGTTCTCCCCACTATTTACAGTTTCACATTCAATCTTCATGTAATTTAGTTGGGTGAATGGTCTACACTCACAAAATGCATATTATAGTACTGTGGGTACAACATTTGTTTCGGTAAACCACAAAAAAAAAAAAAAAAAAAAAAAAAAAACATAAAAATGCAAAGTCATATTGGAACAGAGGCAGGTTTAGACATTTAACAGTCAGGGAATTTAGTTTCCAAGGCAACTGTGCATTGCAGGAGAGAGAGAGAGAGAGAGAGAGAGAGGGAAAGAAGGACAGATAGATAGAGAGCATGAGGTCAACACAGCATGAGAAATAGAGAGCAGATATATATATATATATATATATATATATATATATATATATATATATATATATATATATATATATATATTTTTTTTAGAAATAATGTAATGAATACAGTCAGGAAAGAAGGAGGCACGCCTTCCGTATGCTCTTTTGCTTCAGGCACAGGAGACATTTGAAGTTTGAACAACGGAACGTATAAAAGCTGAAGCTTCTTATGATGAAATGAATACCTGTCTACACAGTGGTACAATGTGAGCGATTGAGGGTGGATTTATACTTATGGGTCTGAGTTTCTGCAAACATCTTCTGTCTCATGTGCAGATGTAACGTGAATGTGTACACTGCATAAAATGATAATGAACAATAAAGTCTCATATATCAGCGGCACTGAGGTGCAGTGGGCAACATTGCAGCCTGTGTGGAGTTTTTGTTCATGTTCTCCCTGTATCTGCATCAGTTTCCTCTAGGTTTTCTGGTTTTCTTCTAACTCCCAAAAGCATACCAGTAGATGAATGGGTGTCTCTGAAGTGGTATAAATGAGTGCATGTTTGTGTAAGAGCATGGTACCAATCCAGGGTGTATTCCATCTCATGTTCAGTATTCCCAGGATAAATTCCAGATGATTGAATGAATGAATGAATTACTCAGTACGATAACTGTCCAATTGAAAGTAACTAATCTGCCTCCTGCCCAACTGAATTCAACCAAAGCACCTACTGGCTAATTTAGAGTAACTTTTCCACCCATTGGTCAATATAGAATAGACAATCAGCCTACTGGATCATGTAGAGTGGGCAATCCACATACTGGCCTATGATGAGTAACCAATCCACCTACTGGACAATTTAGAGTAACATGTCCACCTATTGAACAATTTAGAGTAACTAGTCCACCTACTGGCCGATTTAAAGTAAACAGTCTGCCTAACAGCCCATTTAGAGTAACCAGTCTGGCTACTAGCCAATACAGCATAGACAGTTCGCCTTCTGGCTCATGAAGAATAACCAATTGACCTACTAGACAATTTAGAGTAGCCAATCCACCTACTCACATGATTTTGGAAAAGGGAGAAAACAGGAGTACCTGGAAATAACCCATGTGGATGCAAGGCGAACATTTAACATTGTCAGTAACCAGACTTCAGAATCAATCATCAGGACCCTGGAACATTACCTGGCTTGTCACCATGCTGAATGTTTTCTTTCCAAAAATTCATTGTCACTTAACCGTTGTAATGTTTTGAACTTATAACATTGGACACCTTCTGCCAACTGATTCAGAAACTGTTCCATTATGCTTTTGCACTGGTTATGTTTTGGGTAAAGTAATGTTTTGGGCTTGTTTCAGCTCTAACAATACTCATTTAAAGCACCACAGCTTCTCAAAACGCGTAGTTGAGGTGAAGTGCGTACCTCAGTTTCTCCGCAAGTCTCTGTTGGCTTCATTTCTCCATAAATGCTTTCTCTATGTATCAATTCAATACATTCATTTGTATCTTCACAGCAGTGTAAATAAAACAATCAAACCTTGCTTGAACTTTTAGACCAGCAGTGCACTGTAATGGCTTCCTCTGTCTTCCATCCCACCTAGCCATGCAGAGAAGAGAAATTAATAAATGATATCCTGTAAATAAATAAACACAGCTATATATTTATATGCCGTATCTCTTCATTCACAATCTATGGACCAAAAATACCATTAGGCCACATAAAGGCTACACGCTGTTACAGTGTCCCCCAGAAAAAGAAAAAAAGAGGAAAAAAAGTGCATTTTTTATTGGAGCACTGCAGTAAGTGGATGTAAACAAGATTAGAAATACTAATATATTATATACTGCCAGATTTTGACAAAATAATAAGAAGGCTTATAGGCAACATATGCGTACACTATATCAGCCTGTTCCACTAATCGCCCATAGAATTAAAAGTAAAGAAGAAAAGAACACTGTTATTTTTTGCTTATTTTACTTCATTAGTTTTTCTCTCTGTGCTCTGTGCACTACTTTGATAAGAACCGCAAGGATTATAGGATATTATTAGCAGATTACATGGATTAAGTTATAAACCTGTCCACCAAAGTGCCTAGAATATTTAACAAAAAGAACATTGTCACTGTGTGTGTGTGTGTGTGTGTGTGTGTTATTTTCTTTTCTTAGACTGTAATGTCCCCAAAATTTCTAGCTATTTCCTCCCCGGCACTGTTGCAACAACTGCCAATCACATTAGCCCAGAAAAATAAATTAATATTATGCAGAGACAACAAAAATGAAATAGCTGCTGGCAGAAAATGATGTTTCAAATGAATATTGTTAATGTTCCATCGTTTCAGAAAAATAAAATTGGGCTACAACTTTCGCC
Source organism: Pangasianodon hypophthalmus (assembly GCF_027358585.1). Classification (NCBI taxonomy): domain Eukaryota; kingdom Metazoa; phylum Chordata; class Actinopteri; order Siluriformes; family Pangasiidae; genus Pangasianodon; species Pangasianodon hypophthalmus. The sequence goes on from NC_069717.1 coordinate 8,364,055, forward strand.
TTGCTATCCCATCAAGCCTAGAGCATCATAATTGACACATTGGCCAAATGTCTCAAAGAATAAATTTATCCATAAATACCTGTGTACTTGTGTTCATTTACAGAACATAAAGGCAAAACAACCCCATCTATTTTCACAAAAAAAAAAAAAAGAAAAAGAAATCTTATATATTACCATTCAGGAACTACAGAAATAAACAAATGTTGAATGAAAAACATTGGGCAGGAAAACTCACTACTAATCATTTCTGTTTACAGTTGTTATATAGTGCTCACATATTTCTTTTCTTAAAATGCTGGCTTTATTTGATAAATACAAATAGTGTAAGGAGAAATATGACTGTAACTATGCTCTCTGCTCCAGCCTTTTATCTGCTTGATTCCATGTTGTATTCCATTTTACACCCCAGGGCCGGGGTTGCCTTAGAGCTGCATTTGTCTTAATGTATCAGATAAATTTTGGGGCACTTAAGCTATGATTTCTGTGAGTGCAGAGAGTGTGAGTGTGTCAGGCCTTGATAATGCAGTGAGTGTACAGGATGTCTGTAGAGACCTGGGGAAAGTGTGGATTTAGGGCAGCGGTGAACTAGATTTCTCAGGACAACAATCTCTGGAGGGTGTTTTGATTTATTTGTTCTCAGATTTAAAACTCTGATTTACAGAATAATTAATTATTGGATATCACTTCATGCAGTTTTTTAACAAGATTATCAGCAGATTTGTCAACTTTTCAGATCACTTTAGCAACTTTATTTCAAAAACTGGTCAATTTGCCACCAATGGGCAAAGCCTAGCTCAGTTACATTGAGTTCCACCTGACATTCCCAATGACCAATCACTGATCACCATTTTTCCTAATGACCAATCACTGATCACCACTTTTCCCCATGACCACTCACTGATCACCACTTTTCCCCATGACCACTCACTGACCAGTTTGTCCCACATGTACACTTTGTTCTTCATTTTAAACTCTCTTTTTGGCTATACTTATGAACAACAAAACCAAATTATTCCAACCATAACCATTTTCTTCATGTCTATTTCCTGACTTCTCACTACCACTGTTTCTTTTATTCTGTGTTGTTGATAGATATTATGTATATATATATATATATATATATATATATATATATATATATATATATATATATATATATATATATATATATAAGATGCATGGTGGTATCACACGTTGGAGTCTGTAGGGCAAAAACAAATAATTTTAAATGCACTGGCAATAAAATTCAGTGCATTTGGCTTCGACTGACAGTGCAATGGTGATGCCAGTAACTGCAATGCATAATGTGTATTGTAATATTAGTGTAATATTACAAATCTACATATGATGAGATGAATGACATTCAGGGGCAGTGTTCACTTGTTCACTTCTGATCAAACAACAGTGATCCAGTGGCTACATTTTTAGAGCTCAGATGCCAAAACACACACTATTTCTGCCAAAAAATAAATAAATCTTGGCTTTTTTAAGTGTGGATTTCAACACGTTCAGGATTTTAACACCAAAATCAAATAACAGTGTTATTCTCTGATGTGAGGGGAAAAAAAAAACAAAACCAAAAAAAAAAAAACCCACAGTGTTTCCCCACCATACCACATTTCCATGATTGTGGTGCCATTTGTGTTACATTGATTTTACATTTACAGATAGTAAATGGTAAAGTGTTCTTTACAACAACCTGTGTGCATGTTTCTTATAAATAACTTTTAAAAAATATATGAATAAAACTTATTTTCTATCTACAGCACTTATAAAACAGCATATTTGCCTGATCCAACCCACTCCAGCTACACTTATATAATCATTAAAATACATTGAATCCATTTATCCATGTATTAATCTCATGCTTTTTCTATCGGTCAACCATTATAGATTAGAAAAAAGGTACATTTTAGTTCATTCACTCTAAAACATTTAGCACCATGAAATATTTGGAATAATCCAGAAGTTACATGTTCAACAGGAATTGGCATTATCTGGGTTTCCTGAGGATCATGGAAAGAAGTATGAAAATACAACCCTGGTTCCCAAATCATAAAATGAAATTATGAATATTAAAAACAAAATGATTTGTTAATCAGTAGAATGTTCTTAATTTCTTTATGCCATTAGCATGGATGCTAGTTAACCACATTTTGTGTATTTGCTAATTCTACGCTAAATAAATCAATGTTTAAGAGCAAAATGCAGCCGTTGTTAGCAAAGAAACCTTGTAAATAATGAGATTGTTGGCTGAGGTGAGTTAACATTTTTAATGGTTAAAAGCACTACTTCAATGTTGAAAAATATAATGTAGAAAAATTAAAGAATTACAAGAACTAAATGGCACACCAATTGTGGAATCACCCTTCCCTCATTCTTAATTTAGACCATCTGTTCAACATTCTTGGCCTGTCCTACATGTTCCTCTCTTCTCTCTAACGTCCACACAGTGGCAATGGCCGAGTTGCTCTCTACTCCTCTCTCTCCATCTTCCACTTGCCTCATCAGTCTCAGTCACTCCCTCGCTCTCTTTCTGTCTCTGTCTCTACCTGGCCCTGAGTGCATGTTCAACATATGCGATCTGTGATGCTAATTAAATATCCTGGCTTGGCATTGATGCATGCCATGTTCATCGTGAATGTATTTCTCTTTCGTGGCTAATGCTATAGCTCTGTTCCGGCTGACCTACATATGGTTCCTCTCCGCTTTGGGACCATGGAAAGGTTGAATTCTTGTGTCTTGTTTATTGTCTCACACTTATTCCTCAATTCTCACAAAAAGATTTACAATTTATTTAGATTTCACAAATGAATTAATAAGAAAAGCTATAAAAGCTAACCTTCACAGCTAGCACAACCTAAACGTACCCATTCATAACATTTCATGAGTTGGTTTGTGTAAATCTGGTAACACTTTATTTAAATGTTATAAATTTAGATTTAAAATTTAAAAAGTGTTAACTAACAAGCATTACTATTGCAAAATCATAATATGTTATTGTAATGCTATTTAAGGATGGGGTTCATAAGGCTATATGCCACCTACATAATACTTTCTGACATAAAGCTAATTCCAAAAGCAGATATAACTGCTAATAAGTCTTTATTGTAACACCTTACTTAAGGGTAGTGTTCATAAGGCTACTTTAAACCTACACTACATACCCAAAATTACGGGGACACCTGACCACTGATCATCCCATTTCAATACCATGGGCATTTGATGCTATAATAGCCTCCACTCCTCTGAGAAGGTTTTCCACTAGACTTCGGATGGTGATTGGGGGCCACCAAGAAGACGAAGTGAACACCAAGTCTGTGTTTCAATTCATCCCAAAGGTGTTCAGTGTTCCTGGACCTCACTTTGTGCACAGGGGCATTGTCAACCTGGAACAGGTTTGGACCCTTTAGTTACAGTTAAGGGAAATTTTAATGTTACAACATGTAAAGACATTCTACACAATTGTGTGTTTCCAATTTTGTGGAAACACCCTCATATGAGTGTGATGGTCAGGTGTCAACAAACTTTTGGTCATATAGTGTATATAAGCCCTTCCTGACAGCTGATATAAATCTATGAAGAATATTTAAAAATGATTATTCTGACAGGCATCAGCAATCATAAAAACAAGTTTGTGACCCTTTCCAGGCTGACGTGGGTTAAAATGAGATAAAAAAAAATGACTTAGCTTAGCACACGTTAGAGACACATAACTGTCTGTCTGTCTAATCAGTTGTCATACTGCCATATTATTTCTAAAATAAAATTCAATTTTCCCTCATGGCATGCTACACTTTGTCAAATCATCACCTTTAAGTTGTCTTGATATTCAGTCTTACATCTTATCCAGTACACAAAATATAATATATTATATTAGAGTTATGGCAAATCAATGCTGTTGCCCCAAAATACTTCCCAAAACCAATTTATGCTCACGCCTCAACCTTGCTTTGACTTGATCATTTTACACATGTACATTGTAGTGAATTATAATCCCATTATCCGGTGACACCCAGAAGAGGACGGGTTCATTTTTGAGTTTGGTTCCTCTGAAAGATTCTTCCTCAGTTCATCTCAGGGATGTTTTTTTTTTTTTGCTACTGTAGTCTCAGGCTTGCTCATTAGGGAGCTAAATCTACATCTATATTTCTTTAAAGCTGCTTTGTGACAATGTCTGTTGTCAAATGTGTTATATTCAGTTAAACTACTGAGTTAAGTTTAAAGCTTGGTATGGGATTGACATCTGGCAGTTTTCAATATTGTCATTGATATTATGCATTCTAATGAATACTTTGTGAGAATAAGATCCAGATAAACATTATGCAAATAATGTGGCTGAAAGAATCCTAATTGCTCCTAATGTTCTCGGGTCATTGCAGTTTAATTGAGGTGCTGGCAATTAAACTCTGCCCTGGAAGCTATATTCAGTGTGCTCAATAGATTGTGGCAGCATCTTCTGTGTAAAATAAGTGCCTTCTTCTGGACTGTTCACGTCCCTTGCTCCTCCTGGGAAATTCTCTGATGTTTACATGAATGTGTTTAGGCAGCAGACACTGTGTGAGTCCACGTCTCTCGATTCTACTGAACGAGTCCAGTTGTCACTTACTTTTCTGAGACCTGTATTATCATGCAGTAGAATATGTGTACCTGACAACTCAGGACATACATCTTGTTTGCATATCTGTCACTTCATAATGAATGAATGAATGAATGACAATGGAACTTTGTTTTAAAAAAATAAATAAATAAATAATACTGCGATCTCCACAGTCCCTTGAATTACATCTGGTCTCTATACTTCTATACTGTCTAGATACTTTTAAACAATAATGTTTTAAATTTTCTGTTTTAAATTTTCCATAATTACATTTAGATGTCGTGTCACATTTTCAGGATCTTTTCCAGGATTAACCTGGAAAATGCTGCCATCATTGAAAGGATCTGATGAACGTCAAGCCTGCCACCTAGCTATCATCCCGCAAGCGAAACGTCATAGTGATGTTTCTCTTGGCAGTAAACAGTGTGCTAATCAACAACCTATTCACAGCTGAGGATCCGCTTTCAGTTGCTACAATTATGGAAGTGTTACGCCAACAAAACATGTGCACCCACTGTCAAACAGAAACAAAGGGAAATCTTTTTTTTTTTAATTTCATTGGGTCAGTGATCACCTCCACTTCAGATGGATTTTGGCTTCGCCAGATAGCTAGCTGAATAATCTCACAGTGTAAATGATTCCATTATCACCATCTGGGTCCAAAGTATCACTTTTTCTGTTTCATTCAAAGCTCAATCTACTATCCAATGCATGCTGTGAACAATCTTATAAAATGTTCTTTGCTTTAAAAGAAAGTAAGATTTGGGTCAGCACCCACATTAAAGACATTCTGCATACTTCAGGTAGTAATCAGATAGACTATTAACTTGAAATCTGTCTGTCTTTTTTGGAAGGATGAATAATATGTCTGTACATATAGGCAAATTGGTAAATTAAGTGAATTTTGAAAATATTCTGTCCCTCACACTTTTTCCTCATTACATTGTGGTTATACAAAATTGATGTATGGCCAGATGAAACTGGGGAGAGTTGTGTCAGGAAGGGCATCCGGTGTAAAAACTGTGCCAAATCAAATATGCAGACCAACGATCCACTGTGGCGACCCCCGATGGGAGCAGCCGAAAGAAGAAGAACAACAACAACAGCATGTAGTGTTGTCTTTGCTGTGCATGACTGCAGGCTTCGTAGGAGTGTGCAACTGTATCACAAGAATTTCAATAAACTGACAATAAAACTTGAAACTTGATCCATGACTACAGTGATAGTTACAGCTGATATTTTTACCACAGACTGTTTATCGACTGATATTTGGATTGTGGGCTTTTTTATTTTTATTGATTGTTATTAAAACTTTCTGCATATGGATTCTCACACTCACAAAAAAAAAATCAAACCTGAACGTCCCAAAAACATGCCTTGAGAACTACTGAGAGTCTTTCTAGAGCTGACCATCTGGTCCTACTCAGCAAAAAGAGGTGAAGAAATTTAGTTAAGGAGTTGACCAAGAACCTGAGGGAACTCAGAGATGGTTTCTGATTATTTACTGAATGTATACTCTATCTTATTTCTTTATTTCTTTCTTTATTTATTAATGTATCTATTTATTATTATTTTCTAAAATGTATTTAAATTTTCCTGATTTTCTCCCCAACTTGGCCAATTTTCACTCACCACTTATGTATGTCTCTCCATCATACGACAGTTACCAATCTGGCAGGGCGAAAGGCTATCAGGTGCTTCCTCGGAGACATGTGATGTCAGCCAATTGCACCTATACGCCCCCTTCTGCATGCATGAACACACAGATGCCAATTGGCTAGTGTCACTGTGATTGATAGGGGAGAGAGTATGCCACCCCTCACACCCTGAGAGCTCGGCCAATTCTTCTCTCTAGGACTCCTGGACAGTAACAGCTTTGACCTCTTTGAAATTCAAACTTGTGATCTCTGGACAGTAGAAGTAACACTTTTCTCCCACTAGGAAGCCACTCTACCTTATTTAATGTGTTTGCGGTAATTGCTTGGCAAAGTGTATAGAGGCTCAATGGTGAGTTCAGAGGTTTACACTTAGTGACCTGAGTTCAGCTGATTATCAATGTTTAGTAAAATTTTCTAATTTAATTTATGTTAATTTACATAGCTTTTTAGTCATGAAAGGATTAAATTTTTTCTTATTATGGTGACATGGTGCTGCATCAGGTAGAAATGCTGCCTCACAGATCCAGAGTTCAGTCCTGAGCTGGGGTTACTGTCTGTCTGGAGTTTCACCCCATGTGGGTTCCCTCTGGATTCTCTGGGTTCCTCCCACCTCCCAAGAAACATGCATGAAGCTGGATTGGCTATGTTAAATTGCCCTTAGGTGTGAATGTGTGTGTGCACGGAGTCCACTGATGGACTGGCATCACATTCAAGGTGTATTCCCACCTTACACCTAGTTTTCCTGGGATTGGCTCCAGATTGACTGCAACCCCAACCAGGATGAAGCTGGTTTACAGATGAATATATTAAAGAATTACTTTATTACATTATTTGTATAAAATTTCATCAAAATCCATCTACACGGCTATTTTTTAAAAATAAATAAGACCAGTTTGACTGGGGATAAAGTTGCTTGAAAGGCAAAAAACATATGTCTTTCGAATGTTTTATTCAATTTAGCATATGCCTTCTTGTGATGAGATCAGGTTGACATTGCTGTATTTCGGGTTCCAGTCCTGAAGATGTCTGTTTCACTTATGTATACAGTCTAATTATATGTCTAGCTTTTCTAGGCACTGGAGAAAAATGCTCCAATATGCTGCAAAAAATACTGATGCAAGAGTTGTTAACTTTCTGATGCAATGGCCTTTGGGCTAATGTTTAAAACATTGAAATATTCTAGACTCTTCTAGAATTTACAAAGCATATAAAGCATAGAAAGTTACCTGCCAGTAGCCTAACCAGGAGATTTCTGAAACAAACATGGACTGTTTGTGGTCGCAGTTTGATGAGAGTTCTCTAACACATCCTCCATCATATCTCTTAGAAGAGATCAAATGTGAAGTGGCACAGCAGCCCTACAAGTAGAAGACAAGCAGAGCAGTTCTGTCCTAAGGCCTTTCATATCCACTGTAATTATGTTGCTGTATAATTTGTATTGCAAATACAATCGGCAGAGATTTGGCACATTGAGGCAGTAAAAAGAACAGGAGACATGCTTGTCTGAAGCTAACGGAGTGGCCAAACTAGAGCTCAGAATCTCTCTCTCTCTCTTTCTCTCCCTCTCTCTCCCACTCACTCTCTACATTCCTTGTATTTGCTGGCTGAGTTGAGAAATAAACTAATGTACACATAGACTTATAGCCTAGATGGATTTATTTTGCAGTAGACTTTCAAAACTGTGCAGTGGTTTATGATTTATAAATCAAACAGATAAAAAGGTGTGTATTTGTGTGTGTGTGTGTGTGCATATGTGTGTATAGGCTTATAGCGCCTTTGAGAAAGTACAGAAATCTTCAAAGCTGGCAGATTTTTTTTTTTTATTATAAGATCCCACTTTGATGTTTATTTTTTGTCTGCCTGAATCATTGGGTGGTGTTGCTAATGATAAACAAATAAGTAAATAAATAAGTAAATAAATAATGCATACTGTAACCAGTGCTACAGGAGTCCAAGAGAGCATAATAGGATCTGCTCTGTGGTTGGCCTAATTATTATTCTCCTGTCAATCAGAGTGAGATTAACCAATGGTGGGTGTCTGTGATCTAATGGAATTGGTGGTTAGCACTGTGTTCAGCTGCCCTGTGACTTAGCATGAGCAGCAGTTTGAAACAATGCTTTGGCTGTGTTGGTATCTCTTACAGGATATGGGACAACTAGACAAAATGATGAATAATGGGGGGAAGGGGGGGGGGGGGTTGGGGGGGGGGGTTAGGTGTACTGTATCTATATGCTCTTTCTTTTGAGTTTTGACTTCTGATTTTTCTGATTGTTGAAACCATGGCACATGGCCTTTAGTGTTACAGGTTAAGAAAAAAAAATATTCTACAAGCACTGTCCAATAATGTCCCACAAAATGGTATATTCTTAATCCCAATTAATCTCAAACCTCTACAGATATTATTGAATTTTGATGTAATTTGATTAGACTAGAAACAAGCACTCCAATCAGATAACCTTAATTTCTATAGAAGTGGGGATTTTTTTCATACGGGGATGGCATTTCCGTGTGTCCCTATTTGGATATATGAAATTTATAATTTAAATTCCAAACAAAATCTTGATTATGTTGATATTATATTGATTATTGATACTTGATGTATGACTTACTTTGATATTTTATGCGTATGTTTATTGTTCTCTAAGTTTTTTGTTGTCCTATTTTTTTTTCAGGAAGTCACAATTTTTTCTGCATTTTCAAAGGATAAATTATGCTTTGAGTTTCACAAGCACATGGGACCAAAGCTGTTCCTTTAATAAGCTGCCCTTATATAAAGTATGTGCCCCTTTAGGTACAACAAACCAACAGCATATTCTGTTATATCCGCATGGCTGCTAGGACCCTAACCATGTAATATATTCCCTGGTGTATTCCCTGGTTTGCCTTTGCTTCAGCAATACACAAATAGATGAGCAATGAGCATCAGGGATATGTTAATTTGAACACATGATTCCCTGTGTTATTCCAGCATTTTGCCCTGTTAACCATGACGCTATTCACAGCTCTGAGAACAGAGGAAAGCGTGAAGGAGACAGATTGCTTGGCCTGCTGGCTCTTAACACTGTATCATTAGCTGGCTAATTGGATATTAATGACTGTGTGGTTTCCATTACAGTGAATGGCACACCTGAGGACATTAATATTGTGTGGGAGAAAGTGGAAAGATCAGAACCACCTCTGTAGTTCCAAGGAGAGACAGCTCTAATGAAGGAGAAAGAAGATAAGGAAAAAAGCCCTCCTGTTTAGCCTTGGAGAGAATTTCTCTGCTTTCATTTAGCCTAGGTTCTTTTATTGCATACATGAGAGAGGCTTTGGGAAAGAGGGACCTTTCTTTTGGCCTCATATCCAAAGCAGACATTTAAAATTTTAATCACTTTGCAAACATTTCTCCAGTAGACTGGAATTGAGTGATCTCAGGGTCATTTTGGTTTCACCGGTATTATATGTAGTTGTAGGTATGCAGAAAAAGATTGAGATTTTGCAACTTCTTGAAGTCCAGTTAAGCATCTATGCCTACTTTAATACCTAGATTTAACGGTCAATAAAAAAAAGACAGATGGGGTGTGTTGTCTCAAGCAAGCAGATGTCTTAAGCGGAACCTGGAGACAAGTGCGCAAAGGTTTAAATAAAAGTAAACGTCAGTCTAATATAAACTGGAAAAAAAACAGATGAGTTAACTATATATAGATTTGTTTCATGCAAAAAGCATGAAACAAGAAACATGAACCAAATAACATAAGCACATGGAAAACTGAGAACTGCAATGTGTGCTAAAGGAGGTATTCGGGACATCTGTGTGTGATTACTATAGTTTCAGTGTGTCAGGTGAGTGTATGAAAAGCTAAATGACAGACACCAAGAGCTGCAGAATGATCAGATGTCTGATTGGTGTAAGGTCTAATTAACAAAGCTTGTGATTAGTCGATAGGTCTTGTTTGCAAACTGTAGTACTGCTGTTTATAGTACAACTAATTGAAAAAACAAACCCCAAGTGAATGCTTGTGTGTAATCCTGGCTATATTTTTTTGCTGCTAAACAGTGAAGTTATGAGTGGATTTGTGATTGTGATTTGAAAATATATGGGTCTCTGCAACAAGAAGCAGTTTAAAGCAAGTATCTATTTCAAATAATTCTTAAATTATTAAGCAATATGTAAGACATGATTTTTCATGTTGCGGGTGACATCGCAGACCCGAGTGAGTTAAACCCATTATGAACAATTTGTAAGGCCCACTTGGTGGATTTATGTACTGTAACTGAACACTGGTTTGTGTGTTTTTATTTTTTAACCAAATCATCACTGTGCTTTACACAGTACTTTTGAAGGAGTACCACTGTGCACCCTACCTCTCAAGCTGGACTCTATCATTTGAAAAATATACAATTCATAGCATCGTAAGCTTGAAGCTTATTATAATAGCAAAATGTGACAAGGCAAAGAGTCTGGGTATTTATCCAGTGGGGTGGTGGGAGGAACAAAAACAACAGGCAATAACAACCTAAGTTTCCCCTTAGGGTTCCTTTATATGTTCCTTTTGAGACTAAGCCTGACAAAACATCAACCGGAGAAGAGAATTTCAGTTTTGCTAAAAGGTCAGCAGGTGGATTTTCATCCCATGAGATTAAGTTTATGTTATTTGGTATTTTAAGAGGGAGGCTGAGAGCAAGTGAATTGCGATAATCAAGATGAGAGGTTATGAAGTCACTGATAGATGAGAGTTTCAGAATAAAAAAAGCTATGATTTGGGCAGAGGTTGTCGATAATACAGAGATGAAAATATAACTACAAATGATTTTACCAAGAGGAAACATATTATCTTGATTCAAAATGTCCGATATGCTAAACAGCAACAAAATAATGTAAACGTAGTTGAGATGTAGTTTTGTAGTTCAACAAACACCAGAAAACCAACAGGAGTAGTGAATATCACTTTGTGATACACATACACATGGATGCTGAGACCATCCAAAAAGTCACAAAGTGACCATGTATGACATATTATTTCATATAAATACAGTTGACAAAACAACAGTCACTTCCTTGGAAACTTTTCAGGTCAGGTGGCTATCTGGTGTTCACAGAACCACAGTTACATGCTGTATATAATTAGCATTTTATTTCACCCCTCCTAACCACCGGGGGTAGTGAATATCACCTGGATAACAATGTCATGAGGAACCGACACACCTTAGGACTGACTGGAAAGGGGTTTAGAGATGACTGCCACACACGCTACTAGGACCTTAACCTTGTAGAACCTGGAGAAACTGCAGGGTGACCCCAGGTAGCAGCAATGTAAAATTCCTGGAGTGGCCCATGTGGAAGAGATACTCTTCGTAAAGTGGCACGTCATGGTAGGGGTTGACTGACTGGGCCAGATGTAGACAAATGTGATGATGTTCATCACCCAGTGGGCCATTCCCTGTTTAGACAGAGGAGGTCCTCATGTCTTTCCGCCATGGCAGATATACAGTTGATCTGATGATCATATTACCTCCATATAGTCTATACAGTACTGTAGGGTGTGTACTGGGCATAGTAAGGAATGCTCAGCAGATACTTCAAATGGAATGCTGAAGTAGAACATCACAACCAGCTTATTCCAGGAGCACTGAATTGCTGGAACACTTTTCACCTCCACCACCTCCACACAGACAGATCTTATGTAATTGCTGATTAGATGGCTGATGTACAAAATCAAGGAGAGAAAAGAGATTAAAACCCTTTCCACCAATAAAACAACCGCTTTTCAGTCTACGGTAAACAAATTCCCCATAACAAAGGTGCAGTCAGCACCTCTGAGGCCAGTCACAGCAAATGAATGCAGAAAATGACTACCCGTACAGTTAGCCAGGGATGTTATTGCATAATGTTTAAACAGAGGTGAATTTTTATGTTGCAAGAGAGCTTGAAGGCAATGCTGTTGAGATAAAAATGAAAATGCAGAAGGGTTAGGTTCATTGGCTTTTCTGGCAATATACCAAACTAAGGTTTAATGGTTTACGAGACAACGCAAACAGGCTTGTCTGCAGTTAATGACTGATAACACCCTGTATCAAGCCAGAGACTAATTGAGTAGCTGTTAGATTACATTTGCAAACAATGCACTCTTACATGTGATAATGTCAAGACAACAATAAGCATATTTTTTTTCCTGATCTCAATCTTCATAATAAGATCGAGCTCATTTGGACACACTCCCAACAAGTCGTTTGAAGAGTGTTGGCTTCTGGGAATTGTGTGATGCAGAACTGCATACAGATCGACAACACCATGTAATTCTCAGTTTACACTGAAAATGTACAAACAGAGAAACTTCAGTTTCTTTCTTGAGTTACAACAGGGCCTGCTTATTATGACTGACCAACAGGAGAAATAATGGGTTCCTTTTATTTTAGCAAAATGGTACAATAAAATGGTACAACCCCCAGGCATTTCCAAACCAACTATGAGACATAATCTCTCTAGTGGGTCCTGGGAATGCCCCATACACGTTATAATGACATTTCATCCTCTCCATCTCTCTACATATGCAATGGCTAAATGAGCCTGGCCAGCTCTATGGTAATAACAGGTCTAGACTCACAGACTCTCAAGACAGGGGCATAAGAAATATCCTTTACTGTACGAAAGACAAATTTGCCATCAGCTCAAGTATACTAAGAACGTTTTCCTGTTCAGATTCAGAACAAAGACACCCACATACACTCTTGCATAAGCATTATCATTAATGTCTTTGTATTAAAATGCAAATCAAGGACGTGAGCCCTGAAATTGTTGGAGGTATTATTATTGATTGAAGCACTGATCTCCTTGTAGATTATCTTTCCAGTAGATTCTGGTCAGCTTTGGAGGCTGAAATCAATTTTCATTGACCTTGAGAATGTTTTTAATTATTTCATATTTTCACTTCAGTCAGGTAGTCATGTGCAAAAGAAACAGGGCTATGTTTGTACATCATTGGCTTACCCCATGCTTTTTATTGCTATATTCCTGTAAAATCACAAAGGACCAAGGCATTGTGTCAACTGCAGATTTCTTACGAAGTTATAGCTCAGTGCCTGCTGATGCTCTATGAAAAAGCATCAATAAATGTCTGCATTGAAGAGTGCCAGAAAAACTTTAATGCCGTAACTATAAATATTATATTTTCAGAATCATTCTTTTTTATCTGTGACTTCTACAGACTGTTTCTTAGATTGTTAGCAGTCTCAACCTCCTGAGTTCTCTTCTCAATTTTAGTTTTGTCAGAAATATGTCAAAAAACAGCTTTAATTTTCAGTGTAAATAGACAATAAATAACATAAATTAATATTGTAATATAATAATTAATAATGAATATAATTGAAATTTATTACATGATTATTTATGTAATGCAGTACATCTATTTGAATATATACAATATATATTCATTTTAAGATGCCTTTAAGGCCTTCATTGCAAACAGATTGTGGGAATTTCACGACATATATAATGTGCTCTCCTGAGTTAGTCTGAAAAGTGTGCTTGAAGTATATATGCGGAAAACTTCACTACAAAGTGTTTGTGCTGCATTGATACTGTTTGAGTTTCAGGAGGCCTGTCAGATTCCTGAGCAATGAAGTTTCAGCTGTGTAAGTAAACGCAACAACAAAAGCCCTCGGCAGGCACGGTAGCTTCAAACACTTCACTTTTCTTTCAGGCACTGTCTTCATAATTTATGTAGGAATTTGCAGTCTTACTTTTCTGCTGCTTATGATATGATAACACACTGATAAAATCAACTTGTCATTATCGTGGGCAATTTTGTTCAAACTTAGATTACAGGCCGTGCACCTCAAGTTTAACGTAATATCCACCAAATCACGTCATGTCATACAGGAAACAACAGGTGACTACAAACACAAAGAATATTGACTTTTCAAAGGATTTTCTAATTCCTTTTTGTATTCTCTTACATGAGAAGCATAGTGCCTGGTAAGAACATAATCATGAATGCCATAATTACTATCTCTATATAGCACTCTATATTATCCACAATTTAAATTAGGCCACTGACATAATTATTATTAACACTGGTGCATAAACTACCCATAATTAACATCCTCAAACATTTTAATTACCATAGTCACAATTAGAATCCAACTTTGAATAATATAGTCATAGTTCCTGCTTGTAACAGAGTAAATACTTTGGTTTATGGATTGAATTGAACTAGCAGTGTTTAATTGCTAGTCCTGGTGTCTGAATTCAGTGGTATACTGTAATTAACAGAAACTGGATAATACTTCAGACAGTAGCTAACATTAATTGTTATTTAACACCTGCTACACACAGCATATTCTATTTGATTTGAACACTTTTGAAAAACACAGGATGTGCAACATGATATGTAGTTGACAAAGGAGCTGCATAATCCTTTCTTCTCCTTTGAATTATTCTTTTTTCTGAGAAGGAATTAAATCTGTTCCTCGTGAAATTTGTGCCCTCATGAACTGCTTGTTCTTTGCTTTTGAAACTTTCTTTTTTTTCATCTGGATTCTCAAGAGATGCAATTATTGTGCAGTCGACTTGTAAGGCTTAGCTTACTGGGGAATACATGGCCCCTTTTTGCATTGGTTCCTCCCTGTGTGTCAGGCGTTTCTCATATTATTTATAACAGCTCCAGTCAGAGTCGGGCTGATGGCTGTGTGATGATTCAATGACACACCTTTTCTTTTAGCACAAGATGATGTCATCATAAACAAGTCTCACAAATGTAATGCATCACAGACTACATTAATGTTACATTACTTTTTCAGTGATAAAAACTTGATCCACAGGCTTTCAGAGATAACTTTTTTAAGCAATGGTATGTCCAGTTTTTAAAACATTTGATGGCAAGGCTGGGTATTCTGGTATGTAGTTCCTTGACATTTTAAGCAGTGGATTAACAAATGTAATAAACAATGGGGTGCGATGCGGCCCAACATGAAGCAGAGTAACAGAAGTCCTCTGCCTTACAGAGTCTCTTGAGGTGGAAAACTTACCAAATCCATGTGAAAAAGTTGTTACTATAGAAACCATAATGTATTATAATGAGTGCATTAATATAAACCTGTGATTTGAATTATATAACAGACACTGCTATCAGCTGCTGTTGTAGAAAGTTAATCATCTTTCGACTAATCAGATTTAAGAATTCAGCGCTGCTGTTATATAAATACATTTACTCTACAAATGGTTGCAAATGTATTTATTTTAGTGACAATATCCTAATTAAAAGGTTTTATTCAACTATTTAATCAGAAGATGTACAGAGAAGGTTTTTTGATCATATGGGTGTTCTAGCAAACTTTTTACAGAAATGAGTGTGTCAATTCAAACGCAAAATGGCTGCCTCTCACCATCTGTTGATGTTTCATTTGTTGTTTGAGAAGATGACAGCATTTCAAATCCGGAATCAGAACATGGCAGTTTTACTGTTTAAAATACATAAACTGTCAGCAAAGCAGATAGATCAGTCTCACATGGGGGTGTTCCACCTTGTCTAATGAGATATGCTTCATATTAAGAAAAAATCTATGCACAGAGAATTGTATTCTTTTCTTTTTGTTTCTTTGTGTTCACTCTCTCTCTCTCTCTCTCTCTCTCTGCCTCACATACACACACATTATGGAAGCAGCAGTGGTATGCACTTCATATTGGAGGTGGAAAACACTGATTGCTGAGACATGGAATGAATAATACCTTGACTTCTCTTTGTTTTCATGTGCCCAAGCGAAAATGTACACACATTTCACCTTAGCAGTGAAAATCACCATTCAAGTTTAATGTGACTCTTCATACAATATTACTATGAATACAAGCACTATAAGTAAATAGAAGTTATGAAATATTCATTATAAGTCATACATTCTGCAATATAATTTGAAGGAATGTACTGTATACTCTCAATTCAAGATGGAGGGGAAAGCATTACAGGGATCTTAATTAACAAGAAATGTTGCTTTAAGATATACAGAGATCAAGGATTCTTGTAAGTAGCTGTGTATGTTCGAAGGCCATGATGGAGGACTAACACTCATTGATCTGCAGGTGGAAGAAATAAGAGAGTGAGGAAGAGAACATGCAAGTGAGTGATCAGAGAGAAAGAGAGAGTAAAAAATAAAGACAAGCTAGCGAGAGAGTGAGCACTGAGGCTTGAGGATAAGAGCCTGAAATCCCCCCACACAAAGTGATGTGCTCAAGAGGAGCCTCTCAATATGTTTCCTTGATCAGTCAGCTTACATAATATAATTAAACACTTTAAGCAGGCTTTCACGAGCAAGGCAGAGTGTGTGCAGCATGGGGAGGGGGGAGAAAAATCCCTTAAGAAGGCCAATATGTGCCTCGGCATTAGCACTGCTGCCTCAGAGTCACAGTCTCTGCAGAAATCCTTTTGTTCCGCTGCTACTCTGGTTCCATGTAGACCAACATAACACACACACATATACAGACTAAAGAGAGAAAGAGTGTGTGTGTCAGAGAGAGAGAGAAAATGCAAAAAGGCAAATATCAAAGACCAAAAAGAAATCCATCAAGTACTCCTCTCTGTACATTTAGCATCTCACATTTCAATATACTGTACAACTTTCCAGAGTGCTTGTGCTTGAGTGTGTACACTGGCTCATGTTTGATTGTCTCCTAGAATATGAATACTTGAACACAGCTTTAGGCAATACTTCATACTTTGTTGTGTGCAGCAAGAAAACTGGAGGCAGGACTGACACATATACAGATGTGTTAATCAGGGCTTATGTAACACTGGCAAGCCATAATCTAAAGCCAAAGCCTTCCATTCCCACAGCACCATTCCCCGTTTCTGCCGCTCACACTTCTACTTCACAAGCAGCACACAGCACACAGGCTCACCATTTTATTTGACTGACAGCACAGGATTTTCATCTAAATCAAGTATCCAGCACTATTCCACACTGAGGAGAGGGAGTGTAATGAGACTCACCTAATATGTTTCCATGAGCTGCTGTTATTAAAACAGAGCTTGTGAATTATATATTCTATTACCATATTTTCTCTTAGCATCTCTGTTGACCATGAAATAGCCTGCCCCTGGCTTTCCTCTTTTAGTTTTATGTTCCACTAATTAGGTCACTCATAAACATGTTGCATATGAAAAATGTTAATGCTACTCCACTGTCCTAAACCTTTCCCCTGTTAATACTCCTACCACAGGATGCCCATTTTGAAGTTCCATGCAAGTCCCCGCACCCACCTGGATCCTGAAGTCTACAAGATCCTTGAGCCTACTCATACCTTCCTGTACTCCACAAGTCCCTGCTCCCAAATAACTCCAACCTGAGGCCCAATTTCTACCATGAAGCTCACTCCTATCTTGAAGCTCCTATCTTGATTCTGCTGTTACAATTTTGTGGCCTAGAACTCCTGCTCTCTTCAGATCCTACTCCTGCTATCCTGTGGTCTACAAGGTCCTGATCCTATACTGATCTTGTGTCTGCCGTCTTGAGGCCTAGACCTACTGTTCTCTTCAGATCCTACACCTGCTATCCTGTGGTCCACAAGCCCCTGCTCCCAGTAGAATCCACCATGCACAATTTCCATCCTGAAGCTCACAAGCCCCTGCCCCCCAGGATCCTGAGGTCCACAAGCTCCTGTTATTTTAAAGCCCAGAGCTCCTGATCCCTTAAAATCTTACTCCTGCCAACCTGTGGTCCACAAATCACTGCTCCTAATTAAACCCATCCTGCAGCCCAATTTCCATCCTGAACCCAACAAGCCCCTGCCCCCCAGGATCCTGAGGTCCACAAGCTCCTGCTATTTTAAGGCCCAGAGCTCCTGATCCCTTAAAATCTTACTCTTGCCATCCTGTGGTCCACAAATCACTGCTCCTAATTAAACCCATCCTGCAGCCCAATTTCCATCCTGAAGCCCACAAGCCCCTGTGCACAAGATCCTAAGTACTACAAGCTCCTTCAGTTTCTATACTGATCCCACTCCTGACATATTGAGACACTGTAGATCCTACTCCTGCCATCCTGCCATCCACAAGTGGTCTCTGCTTCAAAGCGAATAAATATCCTGAGGCCCAATATCCACCCTGAAGCCCACAAACTCCTGTCCTGACATGGATTGTGGGGTCTAAAGCTCCTGCCAATTTGTGGCCCTGAGCTCCTGTTCTCTTCAGATTCTATTCCTGCTATCCTGAAGCTCACAAACCCTACCCAACCTGGAGTCTGAGGTTTACAAGCTCCTGCTCCCATATTGCTTCTGACATCTTAAGGCATATAGCTCCTACTCCCTTTAGTTCCAAGACCTGCCTTCATGTGGCCCACAAGTGTCTACTCCAAATCAAATTTATCCTGAGGCCCAATCTCCATTGTGAAGGCCAGACCCTTAGACTCTTAATTCCTATATACCTTTTCCCTTTTAAGCCACCCATGCCTGAGTCAGAGAATTAAGCAAGTGTCTGTCATGGAAGCACAGATTACCATGTGGTGCAGAATGAGTCTGCATTTGGCTTTGTTCTATTTACACCAGATGAAATTAGATCCCACTTTACCCTATGTAGGGTAAGCACAATAATGTTAGAAAAGCCAGGAACACATGCTGCTAACCCACTATTAACAAGAGAGGACCAGTTGATATTCCAAATAGTTGAATATTAACCATCTTCATCAAAAGTGATGAAAGTCGTAAAATAATTTGTCTCTGGACAACATGAAGGCATATGGACATACCACAAATTTATTCTATAATTTTGTAAAATGCATAGACACAATGCATAGAATACATTCCCTATGAATTAAACATGAAACAAATTAATTGTGTTTATCAAGACTATTATCATATTTTAATATATAACTGAATAGACTGTCATTCATTATATATAAGTAGGCTGTGCAGCACCTTTCATTAGAATGATGCTTCCAATGAAACCATCTGTTAATCATTATGAAAGGCATAGCTTCTGTATACCACATTACCCACAAAAGTTATGGATTTATGTGGTCACTGCAGCCACAGTGTGATTAGACAGCTTTAAAACGTTGATGCTTTTATATTGGCAAGAGCATGAGGGACAGCAGCTTTTAGTCATAAGTACAAGAGATAGCCTAAATGCAAACATATAGGGGAAAATGACCCATGTGATTTCTTCCTCACCCAGTGACATTTCTCTCATCCTGCAGGGGGGAGGCTTTTAATGATGAAGTCAGGGGTGTAGCAATCCTTTTAAAAGTAAATGGGGGACAGAGATGTCATTTAATTTAATGACTCAAAATCAATCAATTATGAGTCACATCACAGTCACTGCAACTACACGTACAGTTAATAAACAGCAGGAATAAAAATAAAACAGATAAAGAGGTATGGAAAATAATAGAAAAAAAGTAAAAGTGTTCATATATAAATTCTTCATTTAACAATTTAGTATTTAATTCCATAGTTACAGATTATGTCATTGTATTACACCTCAAGCATACACATAAAAATGACATGAACAATGACATGAACTATCGTTTATAAACATTTGTTAATTTTTAAATTCTGATTAACTAATGATTTGTTCCTTTCTATTAGTGATGCTAGGTTTTTTAAAGCATGCTCTTATAAAGTTATTATTAAGTGTTACCTGCTGCCCAGTAAGGCTGCTACCGTCAGAAAGGAGTACACCTTATGGCTCGTATACTTCAAAATAAAAGTAATGCTATGTGGTGGGTTAGAAATTATTTATTTATTTTAACTGCTGCCTAGAGGAGTTATTTCATCAGTTACAAATCACATCACTAAGTCCTTTGTTAGATACCTCTCTCAAGCTGCCTTCAACCTTTAACGTTCTGCTCATTTCTCATCCATAGAAATCAGCTCCTCTTCCTCCCCAGTTACATGGCAGCCATCTAAAAATACTTCAGAGGTCATTTGCTGTGCTCCTTGCAATCAATAAGAAGTGGGTTTTCCTGCAAGCTTCACAGGAGCTTAGCTGTGTGTTTGTGTGTTTTATTACTAAAATTAACATTATGTAATTGCTAGGATGCACCAAGACACTTGATTGAGACAGGCCCTCTCTTCTGTCCCATTGCATTAATGTGTGTGCTTCTATTTTTGCTCCTCTCCTTGACCGTGGTTTAAAACCAGGCTCTGTCAGAGCACAGAGCACGAGTCTCTGGGGGAGGCAATGCATTTTTAAACACTTTTCTGTTCTCTGTTCCCCAGAGAAATGAATGCTAAAGATGGCCATTCACACCACTCAGCGAAGAATTAATACTGAGCTCAGTGATAGTGCAGCCAAAGCTGCTGTGACCTCCAACAACACAGTTCAGCAGCTTTATGGAGAACACAGACCTATTGCAGATCCCCATTTCTCATTCTGTCATTTGTTTCAGAATTTAAGCACTTTAATAACAACAAATTGTGGTTGGGAATGATTCCCAATTGTCTAAAAAAAAAACCTAAGGTATAAAAACCCATGGACCTAAAAGAAACTCATATAAAATATTATGTTGGTGTGAAAGTGCAGAAAGTGCTGCTGGAGGATGTTTAGCTGTAGCTCTGATATGTAACATGGGTTGGTCTGAATCACCTAATTTTGAGGTTTCTTTTGCTAAAAGACCAAGCTAAATGATACTCTTGAGGCTGACTGGGAACCAAAATGTAATGTTAATTGGATATTTGCCTAAGGCTTTCAGGAAAGATGATTTTTGAACTTTGTTCATCCTTCTATGATGGAGCTGGAGGCTAAAGAAGCATATTACAAATTTATATATTTCTAAAAAAAATGTACATACAAGACTGCTTTTGTACAAATATGTTACTACATGGACCATATTATTGATGAACATTTTCAATCTACCAAAGAAGCAATTATCTGCTGGTGAGAGTAGCATAGTTTCCTTTTTTTAATTTAAACAGAAATAATCTATTGAGCACATCAACATGACTGTCACTGATTGGTAGGTGTAAGCCTAAGTAGGTGTAAGATCTGAGAGTGCTAAGTCAATCCAAAGGTTAAAGTTAGTTATCTGAGAGATTAGCATGGAGAAGGCACTGTAACTGTAGCAAGTTTTATATAGTGCCGGTTAAACAGATGTGTATTTAGCTAAACACTGTGTTGGGTTATTTAAAAAAATCACTTTTAGTTGCCATAATACAAAAATCAACAGAATACACACCCTTTTGCTTGGCATTTATTTATTTATTTGTCTGTTTTGTTGTTTGCATATCCTCCATGTTCAACCTCTAATTGTAATTTCTCTGGTTCAATGCTGACTTTGACAGTATTCAGGATTTTGAGACTAAGATTGTGACATTATGCCATATGATATATAAGAGAACTGTAGTGGCAAAAGAGAGACAGAGCAAGAAAATTTTTTTAAACTAAGGAATAAGTAAAGATTTTTTTAAGTTCTTTAATTTTTTAAATAAAAAAATATTATGTACTGCTGCTACAAAGACCCTATCAATAATATATTAGAACGTCGAATGATGAAACTGGAAGCGGGGAATATTTTGTCTACATTGTTTGGGTGATGACTTGACAGGGCAACCAGTGAGCCAATAATATGCAATATTAAAATAATAATCTGTTAAAAAAAAAAAAAAAGATAGAATGAAGTTAGAGTGTTGAAGGTCTCTAAAACAAGCAATTATTTCAGAGATTTAGGGAAAATATGAGTGACAACAAAGAACAAATTTAGAACATTTTAAAAGATATTTTAAACATACATGTTGGTGAAAATAGTTTACACAATATGCACCTTTTTCTCTCTCTCTCACACACAGACTCATACATGATTAATTAATCATTTTCCCCATTACATTAAAATCAGTTTAGTTTGGAATGACCCAAAAAAAAAAAAAAAGGCTGTCATGGACAAATTGATATTTGACATAGAAAATGTCTAATAGTTGATATGGTGAAAGAGACATTAATTTAAAATTTATGGAAGGAGTCTCCAGTGTGAGAGCTTTATAACAGTTTTTGTTTTATTAACTTCAAGAGAGAGAAAAAAAAAGAGACTGGTGAGGAACAATGTTTGTAGCAGCTTTTATGTAAATAATAACAGAAACTAACTTGCTTCGAAGACGTTAAAGACATAAAAAGTATGATGTAGTGTTCTTTTTGTAATCGTTGCCAAGTTACTGTGGTATGAATGGAATAAATACATGTTGTTATAGGAAAATAATCAATTATGGGGTGGTGGTGATTATTTTCCTATTACAGCACACCCTGTCGTGTTTTATTGCTTACTTATTACACATTCCGCCTCACACTGAATTACTCTGACAGGTGTTTGGAACCAGGCCTACATTTGAAAAATGCATTTTAATGTCTCTTGGGTTCCTGCCATCATCATAAAATAAGACAATTGCTTAGAGCAGTGATTTTTTTTTTTTAGAACGTATTTTAGGAATGCAAGGTCAGAAGCCCCCAAAAGCAGCTGTGTGTGAGTGAGTAAGTGAGTGAGGATGAGAGAGTGAGAGAGTACAGAAAAATACAGAAAAATGTTAAAACAGAGCTAGTCTTGTGTGTGAGTGTTGGGGGATTGGGGATCCCCAGAGACGGACAACAAGAAAAGGCCAAACAGGCCTCCAGAGTGGAGATGGAAAATCTGATTTTGGAGATATCTCTAACAGCAACACTTTAGGACATAGAATTTTTTTTTTTTACTCCATAGACCTGTCATAGAAGCTTCCTGGTTTCCTTAGTGGCTTTCTCTACTCCTGCTCCAGCTCTGCTTTTTCCAAATCCTCTGATCATTACTGGCATCTGTTGATGACGCTGAAACAGAAGAAATGGATGCCAACATCATGTTTCTTATTGATATGTAAGCACAGAGTATCTCATTGATTTCAGTGAGAGTACTGTGATAACACTGAGAAGCTCAGCAAAGATACTGTAGTTTACTATTTATACCTGGATGATGAATGAAAAGTGTTGGACTTTTTGTATTCAGAGATCACAGCCTGCTTTATATATTGGATAAGGTATAACCATCATTTTGCTGAGTGGCCAATGCACCAAGTAAGCACCACTATACGTACCACGGCCAAAAATTAGGAGCAAAAATATTAGATTTGGGATTTTTAATACCACTGCTTGTTCATGCAGAGACAGTTCTTTCAAAGACATATAATATAATGTGTAATTTTTGGCATCCACATCAGATTCTTTGCTGTTAGGAAACGTCTTAAGGAGGATTATTTTGTATATTTATGGCACCAAGTGCAGCAACATCACAGATGATTGTAAGAAAAATACACAGAATGATATGAAGAAGCGAGACTGGGGCTAATTTCTTTCGAGCTCAGACTGTAGATTTATCAGTGACAGTTGTGTCAGGTGATTACACAGGGGGGCATTAAACACCCCCTAGTATGATTTCTACATTGCTGACACACGTGTTAAACATTTTGAGATCTTGCAGTGCTTAATCATAATCGTTTCATTGTTGAAATCCAGGCATCACAGGCCCTTTGTATTAAATCTTGTTTGTGGAACACTTTCTCATAGTTTTCCTGGTTGCCTAGCGTATTTTCCAGATTACCAAGTTATCTTCGTTCTCTGTGTATTTTAGTATTTTCTGGTCTTTGTCTTTGCCTGTCTTTTTGATTATGCCTTTTTGTCCCCCACTGTGGATTATGACTATGGCTTTTAGAACAGCTGTAATAAAGAAACTCAGCACTTTTATTGAACTGCCTCTGGCTTAGAACTGTAACATATCCTAAAAGGCTGTTTTTGTCACATCTAGTTATTTCCACATTTCCAAGAAATATTTGCTAACATATTAAAGTAACAGTTTGTCATTTTTAGAGCCTTCTACTGCCTAATTAAATCACTTACACCACTCTGTTGAAACTATGGTTTGTGTGCATCCTCTTAGAGAAAATGGTTTGAGATGAGCAGCTCTGGTTCACCTGGGGTCATAAAAACAGGAAAAAAAAAAAAAAAAAAAAAGCAGAAGCCTGAAATGCAGAAATTAGCTAGATCCATCACATGGCAATATTGCTAATCACTGGTTTATCTGTAAGGTATCTTTAAAATCTGTATGATTATTTCAGATCTAGAACTTTTAAAATTGCATCTTTAAATGCTGCACATTTGGTTAAAGAGACCAGTGGAGTTTTGTTTTTCATTTACAGAAGATGTAGGACAGTATTAGTATAGTATTAACTAATGTATCTTATGCATCTTGAAAATTTTTAATAGGAAAAGGAAAAGAAAAAAAGAGAGATGAAGAAATTTACACCCACAATGCATTATAGCAGTTTTACAATCTTATGTGATGAATGTATGTGGGAAAAAATTATAAACCTCATTAAAACCCAATGACATCTTTAAACTGTATAGTTACAGTATATGCCTGCTATTATTTCACTACCTTTAACTGGTATATGATAAACACCTTCCTCAGGGAAATCTTATCTCCATATGGTTTCTGAAAACAGGGCATCTTGTTTACTTACAAAAGGAAAGGCATCTTTATTTTTAATATTCACTTTGAAAATGATCTGCAAGTGAGGTTTAACCTATTTATTTATGCTAATGTAATAGAATAAAGGGAAAACCTGCCTGTATTCTTAAACACAGGAAATAATGCAGGCTTTAACGCTGGTGTAACTGGCAGGGGTGTCGTGAGTGGTGATGGAGGGAAACATTAACAAAAACTTTGTTTGTAATTCAAGACTTTTAGAACAAAATTTCATTAATTCATTCATTCATCTTCAATAACAACTTTCACCTGGTCAGAGGCATGGTGGAGACTAACGCGGGAACACTAGACATGAAGCAGGAATATGTATAACCCAGATGGGATGCCAGTCTTTTGCAGGGTACAATGCACGCTCATCCAGATTACATTAGGTAATAATTAACATTCACAAATGAAGGTCATTTATTTTGTATTCATGCTACAAATGAAAACATTACAGTATTTCTTCCTTTTTAACCTCATATTAAATATGTCTGTCATTTAGCAGTTACACCTGTCTTTTGGTGTCTTTTGAAGTAATGATCTCATGCATTCAATTAACTCAAAGCCAATTCATGGTGTTCATGATCAGTATACTATGTTGTCACCCAGACAGTCAGTGTTTTAGTGCTGCAAAACTGTAATGAATGATGAGCAAGCAGGAGAGAGAAAACAATGTAATGCAAGTCAAGTGATACATGGCCAAATCTATCTATCTGTCTATCTGTCTGTGTATCTGTCTGTCTATCTATCACAAGGGAAAATGTTACTCTTAGAATAAAAAAAGATGAAATATAGAACCCCTAAGGGATTTCAAATCTGTCCCTCTGAGGAAACCCTTAAAATGGATAATAATAATAATAATAATAATAATAATAATAATACTTTTTATTTATAGGCGCATTTCAAAACACTCAAGGACACCGTACAATATAAAACAAAACAATAAAATACAAGACATAGAAAAGACCAACATTATAACGATGACCAAACAACTAACAACAATCAAAATGGTTCTATGTAGAAATTTACAACACTGTGTTTCTCTGTCAGAGAGGGTTTCAAGCACAACTTGCCCTTCAGAAAGCTCTGAAATTTAAATCAATTAAAGACCCCTTGAATATCTTTTTTCTTTCTTTCTTTTTATAAGAGTATATACTTCTGAATTACACAGGAGTCTCTCTGGATGCTGACTGGGAACAGCACAATGTTTATGATTTACTCACAAATTGCAGTTGACGGCAAATGCATCCTCCTGGTTTTTGAATGGAACAAATATAATGCTGTTTTAGAATGCATGCATAATAAATAAATAAATAAATAAATAAATACCTTGTTCTATTCTATTCTGTCTGTGTGGAGTTTCTGTGCATATACTACCCTAGTGAAAAAAGTATACTTGATTGTATTTGTAATATATTTCCTGTTTCAATAGCACATTGCAAATATACTAACAAAAACTTGTACTAGCTTTAAATATATAAAAAGTGTATTACCACCATGCTTTTACCTATTTTTACAATACAACTTTTTACACACTTTAAAATAATTGTAATTTAGTATATTGTTAAAAAATATATTTTACAAAAATATAATTGAATTGAAAGTTTTGTTTATTTTTTTAAAAGTGTATTTATTTGCACTTTATGTAAATATATTTTAGTATTATTTTTAACTGTGTGCTGAAAATGACCATTGTAACAATGCATTGAAAGTTTACTCTCAAAGTACATTATTAAATAACCTGAAGTTGTAGTATACTTTAAGTTAAAATTTGGAGTAATTTTTAAGTGGACTTCTTCATGCTTGCAATTCACTTCATTACTGCTTTCAGAAAGTAATAAAACATATGATAAATGCGTTGAAAGCCCATTTAAAACATTTTTAAATAAAGTGTATGCACTGCACAAAAGGCTACTCTTGTAATTGTGATTAAAGTATTTTAATAAATTTATACAATGTCACAGAGAGGTCCAATGTATAAACATCTATCCATGACTAATTTTATACCAACAGCACACCATACGAACACAAGAAAATGTGCTCTACAGGAAAGTAACCTTTTATCGAATGTGTTTTTGAAATGTTTCAGATGAATTTTGGGCGAAATGAGCAATTAAATTAGCATTAGCCGATGCTATTTTGCTTAGCTCGCTATCAGTGCTGTGGCTGAAGTTTACAGAGTGCTAACAGTTAGCCTACTAGCTAATCCGATAGACTTAATATTGTTCGGGGAACTTAGTTGGCTTGGTATTGCTAACTTCATAGAGCTAGCTATTTATAAAGGCAGCGTTGCAGTTTACACACTTGGTAGTTGATGTTTAACTGTTTGTGCTCTTGTCTGAGGGGATTTGTGCATTTTTTTAAAGTTGCTATTCACACTTCTTGGTTTTGACAGCGAGGCGGCGAATTAGCCATCATCTCAGTCTCCAGTTAGCTTAGCCTGTTAGCTAGCTAGCTAGTCGCGTGAGTGAGAGAGAGAGAGAGAGAGAGAGAGAGATGTTGCTAAAGTTCGGCGCTGTGCCTCGAGAAGCCCGCGGTGTTGGAAAAGGGTACGACGGAGATTTCAGGGAAAAGAAGAGGCAGAAACTCGGTGAACAACCCGACAAAAAGTTTTACTTCCAACGGCAACAGTAATAATTCTTGGCGAGCACGGTAAGTGACGGGTGGTAGCAGGCCCGGGTTGGCTAATCGGGAGCAGCGGGAGGATTCCCGGAGAGCCGGTGTGTTTTTAACCGCGAGGGCCGGTGTTGTCATGCCACTGGGTTAAAATACGGATGTCTGTTATTGAAGTTACGTTATTTATTGTAATGACCCTGATAAGAAGTGCATTCAGCATTGGGGAAAAAATTAGCATATTTTTGCTCAAAAATAATATATTTATGGTATATTGCTTGTGTGTTTTGAAGACACTCTTAATTTGTATGCAATTATCTTACACAGGCATATACTTAAAGTGTACTAAGTATACTTGAAGTTGTTCCAATTTAGCACATAAAAGTACACTAAATACACTTAAAGTTATGCTTTACTACAATTTAATTATAACTAAAATATACTTAGCACAAAATTAGTTGTTCCAAAATAGCACACTTCAAGTTAACTAATCATTAACACACTTAAAGTATACTGACAATTAGTCTGGCTGCAGGTATACTTAGCTTTTTTTTTTTTTTTTCACTAGGGATAGTGTGGGTTTCTTCTGAGACTGCTGAGGCTAAATTGCCCATAGCTGTGAATGAGTGTGTGAAAGTGTGTATGTGTGTATAAGGTACTGTGCAATGTACTAGAGTTGTCCGGGGTAAATTCTCCTGCTTTGTTACCCAGATTGGCTCTGGATCCACCATGACCCTTACCAGGATAAAGCAGTTACTAAAGATGAATGAATGAATTAAAAAAATACATATAAGAATTGTTTTTTTTTTTTTTTTTTTAAATCCAGTAGGTTAAAATGAACACCAATCCAACAAAGCCAACTCAAGAGAAACAAAATAGCTAAGAAAGAAGTCAGAAGATTGCATGCAGAAAGGAAGATTCAAACTGTCGTATTATATAACTATTACTCTAACATACACTACATGACCTTTTTTTTTTTTTACTTTCTGTCACACAATCCATAATCCATAGGTGTATTCAATTATTCTATAACAGACTACTGGGGGATACAAAAGGCAGAAATGTAGAAACCTGCAAAAAGTTACAATATAAGACAAGAGCAAACCCAACCCTTACAAAATTCACAGGTGCACAATGTGATTATTTACATGTGGAGTGTGACATTTCTGTAAGGGACATACTTGAACAATGAGGGCCTGTTTAACAGAGCCTATAAACACTGAGGTCCAAAAGTCTGAGACCACTTATGAAAATGTCTATCTATCTATCTATCTATATATATATATATATATAACAATTAAAAATAGAAGCACTTTCACAAGTGGTGAAAACTCATTCCAAATGATATTATTAGCAACAGCTTGAGTGAAGAGAAGAATCGTAGCAAGATTTATATGAATTTCAGAATTTCTTAGTATTTGGTACTTTTGCTATAATGAAAGCATGCACTCGAGCTAACATAGACTCCAGTTTGAGTAAAACTTGATGATACGTGTTAGATCAAATCCATCACAGTGTCATCTGAATACGTGTTTCAGTGGAAAAGCTTATCTTTAGTAGAAAGGATTGGTCTATATCAAATAATGAACAGTTCCTGTCTTTGTTATCCTTCCAGTTATAAATGGAAAAAAAAAAAAAATCCCAGATTTTCAGTGTGCTCCCAGACGTTTGGACCTCTCTGCATACTAAGTGTACTGAGAAACAGCAAAGCTAAAGGTTAGGGAAAATGGGACTTTCTCTATCATTTCTAATCTAATCATTTGATCCATCACTCTCTGAAATGTAAAACAAATTTATCATCCAAGTCCATTTAATATTCCAGAGCCGGGGATGTCTAACCTTAATACATGCTCTGCTCCAGCAGCACTTCAGTGTGAACGGTAGCTTCTTGCCCTGAGCAGAGCGTACAATTGCTGAAGAGGCATGTTTGGTGTTTGCAGTCTAATTTGTTACAAATGTATTTCCTGTTTGACTTTGGCTTTGCACTCCTAAAGGGCCTCTGTCAGCAAACAGATTAATAAATATGAAATATGATTACTATTTTAATCCCTTCTCTACCAAATGCACAACATGGACCTGTTCCACGAAGCCATAGTAAGCAATTAGTCAGCAATTTTTAGTGAAGACCTGTGCAATCTTTGAGACCGAGTATGTACAAATGATGAGCCATGGGTAAAGATTTCATTCCAAATAGGCCAAATGATGATACCTGAATGTTATAAAACAGGAAACTAAAAGTTGATATCGTGCCAGTGCACTTTCTCTGCAATATATCCTAAAAGTAAGCAAGAGACATTGGACACTGGTATGTGTATGTGTGTGCGTGTGTGTGTGTGTGTGTGTTTGTTCAGAGTGACACAGTAAAATAGAGATTGTATATAAAGTACAAAGATTCTCAGGTTCTATCAGCTGTTCTGACTAATATTCCCATACAAGCTCTTTTGATTTATCCATGGCTCTGAATGCTAGAAGTGCAAACAAATGAATTATATTTGGATTTATAAAACAGTCTGTCTCAGTCTGTGCATCATCTTCCTCACTCTCACACAGACGGAGCAAACCACTGCTGGAGCTTATTTGCATGAAATAAAGCAGCATTCAGACAGAGGCAGGACCAGTAAATATCTCCACTCACTCTGCTCCCTTTTGGAGGACTGCAATCTCTTTTTTGGTTAAAGAAATTAACTGTTGCATACGTCCAGCTTCCTTCTGGCATGAAGAGTTACAACTGTGACAGTTTGCCACCTCGAAGGAATACAACTGGGGTAATATTTTTTAAACTTTTAAAATGCAACACATACACACACCATAGACATCCTGTTTATACACATGATATCTGCACTCTATCTCTGTCGAGCTGTATGTGCACTCATGTTGCTTGATGTAACGCATGATGCCTGACACACTTCTACTCCTGTGGCTACTCTCACTCTCTCGCCCAAAAGATTCGCAATTCAATGGTTAATCTTACCTGAATTCTGTAGATTTGAACAGAACTGCTGCTGTAATCATAAGGACTGTCCTATGCTCGTTCCAGGACTCTTTCACAATGTCCTTACACTGAGCATCATTTCAACACACTTAGTAATGTTTGACTTTACTCTGTACGCCTGTATTCTGTAATAACTTATAACCCCACAGAAGAGGAGTTCCTTTTAAGTCTGGTTTATCACAAGGTTTTATCCTCATGTCATCTCAGGGAAGTTTTTTTTTCTTGCCACTGTCACCTCTGGCTTGCTCAGTAGTGATCTAGATAAACTTCCTGATATCTGTACAGCTGCTTTGAGACAATATCTATTGATAAAAGCGCTGTACAAATTACATTTAAACGACTTCAATAGCTCTAAAATTTGCTAAGAAATTCCTGACACTTTCACACTTTGCTAGAAAGAGGTTCATATTGTAGATGTGCATTGTTATTGCTCTGGTGCACCAGTATTACTGGTCCATTATTATGTTCTGAGCAAAGGTTAAGACTGCACTTTTATCTTAGTCCAGTGTTAAGTCTCCCAGACACATAAGCCTCACTGGATGTGCTCTTTCTAAAATAACTTCGTGTGATAAACAGTTTTAATAACTGAGCCATCAACTCCCAATTCCCAATCCTGACAAAATGAATAACAGGAACTGGCACCCCATTGTTTATTGCACTTGCACTAGCCTCTAACGTGATGTAAAACAGTTAAACCTGCCCAGCTTAGGCCTGGCAGACACTGTGCCATTTTGGAAATCTTGACCAATCACGCTTCGCCCCTGAATCGCAGCTAACTATTTTAGGTTAGCAGAATGTTTTTTTGAATTTTACACTTTGAGAAACATTTGGTTGTCTCTGTGTTCTGAGAATGGTTTTATAAAATGGTTGTAAAAGTTCAGACAGTGTTACTGCAACATTTTGAGTTGTAGGAAGAATAACACAGAAATATTATTCTAGTATTATTTTTCCTATATTAGAACTTTATGAGGATGTTTTCGGAACGTTGAAAGAATGATGAACAATGGAACAATACAGCTTAACATTATTAAAACCTCTTAAAAAATTAATGAACATTAAAATTATGTTCTCTGTCAGCTTGATTATAGCCAAAGCTTAGAATTTATAGTATATGTTCACAATTTACATGAAATTGATGAGTTTAAATCATTTTTTTTCTCTGATCCTTAGTGGATCTGTCCAAGTAAGTCCATGGTGCACTCATAAGATACAGTTTCAGCTCAGTTTATTACAGCAGAGACAATGTTTCTCCTCCCTTTTCCTCCTAATTATATGGTAAAGTGATGAGGAAATATCCAACAGGCAAATAACATATGTTGTTGCCACAGCTTTGACCAAGCAGGTCGTTAAAAGTATCATCCATCAAATGCACTAGTCTATTGACGTTATT
Source organism: Pangasianodon hypophthalmus (assembly GCF_027358585.1). NCBI lineage: Eukaryota > Metazoa > Chordata > Actinopteri > Siluriformes > Pangasiidae > Pangasianodon > Pangasianodon hypophthalmus. Next base: position 8,395,759 of record NC_069717.1, read on the forward strand.
GTTGTCGTACTCGCAAATTTCAGAAAATCAACTCATGAGTATTCATGACTGCTGAAATTGCAGGAAAGCTGACATTAGAAATCCATGCGATCATTCGAGCTCAGTTGGAGATCGTTTGGGCAATTGATTGGGTGTCACAGACCCCCCTCACATCACACGTCAAATGACAAACAATGCAGCTAAATACAGAGAATTAATTGAGGATGAGCAAATCAGATTATCAGCATCTTCCACATCAGTCTCTGTCTCATCACCTGAGGTAAAAGACTTTAACATTTAAACACAATGTGTTTAAATTGTTGTCTCGTCACTCGACTGACCGCTGTTCTTACAAAGATCAGTGGGAAAATAATCACTGATTCATTCATTAAGTTTTGTTGGCTATTTTTAAAATTTTTTTTGGAAATTTTCTTCTGAATATTTCTTCTTGCACTGGAAGGGGCTTGAAAAAGCTTGTCTAGAACATTTTGCCATCTTCTCCATTATTTCGGGATTTTTAATAATACGAGGCAGCCGGGGTTTAAAAAAAGTTTAAAAAAAAATAATAATTCAGCTGCTCAGACTCAAACTGTAATTTTAAAAAATGCCTTCTGGTCACAATCAAAATATTTATTTTAGCAGCATAATATTTGGTAAAAGCAGGCTGGTAATTTATCAGGAGACAGAGTCAATTCACAGGGGCGATTATAAAATTAGAGAGAGAAAGGGATGATGAGAAAGAGGAAAATGAGAGAAAGTGAATGAGAGAAAGGAAGTGATGGGTCGGGAGAGAGAGAAGGAGAGAGAAAGAGATTATTAATGTAAACCTCTTTGGCTGCAGACCGGTTTGCTGGTTACTCAGCAGTGCTTTAAATGAAATGTGTGTGTATCTGAGAAGTGGAGTCACTTCCCTCAATAAATCTTCTTCTAAACCGCTCACCTTTGTCAAATCCACTATGGCTGGCAGTAATGGGAAGAGATTCCAATTTGGGTGCTGGGGTCACCCAGATAATAAGGCTTACATCCTGTGTCAGTCTTTTTGTTGCTGTGAGGCTTTTTTTGTTTTGCTTTTTTCTGTTCTACTTGTTGCTCAGACTGTAAAAATCATATTTAGTCCTATTCATATGGGGATTAATGTCTCAGGGTGAGGTCTGTCATAAAGTTTTTACACATCACATCTGTAAAAAGACTTAGCAGGCAACCATTAAATTAACGTGGGATGAGAATGTTTCTACTAGGTTGATTTTCCTCGCACTGAAATGACAATTTCTGACAAAAACCGAAACTACATTTCACAACACACTCGGCTGTAAACCAAAACCTAAGACTGAAACTTCTTTTTATTTTGAGTGTCAGCTGCAACTACATTGTTCATTTTTGTGGCAGAGATGTTACTCTATAGCCTATAAAATCTAACCTACTCGAAAACAGAAATCAACTCATCATCCAAGGAAATGAATTCCACCATTTTTCCATTTCATGTTTTAGTTATTTTTGCACTTCAGCATTGTCATTTGTAAATTTTTCCATCTCTTCAAAAACTGTGGCTACAGTTGGTGTTAGTGTGCTAGCAGGCACTTTCGTTTTTACGTCTGTTGTTTTTCTGCATATTGAGTGGGATGCCATGTTTTCGAGTGGTGTATCAAACCCGTAGTGGAGAAGTCCTTTGGCGTTGTACCCCCTCTTGATATTTGGCATGAATAGTGATTACAAATTGTAGAAAGTGTGAAATCCTTCCACACGGCCGACATTTTCACTGTTCATCTGCTGCTGCTCAAACTGTTTGAACACGTCTGTGCTGACGGGTGCAGAAAAGCAAAGGAAACATTTCTCATTTCTGTTTTCATTAAAGTTATTTCTATAAGTGTTCGGTTTAGGTGTTTTATATGTGGTAGGGATTTTATGAAGAACATCATTTGATCATTTACAATTGGGCAGCGTCTAACATGTTAGATGTTTAAGGAACTAAAGTGATACAATTTGCTCCTTTATTTATTTCTAGAAAAGTTTCCAGATATTGGAAGTGGTTTTGTACAGTATTTGTAGCTGTCATTAAAATAGTCCTTTAATCAGCCTGTGGGATTGTGCTTTTCTGCTCGAGTTTGTGTTCTTTTTCCTGCTAAAGGGCTCCCGATTTAGACAAAATGAAGATGAAGTTATATGACCCATACCAAGTAAATTGTTGGCAGACACTCCTAAAGCACTCATCTTTTCACGATTGGGCAAGTGTTTAATGAGGATATAAATTTTCATTTGTTCCATGCATTAGCTGTAGCGTCACTTGGTATTGTGTAGGAGCATGATGTTTTAGAGTAATTTATCTTACCAAAGTAAAAAATCTTACCACAGCTTTAATCAAGCTTCATTCATTCACCTTCAGAAACTGCTTCATCCTGATCAGGGTCGTGGTAGATCCAGCGTCTATCCCTGGAACACTGGGTGCGAGGTGAGATGGGATGCCAGTGTATGCCACACATTCACACAATTTAGCATAGTTGTTCCATAAACTGGCACATTTTTGGGAGGAAACCAGAGAATGCATACGAACCTATATGGAAATAGAGAGAAGATGTGAAATTCCACAGAGTAACCCGAGCTAAGGATCAAAACAGGGACTCTGGAGCTTCATTTCAAATATCCTAAACCACTAATGTAATTAACTTCCCAAAAACACAAAGATGTTTTCCACCATGCAACAATCTAAATATTTTCCAGAGTCTAGAAATAGAAGGGCACATGGAAAACAAGCAAGCAAACCTGAAAAACAAAACCTGAACACACACACACACACACACACACACACACACACCACTTTTTTGTCATTTTCTTTTAAGAATGAGCCTGTTGTAATTGAAGCACAGTGTGGTCTTTGCCTATAGCCATTCATTATTCTACATGACAGACACGCTAATCGATTAGAAAGATCACACACGATATACATCAATGCAGGTAAATACAATCGAGGTCCGCAGTGAGTGAGGCCGGCAATGCTGACACTCCCCGCTGACAGATCGCTCAGCTCGAGTGACTTTCCATTGATCGGTGCGTTACACAAGCAGAGCTGAGTCTGAGATCTACAGGAAGCATGGTGTGACAAACAGAGCAGAACAGAGAGAGCCCTCAGGGGCATGTCAGTCAAAATGGGATAGGAAGAAATAAGGATATAGAAATGGTAAATGAATTAATAACTGTGTGTTAAAGGTGGTCAAGGGAATCACATTTTCTGTGAGCTGCGGTGAGGATTGCAAAAGCTATTGGTTTTTTATTGCACAGAAAATGATGAAAGAAAAGGAAACACACTAACAGAAGTGATTGATTCATGTTGTGCAGTGCAACACTTTTTTGTTCTGTGGAGAGTTTTAATAATGAAAATGATACAATAAGACTTATTATATACTTATTATCCACAAATCTGAAACCACTAATTAAATCACTTCTATGTTGCATTTCTTTTAATACAAAGCATTTCATTATAAACGATATTATCAGCTACAATGTGAGTGAAAAGTAGAACTTAGAAATATTTACATGAATTCCACAATTTCTTTGTCCTTAAAAAACTTAACATAGACCCTACTCTTCTTTCTAATTTTCGCCTGTTTCTAACTTACCATTCATTTCCGAAATACAGGAAAGTGTTGTTGCCTCCCAGCTACAATCCTTCCTTGCTCAAAATAATCTCCCCTTTCAGTCTGGCTTTAGTTCACTCCATACTACTGAAACTGCCCTCGTAAGGGTTTTCAATGACCTACTACTCTCTGGTGACTCTGGTTCTCTTTCTATTCTTCTATTACGTGATCTTAATTCTGCTTTTGATACTGTCTGTCGTGACTTACTTCCCTCCCGCCTCTCGGATGTTGGTGTCACGGGTGTTGCTCTTTCCTGGCTTTCTTCATACCTCACAGATAGACAGTTTTACATTTTAATGCAGGATTATCAGTTGCCTACTGTTCCCCTGAAATCAGGTGTCTCTCAGGGATTGGTTCTCAGACCTTTACTGTTCATTATATATATACTGCCTTTGGGTCAACCTGTTCGCCGCCATGGTTTCAGTTAGCACTGTTATGCCAATGATATTCTGTAGAGCTTGTAGCTCTGCTCCCATTCTCCAGACCGGTCCACTATCAGCATGTGTAAATGAAATAAAAAGATGGCTTAACTCCAACTTCCTAAAACTGAATATGGATAAAACTGAGATCATTATTATTGGAACACCAACACTTACTAAGAATATTCTCTGTGACTTTAGCTGTGACATTGATGGCACTCTCATTAAACCATCCAGTACCGTAAAAAATTTAGGTATCATCTTTGAGCCTAAGATTCCTCACTTTTGACACTCATATTAACTTCCTGTCTAAAATTGCATTTTTTCACCTTCGTCGCATTGCTTGTCTTCGTCCTTTCATTAGTTTCTAAACACTGGTTCATGCATTTATATGCATTTATAAATATATTTATATTTATATCCTCACGTCTTGATTATTGCAATGCCCTCTTGCAATATTGCTAGGTTACAATATATTCAAAACTCTGCTGCTAGAATTCTTACACACACCAAGCGCTCAGCTCACATTACTCCAATCCTCTTTGATCTTCACTGGTTGCCGGTTTCGTTTCACATTAAATATAAAATAATCCTGTTTACATTTAAATCACTTCACAGTTTGGCACCTCGCTATCTGAATGAACTGCTTCTCCCCTACGACCCAATCCGCTCGCTCAGGTCTTCTGGGTCCGGACTTCTCTTTGTCCCTAGATCACGCCTCTCTACTGTGGATGGCAGGTCATTCAGTGTAGTAGCACCCAAGATCTGGAATTCACTCCCTCTGACCATTCGCAGTATCGCTTCTGTCTCTGAGTTTAAATCACAACTTAAAATGTATTTGTTTTCTCAGTGTTATTTGTCTTAATGTGTTTCTATGAACTCTTCCTCAACGACTGTACTAGTTGAACTGTGTTTTGCATTTCTATGTATTTGTCCATGACTGTTCATTGTTTATGTATTTTTGTATCACTATTGTAAAGCATCCTTGAGCTCTGGAAAGGCACTATATAAATAAACATATTATTATTAGTAGTAGTATTTTGCACTCAAGCTGGCATCACGACCTAGAAATAGTGAGGAATTTTGAATAATTAATATTCAGTAGAGTATATCGAACATTTCATTCTCACCTTTTTTCAAAATTATAAAACTTTCTGTTTATTTGCAGTTTTAAATGAAAACAGACAAACAAAAAAAAAGAACAACAAAAAAACATCCAGATTTTCAATGTGGTCTCAGACCTTTGGATCCTACTGTACATTTTATCTTGCATTAAATATAAACAATTTAGAAAGAAAGAACATCCAGAAATTGTGAAATCCAGAAATCTCAATATCAACATCTTACTAATTTTAATAATGAACTCTTATGCATTTCATCAAGACCACCGCCAGGAAAAGTGGGATGAAAATGACTGATGAATGAATGTTGTTGTGAGTATGCAGCTTTTTTTTTTTTTACTTTTCCTTTTAATGGGTTGCTAATAATGAATGCAACTTTAATAAGACTAATTAAAACTTCAGTCTTGCCCCCCGCTTGGGTCTGACAATGAAAAACTACACACACTAACAGCACTATTCACCTGCCACCTACCACGAGCTGTCAAGCATGACTACATTACAGTCTTGAATCGCACAGAACTGTTAAAACGAGAGAGTTTTATACACCAGGGTCTGGGGGAGGAAAACAGCAGTACTTGAGGATATTCTGAATGGATAGAAAGATAAATTAGATATTCTGGTAGAAAGTGAAATTGCTTTAGAATTTTCCTCCCCATTATAATATTAGCATTATATCCTTCCTAGTATTTGTTTTTCTCTTTTTTTTTTTCTCCCATGCATTCGTTTTTAAGTTATACGGGTGTAGCAATCAGACGATTTTGATTATTATTGATTACAATTGATTATAAATCAATTATTAAAAAAGGATAGACAACTGGTGTATGAAAATAATTTATATTTTTAAACTAATGTGTAAATGTGTAATAAGGTGATCATAATAATTTGTGACTTAATCGTAGACATTAATATCAGTCAGAGAATACTAAAATGTATCACAATATATCACAGTAGATTCAGTGGTATCACCAAATATAAAATAGTTTCCTTAAGAATCAAATTCGTAAAGTAAGTTTACACCCCTACTATTTTACTTCTAATTGTGTTTTGTTTTTGATTTGTCAATGAGCACATTAACATATTCATAAGGCTATGTTTCTCTTTTTTTCTTCTGAAATTCTTTTATTTATTTTTAAGTTTACTTTAACTTTTTTCTCTCCCTCACTTAGGAGTGGTTTTAAAAATCCATAAAAATGTAACTTTTTATATTGCTAGTCCTTTTTGTCCTCTGAAAACCTTAGTACAACCAAATCTCCAAATAACTGAAGGATATCTGAAACCATCTTGTGCAAATGTATACAAAGTTGAACTAAAGTCTTTACTTTGCTTTTGAGAAACACAGATACTCTTCCAGCTACTTGCTCCTGTATACTTGAGCCATGTTTCCACTCTCATAGACTCTGAGTAGTGCAATCTTAAGACTAAAGCCAAATGCTTGTGTTTAAAGGTGGCCATTTAGACACTTTAGAGAAACCCATTTTTACTCAAGAGACAATTTTACTCAAGAAAAATCTGGCAACCTCAATGGTATGAACTACACAAAGATGATTCATGTAATCTGAAATGGGGCTCACAGAAAACTGACTTCAGCAGCTGCTTAACCGGTACATATCTTTGGAGTTAAGACACCAACTCTGAATATGGCCCAAAGTGTATTAAGCTTAATAAAACATTCACAGATGTTGTGGTTGTGCTAAAAAGGGTAGCTAGTAGTTGGCTAAAGCAGAAGCATGCACTAAAACAGAATCAAGATCCACGGAACAGGAGCTGCAAGAACACAATATCTATTTATACCCCTGCGCAAACAGGATCTGAAGGCTAATTTTTATTTGGCAAGTTGGCAGATTCCTGGTATTTATTTTTAATTCCCATTCATCTACACACTTGCAAGCACACAATACCATATAACAAAAAGAGCTTAGATTTAAACACTTCTGTATTTAGTATTCTATAACTCTATGAATGCAGGTTTTTAAAAAGCATATTGATGTTGGATTGCTGTAATCAAACTCATTTGAATGTGCAGTAAACACAGAAATCTTATAGATTCCGAACACACTTCACAGATATGCATAAGAAAAATGTAAAATACTGAAATACCATAACACTAATTAGAGGATTTTTATGAAAATCCACTCCCATTGCACTGAGAAATGAAACCTCTGTTTGTGTTTGTACCTGTATGCGGTAATTACAGGGTTGAGTGTTGATTGTTGCTCTTATTGACTTTTGCATAGAGCGCGCTGTTCAAGCATTGCTGAGTTATGTGTCATATTAAAGCAAGAAAGAATCAGAGAGAGAGAGAAAAAGACAACGTGACGTGGAGAGAAAGCACAGCTGTCAATGTGGCACAATCTGTCAACATTCACCATCATTTACAGAAAAGCTTTTATATAGATTTTTCCTCTATTCAAACCAGTGCAGTCTAAACAATATATTCATTATTTATGGCATGCAACGCTGTTTCAGTAATTCAGTTCAATGGCGTGTAATGAAGAGTTCAATTCCATGACCTCGGATGTGCTGAATGAATACTGTAATCACCGTTGCATAACACCAGCACAGTACACTGCTATTACATAAGGAGACTATGGTTTTGTGCTTGGAATGAAATTATACAACTTTTTAAATTACGTATTGAGACATTGCTTCACTGTATTGCTTAGTGCTGAGGTATTCAAACTGTGAGGGATTGCAGCGGGGTTGTGGTGAGATGGAAAATCCATCCATCTATCCATTCTCTGTACCGCTTATCCTACACAGGGTCGCAGGGGAGTCTGGAGCCTATCCCAGGAGACTCGGGGCACAAGGCAGGGGACATCCTGGATGGGTGCCAACCCATCGCAGGGCACAATTGCACACACAATCACACACCCATTCACTCACTATGGACAATTTGCCAATTAGCCTACAACACATGTCTTTGGACTGGGGGAGGAAACCAGAGTACCCGGAGGAAACTGCTTGAAGCACGGGGAGAACATGCAAACTCCGCACACATGGGGTGAGGCGGGACTTGAACCCCCCAACCCTAGAGGTATGAGGCAACATTGCTGAGATAATAAAAACAAAAAATAAATATTCAAATGACAGTGTCAAACCTGCAAACATTCATGCATTTTGAATAATTTTATCATCAGAGTACACAGGCCCTCCAAAATATTCCAAAAACCAGTCTTTTTTTAATAATAAAAATGGCAGATGAGCCTACCAAAAGATGAGTGTTTTGAATTCAGTGAAAATGGTCAAAAATGGCACTTTTTGATTCCAAAAGATTAAATAAGCCCACAACAAAGTGTTAAATCTAACAATCTACAAATAATACTATTGTTATAAATAATTAGACAGAGAAAAAACTCATTGTTTTGCTGTCTTGTGCCAGTCAGCACTCTGATTTGTTCAAACTGTTTGAGCAGCAGATCAATATTTTAGGACTAGATGTTATTTTTATTTGGGGCTTTCATGTGGTCCTATTTTATTTTATTTTATTAGCTAGTTAATAACAGGCAATAAAAGCCCTGAGCTAATGACTTGGCCTGGTTTTATGCTTATATGCTGCAGTAGTTTAAGTAGTTCTCAAAAAAAAAAAAAAAAAATGGATCCATGGATGACATGAATCAGTTTTATAGCATATGTAAGGGTCACTATATGGTTTATTGACATATAGCCTACTTTAGAATATGCATTAAAGTTATTATACTCATCAATATAAAAGTATATCTGTTGCTTATTTGTTGGCATACCTTGTCTTGTCTTGTTTGTGGCATTGCTGTTTTCATTGCATATCTGGCTTTTTGGTAAATACATTGGGTAACGGAAATCAATACTGGTTTGCTGTCATTCACATTTGTCGATTTATATTTGGACCACCTATCCAACCAAATCAATGCTTATACAGCAATATACATTCTCAGATATGTGGTTTCCCAAACTAATTCAGATTTAATGGTGTGTACATTTGAGCATACATATATCCATTTTGTAGCTTATGCGAGGGTAATTATGTATGTATTGAACCATATGGCTCACTTTATTGTTTATTATAAACAGTTAGTTCTGGTCCACTAATTTGATTGGTTGAGTGGCATTACAAGAGTGCTTATATTTAGTATAACCGTGGAGGGACATTTTACTATGTGTATCACTCCGCTCATCTGTGTTCACCACATCAAATTCCACTTCCTAGTTCAAAACTGTTACTACATTAGAGTTAGTGACATCATCAGCAGACGTGGCAAATGATTTTTTTCAGGAATATTACTTTTGGGTTAAGATATGAGAGCCCGTCAGTTGAAGATGAAAAGGAAGAAGGATCACCAATTTTGCCAGAATTTACAAATCAAAGTGAGCTAGCTAGCCAGTTAACTGACATGCTATAAAGTGAGTGTGACTTCTTCAGGATCTATTTCTGCTAGTGAAACAAAAATAAACAGAACATTTGGCCATATTGTGTCCGAAATGTAACTTACTCTATATTAATTTCTCATTTATAGAACTGTTGTATAAAATTTGCAATCATGCGGCTATACTGAATATCAGAGCGGCTGAATATCAGAAGACTGATACCTAAGGCACTTGCCCAGAGGGCTTGTGCCTACTGCCAAATCACAGCAGTGCCAATATTCAGTATAACAGCACTCTTACTCGTGAGATATTGTTTAACTGACATATCCAGTGGTTGGTTTACTGTTTGCATTAAGGTTATTACACTCGTCAAATAAATGCATTGGTTAACATAAATCTGCACTGTTTGATGGCATTCACATTGGTTGTTTTACATTTGGACTATGTGTACCTCCAAATCAATGCTTTTATACCCATACACATTCTCAGACATGTACCCAATTTATATTTCTTAAAAACTTTTCCTCAAATAAATCTAGCAACTATAAATATAAAACCAAACAATGTGAATCTCACAAAACAAATACACATTTATGTCAATAAAACTTGTGCTAGGAAAATAACAAGCTCCTAATGGGATTCACCTGATACAAACACAACCTGTCAGTGCAATTAAGAATGCTATATGCAGGTTGGCCATCTAGATCATGGTAGCTGGTAGTATTGATGCCAGCATTGTGAACAAGACCTTTTTGGTGTTTTCTGCAACTTTTCTACTTTCCTCAACCCACAGAATGTCCTTTTCTAAACATTTCAGACACAGAGGGGATTTTTTTTTTCCTTTTTGGGTTGATCAGGTCATTTCTCTGTGAACACAATAACAAAGGTTGCTTATCAGATTCAATTGTGTGTGTGTGTGTGTGTGTGTGTGTGTGTGTGTGTGTGTGTGTGTGTAAACTCTAGCCTCAAGGTTAGAAACCAATTATATAAAGGCTTCTATTCACCACCCACATCACTGTTACAGTAGAGATGGAACTGTGACCAGAGCAATATTTCTGGTTTTATACCTGAAAAGGAAATAATAATAATAATAATAATAATAATAGCACCTATTAGACTTTGTTAAAGTGTAATAACAGCAGACCAAATCAAAATGATTTTAATACCAGTCCAAGCCACCTAAATATGTTTATAATAATCACAGTTTATAACATGTTTATAAGCTATTAATAGATGATTTGTTAATCAGTTATAAATGCAGACCTGCCAACCTTCACATTTTAACATTGGAATATGCTAGTAAAAGTTATCACTTACCAAAAAATATTCTTCTTTTTTTCCCTCCAATAGAAATGGCAGATATATCAGTCAAAATCTGGAATCTGAAATGATTGACAGTTGTGTGGGTATTTTAAACACTCCAACACTAAGAGACACTCCTGGATGTCCTGTCCCCTTACCTCCATCTCACATTAGTAATCTTTTGGCCAGTGCTCTTCTCTTGCTCTTCTATTTTTCTTGCTTGAAAGATGTCGTGCCATTGCTTTCTGTAGAGGTAAACGGAAGATGTTTTGAGTTCATTAACTGACATAAAATCTAGCAACATGGTTGACTTAACTAACAGTAGACAAGTATTATAGTTAACTATAACATGAGTTTACTATATTTATTAAGGATACACTGAAATTCCGGTGACCATTCAGTCAAAAATGGAAAAGAAAGAGAAATATGTTGATCAATTGGGGAGTTCATGAAGGGAAAAAACTAAAAAACATAAATGTCATTGATATGCATGTTGTAACACAGAGCTTATGGAAGAGAAATTTCTATCCCTATCTTATCCCTAAGGCAGCTGCTAGTACACACAATTCTCTTACCATTAACTGTGAAGAAAAAAGGTGAGTTAGCCTTCGTTTACAGATCATCTATGCAGAGCTATAATGAAGCCTCTATTTTTGAACATGACCTGACCACAGTCTGAAAACATCCTGCCTGAGGTGAGCGAATGTTTTGAAGTGTAGATGATGTCTGAACCTGCCCAACGTTGCCAACACCTGCATTGTGTTCTGGTAACTAGCGCACTGATGTGTCTGATGTGTTACCTACATGGCAGTGGTAGGGGCTTGCTGTTGCTCTGATGTTGCTGATCAGAGGGTGCATTATGGGTCTTTCTGTCAGCCCTGTTGTGTTTCTGAAGAGCTGCATAGAGGCCAGATGTTGTCTGATGATTCAGCTTCACATTCACTCAGTACTCACTTCTGAAGACTCCATGTACAGGTATATCCTGTCAAAGGAAGTGGAAGAAGCAGAAGAAGAAAGAAGGCTCACTTTCATACATTTTAATGCTTAAACCGTGCCAAATATTCAGTACTTCCAGTGTGCAGACACAAAAAGAATAAAAGAATATGTGATATATGTGATCACTCTACAATAGGTAAGGCTGAAACAGAGGGCTTTTTCCTTCACCGTTACAATGACAGTAATTTTCTCCATATTTTTCCCCCTATTCTAAAAGGTTTGCAGCTCTTACTCAATAATAATTTAGTTTGGTGGGTGGGGGTCAGGTCAGAGACATACTACTGCATCTATTGCAGAAAACAGGAAAGCATCTTAAAGGACACCATTATCATGAATTTACATATTCAAGTGCTATTAAGGACCCTTGACCCTCCTCCTCTACAGTCAAATCTGAAGTAAAAGCAAGAGAATAGCACATCTCAAATACAACACAAACCTCTAAGCTGTATTATATATTCTAGACAGCATTTTCAGACAGAAACTCACTGCATGGTCTGATAGCTAATTTAGTTTTGGTTATGCTGCTTCAAAAGCTATGCTACATGTTCATGAGTATTCAGATATCTGTATTTCTTCAAGCTCACTTTTTCTGTAAGATATGCATACCCAAAACTACTAAAAACATCTGGATGATTGAAAATCAGCTTGGAATTTCTCATTTGCATTGCTTTATACTTCTTCCAGCATGAACCCTGTAACAAAGGTTCGTGATATTGGTCCAGAGCTGACATAAGTGTGCAATGTAAGCAGATAATAACACATTTGTGCACGTGTGTATTTCGACATCATAACTTTCTATGTGACTTAAGTGTTGTTTAGACAGTTGCACAAAAGGGGCAGATTTTGCCCTAAAACAGAGGTGTTTTTTTTTATTTGTTTTTTTTGTAACCTTGAACTGAAGCATATTTTCACATGACATAGTAAGAAAATTCATGTTTTTGCTAAAAAAAAATATATATATAGTGTCCATGTGGGTTTCCTCTGGGTTTCTGATTTCATCCCACCTCCACAAACAAGCCAGTGGGTGGATCATTGATTCTAAATTCCCCATATAGCTAGTTTTGAATATGTGTGTGTGAGTGTGTGTGAGTGTGTGTGCAGGGTGCCCCGTATTGAACTGAATTCTCATTCAGAGTGTACTCCCACCTCATGCCCAGTGCTCCCGGGACAGGCTCTAGATCCACCAAAACCCTGACCAGGATAAAACTTACTTGAGATGAATGAAGACGAGAATATGAATAATACCATTCAAGGACAATGTTGCATATGTAAATACAACATTATAATATGAATAACTGTATGAATCATCCTGGCACAACTCTCAACAGTAGCCTTCCCCTTAAGTTGCATGCTTTTTGTGTGGAGTTTAAATAGTAACTGTAGTAGAGAGTTGTGAATTGTGCTGACAAATCGATATCTGCTAGCATGCAAATGCTGCATGTTTACTACAGATGCCAGTGATGAGCACTTCTAGTTTCTTTTGATTTACTACTGATTAAGATCTGCTGCACTGCTGTATGAATAACCTATAAACGATCTGCTGCACTACTGCGGTATCAAATTGTTGTTATAGGCTTTCAGTCAAATATTGAGTGAATTGCAGAATTGCAAAATAGAAACAAATCACACAATCTGGCATGATTATCATGACTAGGACTATTAATCTCAGTATATTCAGCTGTTCTTATTAAATATGTTTCTTTAAATCTTGCCCAACTTTAGCATATTCTTGACTTGCTTTTATTCACTCACTCATCTTCAGGAATCTCTTCATTTTTATTTGGGTCACAGTGGATCCAGGGCCTATCCCAGGAATGCTGGGCGTGAGGTGGGAATACACCCTGGATGGGATGCCAATTCATTGCACTGTACCATGCAAACACACATATCCACACACCTAGGGCAATTTAGTGCAGCATATCCATCTTACTGGCATGTTTTTGAGAGGATGGATGAAACCAGAGAACCCAGGGCAAACCCATGTAGCCAGAGGAACAACAAGAAAAAGAGACAGCCAGGGACCAGGGATGCTGTAGGGACGGCATCTCTAACCACTGTGCCACTATGCCACCCTTTTTAATTTATCTCTTAATTAAAAAGCATATTTATGCTACCTCTTGTTGTAACTGACAATATTATATAATTTATCGTTGTACATTTTTTATTCAACTTTTTCTTTGGGGGAAGGGTGGGAGGGTGCTTTTTATTTTGTTTGTCTGTTTGTTTGTTTTTGTAATTATGTGCCTCGGGTGCAATGGGCTGCCTGGAAATTAAGTTAAGTGCCCGCTTAGTCTGGTTCTGAATACAGAAAACTTTCCTACAAATCTAAATGATGCATCTTTTCAACTTTTGCCAACTTTAATTACAGCACATTATTATTAATTGCTCTAGAGTCTGCCTTCATGTATAGTGATTCTATAAACAGTATATAAACATTTATAAAGTTAATATAATATGTAATCGCTATGTTATTAAATAATTATTAAGATTCCTTGCTAATCCTTATATATACACTGTATGCATTAGAAAAGCAGTGGATGACAAATAACAAAATACAAATGTTTAATATGCTGGCAACATCTATAGGTATATATCTCTAGGCTACTGTTAGCATAGACGCTGGGTGTGTGTTTGTATTTGGATGAGAGATAAAGACACAGGACGCACAGATCTGTTGTTACACTCCTATAGCTATTAGGTCCTGCTGTGGCAGGCTGCTGCTGCTCCCCCCGCTGTGCACTGATAGACTGTGCCATTATCTGCTCTGAGAAAGAGAGAAGAGAGAAGGAAAAGAGAGAAAATGAGCAGCCCAGACTCAGAGAGATTGCAGAGAGCCGTCATGTAAAGAAGTAAGAGATTAACTCTTCTTGCTGCATCCTTTAGCTCATCATCGAGTGAGCTTGTGCTTAGACAGTATGAAAATCCTGATTCTGATACAGTATGAAAATTCTGCTCTTGATACTGTTCAATAGTGACGTGGTTCTCAAAGTGGGGTGCGTGAAGCTTAGCTAAGGGGTCAGTGATTTTCTAATTTTGTTAGAGTGGTGGAGAATACAATCCAATATTATCAGAGTTATTTTGCCTATAAATAATTAAATAATGTTAAGTGGAATTTAATGACAATTTTAATAAAAATTGGTTCTATGAGTGGAAAGTTCAGAAAATCAATTGCCAAAATATTATTGTACACTATTAAAAAATGTGCTTATTAAATCTTTTATGTATTTTTACAGTTAATGGGATAAAGTATTTGAGAACCCCTGCTTTAGAGAAATGTAATAGAGAAAACATTTTTTTTTTTTTTTTTTTTTTTTTTTTTTTAAATTTTGTAAATAACCATGAACAGCTTTCCTTAAAGAACCTTTTGGCTCATGACCTTTAACCATTTTTAGTTGCCACAAAAATTAATGATTTTACACCAAAAAGATCCTTCCACATAATGGTAAAATTTATAGTGTGGCACCAGGAAAAACCGATAAATGTCCATCAATCAAAAGGTTTTTTTCTAAGAAACCAAAAATGGTTCTTCTCTGGCATCACTCGAAAGAAACCTTTTCTTATAGCACTTCAGCAAAGACTATCAATACCAACACCTACTTGCTGACAAATAATTAATACAAAAAAAGACATTTAAAACCCCCTCATGTCTTAAGACACTTTGAGCTTTCCATTACAACATCTCTGTGCTCTTTAGTGTCCTTGTTTAATTTAGGTAAAATAAATAACGGGTTAATTTATGGCTGTGCGAATTCATTAGCTAGAGGCTTTATTTAGCATTTTCACAGAGGCGAGTTTTCTACATCACTAAAAGTACAAATAATCTAATTTCCGTTTGCTTCGTACACTCAACCCTATCTCTCCCACGCTCAATAAAGCACTCAATAGACCAAACCACATTTGGCTGGATATTAATAATGCAACACAAACAGCATTATAAGGAGAACATTTATTTACTTAAAGAGGGCATGAAGAAATGGAGGAAGCTTAGAACATTGCAGACAAAAGTTTAAAGAATAAAGAAGAGGTCTAATGGCCGCTCATATATGGCATGAAACAAGGAGTTAACGTGTTCATATGTGCTCGTGTAAATTTTAAATATGGCAGTACAAAAGCTTGAATGAATGCTTTAGAAAATAATGCTTGTGGTGAAAAGCTTCTTAAATAAATGATACCAATATTGATGCTTGATATAGCCTGATATTTATAATCTCTCTCTCTCTCTCTTAATGCATTGCACTTACTTTTAAACAATTTGGGTATTTCTTTCTTTTAGTCGAATTAAAAACAACTCATTAAATGCTAAAAATCTTTAAATGCAATTTTCTCCCTTTTCAGTTTTGGGAGTTACCAGACAGTGACTTTATTTGTGGATGAGATATACATGCAAAACAAAACAAAACAAACAAACAAAAATTCAGGTCAGAAAAATATGTACTTACCAGAATGTCATATTGTACAAAAAAATTACACAATATAATAAAATCTCAACAAATAAAACATGTAAAGGGTCAGTGGAGGAGGCTTTTCTAATATGGAAGCCCATTCCCACAGTCGAATACAAAATAAAACAAATTACTAAGTAATAACTATATGAAAGTTTTTCAACAAAATGAGAAAAAGGATTCTATAGTTTATCGTCTACTCTTCAAATGCATTAATTAACCAATGCAACCATATTCATTCTTGGTAAATCACACTGAACTCAAAATGGCAAAATCCAGAAAATGGCAGTGTTATTTTACTTTACATTACATTTTATAGACGCAAGCCTCTGTTGACCCTGTTAATTGTAACATGCAGTGAGAATAGGCAGGACAAAAGTAAACTCTTAAACTCGGAATAATACTTGGGCAATCCAAGATTGGCCATAATCATAGCCAATGGTGTGGGTCAAAACACATGCAGGTGCAACATCAATCATAGATATTGCATCATCATAAGAGAGTCAAACACGTGAAGGTCAAAGGCAGGAATCTATGAAACTATGAAGCAAGGCACTCGGGGGAAACAAGGATTAGACATGGGAACTAGACACAACAGTGTATAAGTAGACAAACTAATCAGTGGCTAAAACAAAGCAGGCGAACACAATAAGATAACAAAACAATGACAGGGCAGGGGTGGAGACAGGACTAGAACCAAAACAAAGGCACATGGCAAAACATAAACAAAAGCATATGGAGGGTAAAGTGCAAAAACAAGAGAGAGGGAATTTGTGAATAGTAAATCAACCAGACATTTTTTCCCAGTTTTTACACAAACAAAGTAACTCAAAGCCTTGATTTACTGTATTTCATGGTTGAGTCTTTGTTATAGAGTTGGCGTCCTCTTTCTGGTCATGTGTGAGGTTATGATGTGATGTTAAACGTAGGCTGGCTCTAGGAGGAAGCACCACTCGAGCACTTCTTCGAGGAGCCATCTGTGTGAGTTTCACTCATCTTTCACTCCATTATTCAGCCATTTCATGGCAGATCCAATCCCTCCCCAGGCCATCTCACATTCCAGCAAAACACCATTTTTAACAGCCCAAGTCCTCTCAGTGTTGCCCGTATCTGTGGAGAATGCAGTAAATCGGCTCAGCCTACTTAAACAAGACAATCCTGTGACTCCAGCCTCTCTAGTCATGCGTAAATGTCCTCAGTGGAAAAGAGGTGTAGCTTATGACGATTCAGCATTACACATCTCTGACATTCAAATCAATGTTTATATAGGACCTAATAGTTATTGTGGATTTCTGTTATTTTGTCTAGCCCCTATAATTGATACATATTGAAGTCAAAAATTGACTTGCAGTTGCAGAAGATGTATTTTATTGTATTCATTTTCCAAATTGTGAGATGATTATTGTAATCAAGCAAATTGGGCTCAGTTCAGAGGTCTGAAGCCTGCCAGCCTGCGCAGTGGGAATTGCTGTGTATCACAAGTATCACACTGAGCTGAGATCTGACATTTGAGGTGCTACAAGGGGAAAAGAGAAACTTTTTGACTTTTTAACTGTTGTCTGCTGGCAAGCTGTAAGGCAATCCAACTTTGTGTGCGTGTGTGAGATGGAGAGAGAGTATCATTTTTGTTTTGCTGCCAGATATAATGCAGCTTTTTATCACATTTGTGATTTTTTTTTCCTTTCCAAAACAGGGCCATGACAATACAAAAGAGAAAACAAACAAATTCTATAATTAAAAACACATTAAAACAGATCGGTTATAAAAATATTTTGTCCAATACATTGTCCAATACATAGTACCCTCAATAGCATGGTAAAGAAACTATTAAGGTTGAGGAATGCGTTATATCATGAGGTCTTATTGCTGGCATAGTAAGAATGATGTGGGACAAACATGTTTCAAGTCTGTAATGCTCTACTGTATTCAAACATGCTAAACAAAAAAAAGTTGTAATCCATTCATTCATTCATTCAAAAATAATTAAATAAAACATTAAACTTATGGTTCTGTGATCTGTCCTTCTGATTAATATGTACTTTCATTGAACAGTGTGTTCTTAGTCTATCTACTTTTAGTTTCTCCTCCAAAGGAGGAGCATGAGTTGTTATAGGAGGAACAAGAATCATAGAGTATATGATAATGGGTGTTTGTTAAACCCATTATACTTTATTTCACAAACACCTTCTCAGTCCCTGCTGATAATGTGATATGACATGTAATGGAGTGTTTTTCTCTGTGTTATCACCTAACATGACTGTCACTGATAGGCTGCATGAATCCACAGTCTGGGCTAGAAAGAAATCAGCTCCAGCCTCACTTCTTCATACCATTGTGTGTATTTTTCTTATCATTGTTTCATAAACAATTTTTTTGTTTATTGTTAACTGCAAATAATCTGATATGAAATAAATATACACTATGGCATCTGAGCATTTTATTATTTGTTAATTTGTTGTTAAAAAGGGCTATACAAAATAAAAAATAAAATTGAATTGAATTTGTAGTTAAGCACTTGCTTAACTTTTGGTGAGAGAGTGAGATGACAGATGAGATGAGTTTTTGTGAGTCGACTGCTATTTTCATACCATGCTCAGTGTGCAAGCTCTTATTGAGGATGTTATACAATGAAGGTTATGTAAAGGACAGAGAGTGAGTGTGCATGTCAGCTTACAACATGTGTAAGTGCATAAGAGCACCCTGTTGCTAGAAACTAACCCTAACCTACAGTGTGCAGTTTCTAAGCAACACTAAGCACTTAAGGTCCAACAGAACATTATGTCTTTTTCTCCTTTTAATTATAGACCTTTGCCAAAAGGTTAATTAAAAGTAAGTGACTTCTAGAGAATTCAGGAGAATTCTATATTGGAATAAAATGGATATCACTGCATAATAAAGTTGGAAATATAATAGAGAATAAAGTCACACTCACTCATGACTGACGAAGATGTTATATGAAAAAATGCATTTGTATGTTGGTTGTATGTTTTATGTGTTCATGTTTAGTTTCAATTTTAGTCCTGACTCCGCCCCCATCTTATCACTGATTTGTTTTCCTAATTGTGTTCACCTTTCCCTCATTTCCGCTTATTAGTTTGTTATTTGGGAAAATCAATGTCATTCCCACTTTCTGGCTGACACATTTCACTACCTGATTCAGTTCTATTCATTATTAGGGATATTAAAGGTAAAAATCACACATCTTAGTTTCCCCCCTGTCTGAGCTCATGTCTATCACATCATAGGTAACTAGATATTAACTAGCCTAAGACCATCTAGCTAGCTAAATACACTGTAGAAAACAAAACTATCACCCCTGATATAGCCCCTTCTTAAATGCTGATGGGCCACCCCAGGTGCCCTCGCCTGAACTTGGCATTTGATAGCTTGATTTTATTTTTTTTTAATTGTCAATAATAACTTGTGTAACCCAGCACACTAGGTGGCAGTATGCACCTTATGTTTTTTGCAATCTGACAAAACAATGCAAAGAAGAAGAGTAAGACTCACAAAAAAGGTTTAAGCACACTGGAGTTCTTTCGTGGTGAGACTGTACCATTACCAAAATGGAAGTGACTGATGGCCCGATAGCTCCAGATCACAGTGACTGACATGTGCCACCATTAAAAAGAGCTCTTTGGTAGCTTTCAAATGACACCAGCCCTGTGACTTTGATAACTACAGTGGCCAAGAAAGAGGCTACAGAATTCAGGCACTTTAGCTGACTTGGAGCTCCATTTACGGCAAAAAATTCCGTGTTGGACCTCAGTGTGCTCTCCTGGGCTTGCCCTCTCCCCTCATGCAAACAAATGCTCGTGGACTAGTATTCAGTAGCAGCTACTGCTAATAATGCGAGTGTGAAGCTGTTATAATGTACTGTACATAGTCATATAGAGTAAAAAAATAACTGTATAGACTTTTTATTTTGTGTGTACATGGCCAGTGAGATTAGACTGTGGGAACATGCGGAGTAGACCAGTTCTCTGTGCTTGAAATTTTTGCAACTTTGATTATTTCAATGTATGCATGTGTGTGTCAAGTAGAATATGGGAATCTAGGAATAGAGAGGTTTTCTTGGTTGAAATGTAACAATTTCAAAATGTATGTGTGTAATTTCACACACAAGAAAACAGTTTAGGGAAAAAGACAGACACAAACAAATGAAGAAGATGTGAGGAGGATACAGACAAGTACATTTTTTGTCATGTCTTTGTCATTTATACCATGGTTACCTGTTTTTTTCCCCACAATGTCTACACTTTCTTTACTCTCTGAGTGGTTTTTCAAATCACAATGAAACTAAGGCCAATGAGTGTTAGGTTGAAATAATAATTGACTGTAGTATTTTCCTTTGACTAAACATTGAAAATAGGTCTTGCAGACTCGAAATCCATACAAGGGTTAAACACTTTTTGTTCTGGTCTTTATAAATGTCATATCAGGAGCTTCTCAAATGTGATGTGTGTAGCCTCTCATCTGTCAGGCTTTTTTTGTAAACAAAGGCCTTTAAAATAATGTTAATAGAAATTCCTGCATTACCATATACTGAGACAATGACTGATCATTATTTATTGATGCCCCCCTGGTTTTCTCTGTGCCCCTCCCATTTTAATAATAGCCTTTGCACTATAGCTTTAAGAAAATGGATTCTTCTCAATACTCTAACTGACGCCTCCTTGACTCCCTGTCCCATGTCTTTGAGACCATGACCTGGAAATAAATCACTGTTATTAAGGATGGACCAATTGTTTAAATGTACTCAGTGGAATGAGTTAGGATACACTTCCTACAAAGGAGTCTTTATTATTGTAATGTGTGACATTCAAGCAATATCACACAAGAAAGAGTGCTGTTGTAATGAATATCAGCACGGCTGTGATTTGGCCCCAGGCTGAGTGCCGCAGGTAATTATGGTGGTGCTGGTACAACAGGACCATTACGAGTGTGATATTGCTTTTATACAACAGTTCTATAAGCAAGAAATTAATATCAAGTAATTCGACATTTCAGACACAATATGGGCAAATAGTTTATTTGTTATTTTTGCTCCATCAATAAAAATAGCTCCCAAAGTCAGTGAACAGTGAAATGTACCTGTTGTATAAACAGTAAGAATTATGAGATTTACTAAAATAATCATAGTCGAATATATATAAATAAATGGCATCATATCAAAGCTGAGTTTCTGAATTATCATTAAACCCATTTAAGTATCATATGAAGTCATGGGATGTTAGAGTAGACTTTTGAATAAGTGTGTAATGTACTGGTGAACTGTTTTAATTGATATTAATTCAGTGTGTAATTACACCGTGTTGTGTATGCGCAGATCCGTTATGCCCACTGACAGGAGATACTGCTGTGCAGCAACTCATCAATTAGTGACATCGCATTAAAGTGATGTTTCAGTGAGTGAGAACGTCTTGTTTGGCAAATATGCAAATATGTTTGTTAATGATTCCTCTTTTTGTTGCATGTAATTCTTGTATCTATTCACTCAGAGGGAGGAGCTATAATGCAAGGAAGAGAAGTAAGGGAAGAAAGCAAGGAAAATTAAAGGAAATTTAAAGCTACAAGAAGAATAGTATTATTACCATATAAAACACAAGCATGATGATGATATTGTGAAATAAAAATGAACTAAAGGCGTGTGATCTTTAGTTTCGTATAAACTCTATCTATAAAATTTGCATTGTAGTTTGCATTAATGTACACTAAATTACCATTATTCACTGCACTCTTTAACATTAACAAATCAAGAATATCAGCATTAATAAAAAATAAGTACTGTTGTCAAGGAAAAAAGTGCATTAACAACTACATTAATTACTTTTTGTGGAAATGTTAAATGAATATGCCTGTAGTAACCAATGTTTATTCAAAACAGGACTAAAACTAAGTAAAAAATAAAACAGCTTAAATTAAATTACAGCATGTTATTAATTGTTGATAATAAGGCCGGTGGATGTAAATGCTCGAACCTACAATTCAGCCTCACTTTTATATTTTGCCAAATGCCAACACAAACACATTAATAACTGAGGTATAAGTTCATTGTTTTTGTTTGTTTGTTTGTTTGTTTTACAAGTTCATTGTTCAGCACTGTTGACTTGTCAGTTCTGATTAGTCAAAAGGTTGATTAATTTTTAATAACAGCAGTTCTGACAGTAGTGCCAGCTGCAAATCTCAACTGTCAAATGACAGATTTATAATATTAATGTGCTCATTGTATTACGTAAACATAGTAACAACTCATTCACAGGAACTTGCATGGTAAACCCTCCACATAATCTAAGGGTAATAACAAAATCAGGACTGAAAAGTGTGTATATACATTGATATGGTGAAGGCTTCTATAAAGAGATGTTTATTTACCGTTTATGGAAGGAGTCTCCAGTGTCAGCACATTGTAACAGTCAGTAAGTTGTCAGGACAGAAGACTTAGTGTTTTGCAGTTTCTCTGTAATATGAGAAGCTGCATTTATTATTGACTTATTAACTTCAAAAGGGAGAATGTTTGATGAATGTTTCATGGATGTTCTACACATTAAACGTAACTAACAATGGCTAAAATATATGATGTGTTGTTCATTAATAAATAACAAAATGTAACTTGTCACATTGTTGTTCTTCTGAATAAGAGTACACTTCTGAATATCTTTTATTCCTTAAGTAATGCAGTAAATAATGCTAGTGTAGTGTACCTTAATGCAAACTGTTAAGAATAGTTTTTTATATTACTAATAAATCTGATGAACATTAGATATACTGGGGATGTCCTGGGTTAATATGATCTTTACTGCTACTGTATGTACAGTAACAGTACAGTAACTGAACATGAAAGACTCGGGTATGAGGGAAATTTCTGCACAATATTCACAGCAGTTCTGTCAGATCTATAGTGAGGAAAGTTTGTGTAAATCTCAAATGATTCAGCAGTCATCATGGGCTCAGGGCAGCGTGTGTGTATCCATATGCTTGATTAATTATATGTATCTGAGTAATGATTAAAAACACAGCTCCTTAAACGTATAACTCTGCCTCTCTCTTCTGCCTCTCTCTGTTTCTGCATCTCCCTCTATTTCATACACATAGTCATGCATCCTGTCAGGAGTAAGCATGCTGTTTGTGTGTGAAAGTGAGGAAAGTGAAAAATGATGTTGGGAGGCGTCTCGCGAGAGAGAGAGGCCGAGTGCGCAGGGTCGACTAAATCCAATTGTTCGGGAATTATTTTTGTGTTGAACAGCGTCAGAGGCATGCTGAGGAATCACTGTCAGATTTGATTAGGCTCAGTGTGCGTTCGGGAGGCCAAAGGGACGTTCAAATTGCCACCTTTCTCTCCTTCACTACAACAATAAGCTCCTAACTTTTATTACTGATTATGCAATTATTGTCAAGGCTGCAGGCTGAGGGAAGGAAATGAATGGAATAAAAGCCTCTGGTCTATCTGTCCCTTAGAAGACAAGCATAGGAGAAAAAGGCAGTATAACATGCAGGGTATGTGTGTGTGTGTGTGTGTGTGTGTGTGTTGGATCCCCTGTCTTATTTCTGCTGCATCTTTCCACTACTAGTTTTGTTGTCCAAGAAAGAAATCAGAAAGCTGCTTTGTGGTGCAGCACTTACAGTAGCGTTTCTGCCTCACGGCTCCATGGTCCCTGCTCACTCCTGAGCTCGGGTTACTGTCTGCCTGTCTGAGTTTTGTGTCTGCGTGCGTTTCCTCTGGTTTCTTCAGTTTCCTCCCACCTCCCAAAAACATGCCATTAGGTGAATTGGTTATGTCAAATTGCCCCTAGGTGTGAATGTGTGTGTATTCACTCCTCCTGCCCAGTGATCCCGGGATAGGCTCTGCATCCACCATGACCCTGACCAAGAAATCCCTTTCTTCTACATCACCATTTTGGCATTGTCTAAGTGTAATAGTCTTTGATGATGTGTAGCCAAACTAAGAAAATGCTGATCTCACCTAGAATCAGAACTGCTGTAAGGTTATGAGTAGATAATAAAGACAAATAACTCCAGGTAACTTTACTGATTTTTTTTTTTTATATATATATAAATAGTACTTCTATGTGCTGCCACTTCTTTTTTATTCTTGTGCTTTTTGTGCTCTTGGCCTTGATCTTCACTATTGTGTTTTGCCATGTTTTTAGACTTTTGACACTGTGTATTACAGCAAGGAAGCTTGCTCTGCCCAGATTTTGATGTTGAGATGTTTTGATGCTGTTGTGCCTCTGTGACCATGCGAGCTGGCCAAGGTTGTGGTGGATCCAGTGTCTCTCCCAGGAACACTGGAACACTGGACTTGAGGCAGGAATAAACCCCAGATGTGATGCCAGTGCATCATCAGATGCCATGCATACACACATTTACAGGCAATTTAAAGTTACTTTTACCAGCCCAAAATTGATTATGTTTCTATAACAGCATGGCTGGAAGTGTTTTATTCCACTTATACCACAGCAGTTTGTGAAAACTAACAAAATTTTATATATTAAAGAATGACACATTGCACTTTTGATTCATTATATCTAGTTACATTTAATATTATTGAATGTCTGTAAAACAAGTCAGTTCCCATAATTATATACACTGTAGTAGCTATAAATTCCTGTTCCCTCAAAGCCTTGTAAGACAAAAAAGCACCTCATATAACCTCTGTCCTGAAGACTTTTCCGTATTGTAAAAATTAAAGTTACAGCTTCAGCTCTGACTGTTATAAAGCACTGAAACTGGAGACTCCTTCCAAACCTGCAAAATAAACGACTTCTCACAGAAAACTTCAAATCTGCCAAACCTGTTATTGTAGAAATGATAATGTATTAAACCAAGCACATTAATATTGCTTGAGTTTGATCTTCATTTTAATTGGCTAGTCGTTTCATTTCATATCCTCACATTTCCTTGCATGACACATTAAATTCCACAGTGGCTGAGATGGATGTGTTTATGGAGAAAGCTGGTGATTTAGCGGATGCACATCACTGGCTGCATTCAGAAAAAATAAGAGAAGATAACACTTTATTGATCCCTGAAGGGAAATTTAAGAATTTATTGTATATCATTGCACATATTTCCCTTCCCCACTGTCTACTTCATGCCCTGAAAAACATGGATATGAGCAAATATAAAACATTGTGGTGAGTGGATAAAGTTAAAATAAAATTCTCACTTTCTTAAAAAGGTCAGTATTTACATTGAATGCGTTTTCTTTAAATTTTCTTTAAATAAAACTAAGAAGGTGTGGAGTCAGACAGCAGCCATGTCCTGGTGTGAGACTATAATTAAAGAGGACGTACTCATCTGTCAGTCTGCTTCTTCACTCCTGCTAGACTGACAGGCTCTCAGATCATCGCTGTTATTCTGCAGGGAGTCTAAACGCTGATGCACAGTGAGGCTCTCATCTCTTTTTGTAGCAGGACAATCTCTCACTGAATGAAACGTGTGTTCCAGTCTGTGTGTGCATGTATGTGTGTTTGTGTGACACTGTGAGGCAGGTCAGGGTTGACAGAGAGAGAATCTCTCAGCATATCTACATAATCGTGACACATTGTGGAAAGCAGCACTGCGGTGAGATGAAAGGCCTTGTCCCTTTGAACAGACACAGCCATTGTTTCAGTTCGCTAATTCAGCTAGAACAGGGCACAGAAAAGAGTGACGCACCCACACACACCCTCCTCTCAGCACACACACACCTCCATCTCATTTCCTCTGTCTTCAGTCTTGTTAGAGCGGAGGAATAAAGAGAGCTAAAAATCTCTGGCAGGTGCTTTTCAGAACACCCTGATTTAATCAGAGGCAGAGAAAGCAGGAACATATAAATGGTAATGAGGAAACACTTAGAGTCTTTCAGCTCTTTGCTGCTCCAAACCTCAAAAATGAATCAAATCTGTCCCTTACCTGCTGCTTCTTTATTCGCTTCAACATGACATGTTTGACTCTTTATTCTAAGGAAAGAAAAAAACTTCCAATCAAAATATATTCAGGCACTGTAACAGAGTCCATAAAATCCTTTCATCCATAAAATCCTTTTTTCTTTTTTTTCTGGCATAGCACTCTATCTACAGTCGAATTCGATGATTTTGTTTGTTTGCTTGTGAGGCAATTGTTGTCTTTTCTACCCCAATTATTACCATTATTAAAGTTACAGTATTATATTTATGATTGAGGTATTATAGTTATTCGCCTGATTGTCACTTGAATTGAATGGCTTTAATTTACTCCTCAGTGACTCAAAAACAAGTAAACTTGGACCTAATGTGTTCAGTGGAACATGCAAAAATAAAAAGCTCTGTGGCTCCAATAATTACCCAGAATTGTACTGTACACATTTAAATAATGAGCCTAATATGTGACTAGTTTATGTTATGGGAATAATGCACATAAAATAAATCTGAATTTTGATCTGAATTCTGTGGAATTAATTATACATTTAAAGTGGTGTGTGGCTGCAAAAAGTTTGACAATTTCTGTTTTAGAAGCCTAAATGTGTGCTAATATCTGAAATAGGGAGAAATTATAGTATATGGTAAACATTCTGCATATAATCATTCATATTTTCCACTCAAACAACAAGACTATACACATTTCCACCATCAGAAATCATTCTAATAAGAACATCTGTTAAAAAAAAGTGTTTTTTCCCCCCTTAAACTGTATATAGGAAGATTATTGACACTACTAAGAAATATTCTGAATAAGTACTTGCTGCCTTCGACCCAATAAGAAGTTTGAAGTACACTCTACAACTTGTAAAACAGCTTTCATCATGAAAGAGACATATGGCTGTTGATTCACACAATTCAGTTCATTGACATTTAGAAAAAGGCCACTGAGAAAAATCAGAGCCATAATAAGATTTTCAAAAGTCTGAAACTGTTGAACATCTGCTAGGAATTAGATCCATAACTATAATGTCTTGCATCACAGAGATAAAGGGAAAGAAGAAAAAAATTACAGTTTCATAATTGCAGAGTTTAATTGATTCTCTGTGTTGTTAAGTATCAAAATCAACCATCAGACACAGACCCGATAACAAGCTGTTTAGCAAGATTGCAAGAAAGAAGCGTTCCAAGATCCCTCTACAAGTATCTCTAACCTTCTTAGACTTTACCAGGCTTTAAGAGGCTGTTATTCTCTACAAGAAAACCTTTTTTCTGTTTTGCATAAAAAAATAAATAAATATGTATTTAATAATTATTTTTATGTTGGAAAAAATCTTTGAAGAAAGCATATCATGCTCAAATTATCACTCATTGCATGTGTTGTTCATCATCTAATGTACTAAATTTTTGCTCATTTTCATAAAGGGTGCCAATAATTTTGGAGCTGACTTTGTCTATACATATTGTAGGATTTTTTTATGGAGTGACTGTGTTGATTTAGAGGACTGAAATAAAGCCTAAAAGGATGAGCTAATCTCTGTTCGTCTTGCCTTCAACATCAGAGCAAACACGGGCAACTCTGGGTCTTCCTGCATACAGAGCTGCTGTAACACCACAGAGATTTGCAAAACCTAGAGCTAAATCTAATAACGTAGAAGTATCAGTAAAAGAGAGGTTTACACAATAATTCCATTAAGATGTGCTCTGACCCCAGCTTCCTTCCAAACTAGGATATGAGAAGAGAAAGATTTCATTGTACTGTGAATACATAATGGCTCTCTTTTTAGCAGTGTTGGGTTTACTGGCTGCTTTCACTGATTTGGGTTAGCATGAAAGACAGGAAATAGTGTGCCTTGTACTCTATGCAATGAATAAAACACAAAGGGACATGCTGTTACAGGAAAATAATCAATGACAGCCCGGCGTGAATCGATCGGTTTTGTATAACAGCACGTGTTTTATTCCTCTTATACCACAGCAATTTGCATTCACTAACAACTGTTTTAAAGAACGACTGGTTATACTTTTCATCCATTTAGTTACATTTATAGTTACAATCTTATAGAACATCTGTAAAACAAGTTAGTTCCTGTTATCACTTTCATTACAGCAGCTATAAATAGATGTTTTCTCACCAGCCTCTCTATTCTCTCTCTCGTAAATGTAGTGTGTCATCTTACAGAGAAACTCAAAGCTTTCCTGTGTTGTTACCTCTGACTGTTACAAAGTCCTGACACTGGAGACTCCTTCCAAAAATAATAAAAAACAAAGAAAACTTCATCATATCAAGAATTACACACGTTTTTAATCCATTCATGTAGAGCATCCATCATACAAGTCCGTAAGTATTGGAACGAGCTCATTAATATTGCGTTTGTTCACTTTTTTTGTTTGTTTATTTGGCTATCCATCACGCCCTCACAGTCATTTTTTAAATCGTTTTATATCTATAAATATGATATTTTAGTTCTTTATTTTTATAAAGGTACAAAACTTTGTAAATATGTTGTTTATGCTATTTATTTCCTTATGGCATATATTTGCAGACTGATTGAAAATAAAGGTAAAAAAAAAAAAAAACTTACTGAATGAACTTTAAATGTTATGTTAGATATCTATTAATTATTTCTGTGGATTAAAGAGTTGGTCACTTTTACTAACAAGCCACTAGATGATCATTTCTGCATGTAACAATCAAATGATCCAACCCCAGTTTTGAGACTGTTCACGTCAATTATCCTGAGCTGAATCTCCTAATAACCATCCATCTGTCCTTGATCTGAAGGCTGTGAGCAAAACCCCATTCCCTGCTACATTCAGCACCTCACTCATGCACTCAACATGTAGTTAGATAGTCTTCGCATAAAAGGTTTGCTCTGATGGTGTTGTTGTTTTTTTTTAATTATTTCTGTTTGCTTGCTGAAGTCACGTAATGCACGTAATGCGTTCCAATGCGCCCACGCTCTTAAATGGACATGAAATGAAAAGGATGAGAAAGTTTCTAAAAATACCTGAAAAACACACATGGTCATTATGTAAGATTTGAACATAGAAGAAAATGTCTCCTAATGATACCATTTAATGATCAACTAAAGATCAAACACACTTTTACCACAGACAGCACCTCTGATATGGGCTGAAAGAACAAAGCATGAGGTAAATTAGTAAATGTTCCTGGTGTTGCGAGAGTGAACACAGGCTAACAGCGCTAATGAGCCACAGAAAGCTACGCTTCCTGAAAATTCACCTCAAACAGGTGAACTAGGAAGAACAGAAAGACTTTTCAGACTTGAAAGCACTTACACGCTTTACTCGTTGATCATCATTAAGCCCATTATTTCTGCACAACCTCTGGTCTTTTTGAGGTACTTAAAATAATTAATCGCTCAAAAAAGCTTTGCTTTAATTTAATTTGTTAGAAACAAATTAAAGCAAACAGTCACCAATTAGCACCGTGTAAATGACATCATGCTAAGTACTGGCTATTATTTTTTTTTATTCATTCGCATTTGTGATCGAGTTTGATGCTGTTTTTTTTTTCTTAACAATCCAGACTCAGATTCAGAAAAACGAAGAATTAAAAAAAGAAAAAAATCTAAAAAAAAACCTTTAAAAATGATATTGTATAATATTTTATTTCAACCAAGTTTTTCTGTTATTATCATTATATATTTTCTTTCCACTTCAGTAGGAAAATATTAAACTAAATGCCGCTATTAGCTATATAGCTACAGCAGCAAGCTATAGAACAGTGTCCATTCAGAATTCACTGAGAAGTTGACTTAAATGGTTTTAAATGCTTTACTGGTGTAATGTACATGCTGTTAATTTACCAGTACTTGTACAAAATGCTCCAGTACCAACATCCGATACCATGTGACATAAACCTAGTGTACGTTGTACTACTGAACAGACGGCATGAAAAGACAGCGATGTTCTGTGACGATTTCCTTAATCAGGGTGTCATTAATCAGTCATTAATTTGGTCTGAAAGAGCTCTGGTCTTTTGTTTCAGTTTGTTTTTCAGACTGGTTGAATGCCATTACTGCATTAATTAGAGCTAGTGCCTGTTAGTAAACTCAGTGCATGTTCTTGGGTGGCTGTAGAGGAGTAATGGCAAGATTGCTTGCTGTTAGTCCAATTTATCCAAATAATCTGGTTCATATGGTGGGATATTGGTGGATAATGGTTAAAAATACTTCACCCAGCACTCTTTAACATCCCCAAAAACACATCTCTGAACTGAAAATACAAAGCCTGAAGCAGTTCTTCTCACCTCAATTCACACCAGATATCTTGTACTGTACACAATTAATCACAGAAGGTTCCGTCTGCAGATCACAGAGTGCTAATTGTTGTTTAACAAAGAAAAATGTATAATCTTTGATGTGGTGAAGCTGTTCTGTTAGGAGATGTTTGGAAGGAGTCACCAGTGTCAGTGCCTTTTTACAGTCAGTAATTTTCCCGACATGAGATGGTCTTCTCTTTTGCACTTTCCAGTTTAACCTGACAAGCTGAAAACCAGAAACCAGACAGTGGTGTGTGATGGCACTCCACCTGCACTTTGTGCTGCATCACCACATCACCTTCATGTTTTATTTCTTACTTATGACTTAATTCATTTTCATTTCAATTTTTTGTGTAGTGCTTTTAACCATGGACATTCTCTCAAAGCAGCTTTACAGAAATACATAAATTCAGCATAGAAAATTTTAATTTATAAATTTATCCCTAATGAGCAAGCCAGAGGTGACAGTGGCGAGGAAAACCTCCCTGAGATGATATGAGGAAGAAACCTTGAGAGGAACCAGACTCAGAAGGGAACCCATCCTCATCTGGGTGACACCAGATAGTGCGATTATAAATAATTCCCTTCTATAACTGTGCACTACATGGTCAAATAGTGCAATTGTGTAACCAGGAAATTCATTACAGTTTCCACATGAAGTCTATTTTATTAAGTTTTCAACTGTTCACTGATGGAGACTTGAGTGCAAAACTGTTCGTGGCAATTTCAGTCCTAAAGCTATCATACCTGCAAATCGTCTCAGAAATCTTATCAGTATAGTGCACATTACATTTACATTTACATTTATGCCATCTGGCAGATGCCCTTAGTGCTTTGAAGTCTCTATCAATAAATACATCCTGATACTGGTTCACAGACTAAGAATACCATCAGTCTAAAAACTCTATTGGGGAGGTAATATAGTACGAGAAGCACACAGACAACACTTTTTTTTTGCGAGAGGATCGGAGGGAGCGTGGTGCAGTGCGAGAGCTAGCTTTTGTAGTGAAGAGTATGAACATTTAGGAATCTGGTCCTAACATTTAGGACCTAAAAATAAATAAATAAATAAATAAACTCTTAGAAATCTCGTCAGGTTAGGTCACTGCTAGCTATCTGGTGGACACTGTGAACATGAATGTGAATGCCAGTGACTTTTTTCTCCTAATTGAAGACTCCCATATATGAACTCAAAAACACACTCACCTTCCTACCCATTGTCTATGGTCTTAAATGGTCTCTTCCAGGATGCCTCCATCCACAGGGCACGAGGGCTCACTGAATGATTTGATGAAGATGAAAATGATATAAATCCCATGTTATGGCCTTTACAGTCACTGGATCTCAACTCAACTGAACACCTACAAGAAAAAGTTTGGAGTGATGTGTTAGAAACCACTCTTCACCATCATCGTAATCAAAACACCAACTGAGGGAAGCCTTTGGAAAATCGGTGTGCCATTTCTTGTACAATCCATGCCAAGGTACGTTGAATCTATCTATATCTATCTATCTATCTATCTATCTATCCTAATGCTAGATCCTACTGATCCTACTGAATCCACAAAGCAATTTTTACTTGATATGTATCTTCTAATGTAATAAGATTATCTTGTAAGGATTTGAATCAGCAACATGCAAGGATGTGGCAACAGTATCGAAACTGACTGTTATAGAAAAATGTGCAGTGCAAAACTACACACAAACGTCCTCCAGGAGGCATATCTTCCAATCCAATTGTGGTTTTATTTATGAATCATGTAAACAGGACGTCCTTGCAATATCCGTATCTCTGCTCAAAAGACGTCAGCACTACCTCTTTCCTGAAGAGACACATGACAAATGAGAAATAAAATGTTTCTGCAGTTGGTGCACTTCATGACAGCTGAGACAGCTCGAGCTGTAGGATAAGGCGGCACAGGTCAGAGGTCACCAGAGCATGCTGGACAAGAAGCTTGTTCGTCCTACTGACTGACTCTGTTGTTTAATCGTGTATGAAATAAATCGTATCACAGGTTCTTATGTGGCTGTGTGGAATTTAGAGTATTTTAGGCACTTGATCTCTTTTTCTTTAATCTAGTATGTATGTATCTAGTTTTATGAACTTAGGTGAACTCATTTTTTTTATTTATGCATTTATTTCTGTCTTTTTTCCTTTCTTCCCCCAAAAATAATCTTCCAAAAGAAAACGTTTAATCTCTGCATTTTAATTGTTTGTAAGCTATATGTATTTTCCCTTTAGTTAATTACATGTTTTATTCAATTAATCTTTTTGTCTTGGCTTCTAAACACCCATTAACCACATTGTAATTTATTTATCTATTTATTTACATAATAAAAACAAAGCGAAACAATATACTTGAGTCTGTGAATATATACAGATTTGGCTCTATTGTATTCTACATTGCATTTCTAAGAGTTAATTATAAGCTCTTGTATTATCATGTGTGCTAATACGAGCTCATTTCACTGTCTCAGTTCTCTATCTGAACAGCTTATAGAAACTATCCCTCAATATCTAAAACATGCCATGTGATTATTTATTTTATTTTTTTTTTTCTGCTAGAAAAATGCAAAAAAATACTTTGGGAAGATATTTTTTCACATTACAAGAAACTCTTCAAAGGATGAGAAAATACTAGACAATTGCCTGCAGCAGCTTGAGAGACCAAATGTCCTAAACGCACAGCCCAGGCAAGTGCAAGCCATTGGTCATGAACCCCAGGACCCCGCCCCTTCACAAGCCTGTGATAAAATACTGATGTGAGTGAATAGATTTTCACATTTATTGAGCAACATGCAGCAGTTTTATAGTGTACTTGTTTTTTTAAGTGAAACTACTATATGGTTTTGTGTGCAAAGCACAGTCAGGAGACACTTTTTTGTTGTTGTTATTTAATATAATTAATGATAAGGATACCTGTATGTGTGTGTGTGTGTGTGTGTGTATATAAAAAGACAACAATCCCAAACATACAACCAGAATAACTCAGGAGGGCCTTAGCCTTCTCCTAACCTTGAATCCCACTGAAAATTTAAGAAGGATTTTGAAAAAAAAGTCCATCAAAGGGACCCTCATTATCTTGGGGAGTTGAAGATGATTTGCCGGGAGGAATGGGCCAAAACTGAACCACAATGCTGCAAAAAGCTAATTACCTCTTACCATAGACATCTCAAAGCTATAATTACCAACAACAACTTTATACATACAAATCAAAAGACATTATATGTGCAAGCTGAAGTGGATATATGCACCGTAGGTATATTAAATAACAAAAAGTGTCCAAATACTTATTTCCTCTCTCTGTATTTCCTGTGTGTGTTGATGTCAAGGAACAAGAAGCAATGTGTATGAAGAGATTCACATTAATGTACGTAATATGTTTTTAGAAGGTGACACTGGATTCCTTTTTTACCCAAATCCCATCCCATTATTTAGGCTCCACTGTCATACATGATTCATTATCATTCACGATGGTGAGGGGTTCCATGTGCTTCCTCTAAGATCCGAGTAGCTGAAAGATATACGTTGTGAACTGAGATCTGGATTTGTAGTAAAAGTTAAAGATAAACTTCATGTTGCCGTTCGTTACAATATTGATTTGTGGCTAATAGCTTTTTGCTAGCTGTTGAGAGATTAAAAGAGCAATTTTGCTTTTTCTTTTTTTTTTTTCTTTCCAAAAAGTCTTATTCAGTTACACAATCACATAAAAGCTCTTCAGACCTCGTTTTGAGAACTGTAAACTTGACATCATGCATAATTACTGCTAGAAATGACAGCACATTGAAATGAAACTAATTTCCTTTTATGCCATTTATGTTTTTAATCCTTTTTCTCTCATCTTCTTATCTCTCTGCCTGAGCTGTGTTCATCTGCATGGGAAAGCTCCCTTCATTAAATCCAATTTCACTGCTTCATGAAAATGTAATAACCTTGTTTTTCAAAACTGGCTATAAAATTGGTTTGGTGGAGAGAAAACCATTTCACTCCTTTCATCATAACTCAATAAAAGATTTAATTGAATTATGTTTGATTTGATGAGAGTAATGGACATTCGGGTGTAATTTGCAAGGGTGAGCTTCATTATGCTACACTGTCGGGGGGAAAGGAGGAAAAAATAAAAGTCTCAGAAACTTTACTTCAAAATCTAAATTGTTAATATTGATATTAAAATTTCTCAGTTTTTAAAGGTAGAAACATGAAGCAGGGGTGGAAGCTAATTATAAGTTAGCTTTGCTTTCTATTACAATAAGCTGGATTTTCACACATCCAGCTAAGCCTATCAATCTGCCACAATTATGTATCAAAGGATGCAGACTTGTGTAATATCAATAATTTTACTGCTCCTGAATTAAAAGTATAAGAGAAAAAGGTCTTACAAAACACAGTCAATACAAATTTCCCCAAAGGAAAAAATAAATAAATAAAACATGTTTGATGAAATGTGAAATGCACATTGAATGCACTCTTCATTTCTGGATTATAAATGAAAAAAATGGACAGAGAGGGTGAGACAATGAGTGATTGAGTGTGGGTGCAAAAATAATGAAGATAAAGCAAGATAAGCGAGAGAGAGAGAGAGAGAGAGAGGGAGAGGGAGAGAGAGAGAACTTAAGGCCTACAGCAGTGAAGCTGATGATGAAGCTGGGAGTAAAGCTGCCTGCATTCATGCTCCATATGTTCCCCTGTTCTGCTCGTTAAACCACCACTGCGCTTCTGCTGTTCTACTGCTCGCTATGTGTGTGTAAAGGAGAGAGAGAGAGAGAGAGAGAGAGAGAGAGAGAGAGACTGCTCTTTTTAACCTCAGACTCGCCTCATCCTTTTGTGCAATGAGTCTCTCCTGGTTCCCTTGACTCTCATCCAGACACACACACACACACACACACTGCCTGTGCTATTGAGCAAGTTAAAGAGTTGGAATTGGGAACTAATGAAATGTACAAAGTTTGAAATTATGAAGCTTTTGCTATATTTTTGTCAGAAAGAAGAGTGGATAGAGAGGAGAGGCGATACTGAGGTGAGGAAAGGGGAAAGGACAGAAATGTGGAGAGGAGAGGAGAGGAGAGGAGAGGAGAGGAGATACCTAGGAGAGGTAGAAGAGAGCAGAAAATGAGGAAAGGAGATGGAAGAAACAAGAGGAGGACAGGAAAATAATGAGGAGATGGGAAAATAAGAGATGAAAATCTGGAGAGGAAAGGAGAAAAGAGGGAAGAAAAGGAGAAGAAAAATTAGAAGATGGGAGCGGACAAAGTGAGGAGAGGGAAAGAGAAAATTAATAGAAAAGAGATGAAAATGAGAGGAGAGGGGAGGAAAAAATTAAGAGAGGAAAGGAGAAATAAGGAGAGCAGAGAGGAGGTGAAAATGAAGAGACAATAGGAGAAATAAGGAGAGGAGAGGGGAGGAGAAAATGAGAGAACAGAAGAGGAGAAAATACAGAGAGAAGAGGAGCATATAAGGAGAGGAGAATTAAGGAGATAAGAATTGAATAAAACTGAAAATTGGGGGAAAGGAGTCAAGGAGAGGAAAGGAGAGAGGAAATGAGAGAAAGTTAAAGGAAAATACAGGAAAGGAGAACAACAGAGAAGAGATACAGCATGAGAGAAGATGAGGATGGGGAGAAAAAGAGAGGAGAGGAGGACCATGAAGAAAGAAGGATGATGAGAAGTGAATGATAAAACGGAGAGAAGAGATGAGAGGATAATGATGGGACGACACAGAGAGAAGAAAAGAGGAGAGAGGAGAAAGGAGAAGATATAAGGAGAGGTGAACGACAGAGAGAGAAGAGGAAGAAATGCTGAGTGATGTCACTGTGCTCTTCAGAACTCATTAGCAATAAGAGAGATGCTTCAAGGGCTCCCCCTAGTTATCTACCTAAACACTACATAACCTGAGTCCTGAGGCTGCGATCATAAACACACTGCACTGACCCTCGGAGTGCCTGAATGCACATAACGAGTGTGAACTCTGTCCATCTCTCTGCCCCATCCCTGTGAACGCAGATCACTAGTGTAACGAAGCTTTACCTAAGTAAAACGTTTGTTGACACACAAGCAGCTTTGACCCTGATCGCCAGCTGGGGCACTTTTAGAAGCCCCCCACTGATGTTAATGAGAGCAATCATGCCACTGTTTTTCCATTTAAAGTGATCCTCCATTACAGCACTTTGTCCCAATTAAACACACACTCAGTTTGTTCGCCTTGACATCGCACTTTCAGCTCAGAATGTGAGCTATGAGAGGCTAATTAGGGGATTTTTTAAAAAGCATTTTAACATTTAACATGTTTCATAGTTTAAATAATAGTGTGGTGGCCTGGGAAAACCCTTCACATAGGGACATTGTGACATTTTTCTCTATATAGTTCTGAGCTGAAATATATTTCAAATAAATATATTTGAAGTATATTATATTTCGCTTTCGCATGTAACACAAAGAGACCTAAAGTTGTGGCATTTTGAATTCTGGTTATTTTTTACATTTTAAATATATAAAATTTATATAAAATAATATATAAGTAAATTCTAGTTTATGTAAATTCTATTTTGTGTCACGGACAGTAGAAAAAAGCATTTCACTTAATATCGTACTGTGTATGGTTGTGTGTGTGACCAATAAAATTTTGAATTTGAATAAAAGTGAAAAAAGAGGTTTAGGCTTACGTCTATTTCACTTTAACATGTAGCAGTCCACTTATCTAGATCAAATTGTGATCTTGACTGTGCAAAGAACAGGAAACGGAGGCTACAGTGTGTCCATGTTCATCTAAACTGGATAGTTGATGATTGGAAAAGTATCGCTGTGATTTTTCTGCTGTTGTAGCCAATCCACTGCACGATTGTGTGTGTTGTTCATTCTGAGATGCTTTTCTGCTCACCACGTTTGTAAAAAGTGCTTATTCGAGTTACTGTAACCTTCCAGTCAGCTCAATCAGACATGATTGGATGAGTTGATATTTGAATGAATGTCCAAGTGTAGCAAAGTGGGACTGCCACACTTGCTTCTGTTTTTTTTTCAGCTAATCCCTGACAGCCAGCAATCCTTTTTTTTTTTTTTTTGCATGAAAAATGGTCTATGGCTGAATATACTACTTTCTTTACTGACGTACAAACATTATATTGGATTATATAACATTTAATTTTGGTTGGAAATGTAATGCTTGGAATTTTTTCATAATAATGTTTTTTTTTTTTTTTTTGTAAGTGACCCAATAAGAACCATTGAATATTGCTCTGAGTGAAGTGTATAATTCAGTTAGTACAACCAGTGATGGTTCTGGGGGTCTAATGAGATTTCACATTTGCACATTTTCATCAGAGACAAAAATCCAATGGTTTGTGTAGTCAGATACTTTTAGGTCAGGGAGAACAAAGCAGGATACAGAAACCAAAATGTATTACAGTCTGTGCTAAAAACTTCGAACCACTTGCGTGTATGTGCTTAACCTTAAAGCAGGGCTCTTGCCTCTTTCTTTGTGAAACCATTCCAGCTCTTTTCAAAACTAAATTGATTAAAAAAAAACATTCTATGCTCTGTATTTTAGACTTTCTGGCTAATATTTAAAGGTCACTAAATGGTATCATTAAATGGGAAGACGCAAAATGCGATATGCATTAGGGGTTAGTGCTAATATGAAAGTCTAAAAACAGCAAATTCTCTCTTTTTTTTTCAAAGTTAAGTTTATTATCACTCTGAGTTCACAAGTTCCAGTTTGTGGTAGGTGCTAAGTGTAATATTAGTCGATTTACTAAATCACATCTGAGGAAAATGTTTATATTCTCGACGTGTTTTCATAGTCACTATGTTTTTCAATGTTTGCATGGAAGAATTAACACCTAGGTAAATTCCTGGCTGCAGTCATTAGGTAGCTTTCATGCTTGGCATTCATACTTTGCAGTTAGCAAGCAAATAGTGTTCTCACAACCGTAAGTGCTTAAATGGTGGATGTATTCCATGCCAAAAGCATTTCAACACACCAAACAATTGAAATGGGTGCCTTCAATACTTTTCCAGACCTGTGAAAAGCACTGTAAGTTGCTAGCTAACTGATTAAGTAGCGGATCTGTTCTCACACTAAATTAACCTGTTTTGCCCTTACTTAAAAAAGGCCCTTTGGTTCTACCCTGTGCACTCAGGTCTTGTATCCACCGTTACACTTTTGTGCTATTTTATAATTATATAATTTTATAATCACGAGTAATCATAGTGTAAGTAGAAGACTGCATCTAGTCATGCTCAACATCCTACACAGACACAAAACGTTGGTCCACCTTGTGTTTTATTTTATATAAGAATTTCAGAAATATTAGAAATTCTATCAACATCAAAAAAAAAAAAAAAATTGTGAATTGCTGCCAGTTCAGTGACTGCTGCCAGATCTGTGCATATTAATGGCTTTAGTGAATCAGGTCCCCAGGTCTCAGCAAGCTTCTCTGAAGCAGGACTCTGAGTGTCTGTAGTAGAAAGCTGGAGCAGGAGCTTTGGGAGAACAGCGTCTCTTCTGAACTGTGGTGATAATGACCCACTGTAGGAGGTTTAGCTCAGTGTGAACAGGCACAAAAGTCCACTGCGTCTGCCTCTGTTAAATAGAGAAACTCCCCGAGCCCTGTATAGAGCGTGCTCAATCTCTGCAAGTAACACCCTCAATCTCGATAGGGAAATGGCAACCCACTGCTGGAGCTTTAGCTCAACACTAAGCAGGCACGACATGTGCTGCCTCTGTTCTCTATTGAGAACAAAAATGATTTCTCTCTAGAGAAGGTCTGTGAGTTCTGTATAAGAAACCTATGATTTAATAGGGGAAACACAAAGTGAATAGACAAATACATTGATATTTTAAAGGAAATCAAAATGATTGATTTCCATAAAAAGCTATTGGCCTACAAGCTATATGACTAGAGAAACAAATTTGTTACTATAGAGAAGTATTGAAGTTAGGGTTGTAATGAAACGGCATAATGCATCAAATTGTTCGATATGTGGCTCTCGAGACATATTGAACAATACATTCAACAGACTGCATAATAAACTATTCATCATATAATATCACTGATAGTACATGAGGTGAAATAAACATTTAAACATAATGAAGCCCACACTCGCTCGTCTGCAGAAGTAGCTTTCTCTTTACATCGAATCAGGAGAGGCTACAGGGGTTTAAAAAAACAAACAAACAAACAAACAAAAAACATGCTTCTCCTAAGCACAGTTTTTCACAAATCAGTGCTAATAACACACACATCTCACACACTCTCTCTCTCTCTCACTTTCAGAACCAGGTTTGAGCTACAGAGAGCTAACTAACTAACCGAATGTGCAAGAAAGTGTCACGTCCTTAGACACGCCCCCTTGAGAATGACACAAACAGGGTTGGCAGGGTTGCGTTTTTTATGCCACCTTGAACTAGTTTTGAAACAACAGATCAGAAATGTGTGTACAACACAGTGAACCTGTTTCCAAAGTAAAGACTTAGAAAAAGAAGAAGGAAAAAAAAAAAAACATGAGTACCTTATAAATGGTAGTCACAGCTTTTTGCACAGCTTTTATTTCGTTATATGCTGCTAAGAGTCTGAATGAATCCCACAAACACTGTGTCACTGTAGACTATTCGACTCAGTTATTGTACTCTGGAATTATTGTGACTTGAAAACCTGCACATTTTTGCTGTATTGAAAA
Source organism: Pangasianodon hypophthalmus (assembly GCF_027358585.1). NCBI lineage: Eukaryota > Metazoa > Chordata > Actinopteri > Siluriformes > Pangasiidae > Pangasianodon > Pangasianodon hypophthalmus. The sequence continues at coordinate 8,435,829 of NC_069717.1, forward strand.
TGTATCATATCAAGACACAACTGTATTGTACTGAATTTGAATTTTGTGTATTTTTACACCCCTAACAGAAATCTACAGGCCAATGGTGTAAACAATTACATTAATAAACAACAAATTTACTGTGCATGTCCCTTACGAAAGCATTTTAGTTGGCACCATTTTTAAATGTAAAGCTTTTACAACAAAAAGAGAAGCTTGTACTTTTTGAGTCTCCCGGAAAAGGCAAACAAACTAGATATATTCAAAACTTAAAAATAAATGATTGATGGTCATTATCCAATCCTTTAAACTAGGATCTGACTTAAAACTTTTGCCTTAAGTGAACTGTTCTGATGTGTTTCTTTACCTTGTTGGATCCTTACAATTACTTTCTCAAAAATAGTAAAATATTTGCATTTGTATTGTGTATGGTGAAGCTTAAGCATGTCAAATGCCTTTCTAAATTGTATTCAGCATGGTTCGTGGCTAAGAAGGAAGAGGAAGTTGCGAGTGGGCGCTGTACATGTACAGCTGGGTGAGTTAGCTAGCTAGCTAGCTAGTCAGCTTTCTTGTTCGGCAAATGAACATATGAACATATTACACATCTGTTAAGGGTACACGCAGCTTGTAATGACCTCTGGCTTTAAACGTCTGTTAGACCCTGATACAGTTTGTTGATGACTCATGGCGTGCAACAATCTCACTTTTAAATATGTATCTAAGTATGCATATATGTGTGTGTTACAGATCCTGGAGATAGTATGTATCCAGGCATCTCACTTCACTGCAGCAATCCAGGCATTTCACTGTGCTTTGTCTTTTGGAAATCAATGCACTTTAATTTCTGACAGCAAGTTTGCTCCTGGCCCGAGGGAACATCCAACAACTGAACGACACGGTCCCAATTTTTAATTTGGATATTCTGTCATTAAATCAAGCTGCCAGTCAATTAAAAAGAGGCGTACAGAGTATGGTTCTTCGCAACCAGACATGTTCTAGGAACATCAATGTCACTTCCTGAGCTTATAAATATTCATTTGAAATGCTTTATCGGAAAAATACTTGCTCTCTATATAAACTCAATATGGGGTGTCAGGAAGCTGTTGGATAACAAAAAAAATATTTAAAAACCAGGGCTACAGAAGGCACAAAAGTTGTGAAGAACAGCCCTTCAGCTTCAGATTTCAACGTTTATTTAGGGTATATATGCTGAGGATTTCTATTCCATCTCTTCCTTAGTACACGATCTTCATGCGTGCACAGATCTCAAAAGATGTCATCCATATGCATTTGTGTGAAGAAGAAAAATCACCCTTCTGCTTGACTTTCATCTGTTTTCCTGTGTTGAATATTGATTCATACATACAGCTGGGTTGAAGATCAGATGTAAATGCCTTGAGGAGAGCGCTATCACAGTTCTATCAAAACTGAACTTTTATTACAAAATAGATTATCAGTTCAAAAAGGTTACGTTGATGAAGATGAAGCTTCATGTGCCAGTTTGTTCGGGTTATCTGTAGACGACTTTGATGCAGTACGTCTCCTCGTTCTTATCGTCCAGGTCGTTGATGAAGACCAGGATCTCCTCTGTACCGGCACTCTGACTGGGAGCAAAACGCAGCCCGATGTTGTAGCTCGCACCTCCCTCAATCTGCGTTCACAAATACAACCACACACAAAAAACAATTTGATTAGGAGGTAAAGCTTAAAGTTATAGTTTACAGCAGAGTTCATGCACTGATGGACTGTGGGCCGGATTTTTGCAGACCAGGAAAAATACTGGAAAAGAGCTGATCAATGTAGCTTATGAAAAAAAAAACCTGGCCATAGTTCAGTGACTTCTAAATATGAAGCAGCCTGGCGTCTGTAGCAGATCCTCCTCTGTTGCAGTTTATCCAACCACAGGCATTTATGTAAATTATTTAGCTGAAGGCAGCTTTTTGGGCCACAGACAGCCATTCAGACAGGAAATTTCTGATGGAAACAGACTGATGGAAAGATTCTGTTATACAGTACTGTGCAAAAGTCTATGCAAAGAAATGCTGTAGAGCAAAGATGCCTTCAAAAATAATGAAATAAAATGTTTCTACATTAAAAAAATACTATAAAGAGCAGTAAACAGTAAAAATTGAAACAAAATCAATATCTGGTGTGATGACCTTTTGCTTAAAAAAAAATAGTCTTAGGTACAATGTGTGCAGTTTTATAAGGAAATGAGCTGTAAGTGATACTGAGCATCTTGCAGAAGCAGCCACAGTTCTTCTGGAGACTTTGTTGCAGTTGCTTCTTATTTTTGCAGCAAAACCCAGCAGCCTTCATTATGTTTTTTGTCTAAAAAAGTGGTCTCATATAATATGCTGCTTTTTTACTGACATACAAACATTTTTTGTGTAACATTTAATTTTGTGCTGGAAAACCAATGTTTGGAAATCTAAAATGTTTTTGTAGTGACTAGATAATGTAGAAGTACTAAAAAAAAACAGGGTGCCTAAGACTTTTGCACAGCACTGTACATGTTAAAGAAATGATCATTCCTAGACAGAGACACATGTGCTTCAACTTCACAAACAGATGGATCTCAGAGAAGAAGGTGTCCATAAGAACAATAAAGTCATACAAGTGGGTGGTTTTTTATTTTAACACATGCGGGCAGATATGAAGGTCACGGGACAAAGAAAAGCCACACTCACTAACATGGGAATGTGTCATGCCGCATTCATCTTCAGTAACTGCCTTATCATGGTCAGAGTTTAAATCTTTTAAATAACTAATTTGTTAACATTTTGGAAAATAGAATTCACCAAGTTTGTTAGAAAATATCACAGGCAGGTACAATCAAAATAATAATTGCCGGAGTGGGCAGAGTTGGTCAAACTTTCTGTGGGAGTGAGTTTGAGTGGGATTAAAAAACACAGTCATGCAAACACCTAAACAGCTCTATTTCCGATCCATGACATGAAGTGAGAAACAAAACAGAATTACTTAAAAACCATGACGATAGCTTTGGACCACAATTCATACGAACAGTTATGCTATGATAGCTTTAGGACTGCAATTGCCACAAATAATTTTGCACTCAGGTCTCCAACAGTGAACACTGGATAAGTTCAACAAAACAGACTTCATGTGGAAACTGTAATGAATTTTCTGGTTACACAATTGCACTATTTGACCATGTAGTACACAGTTATAGAAGGGAATTATTTATAATCGCACTATCTGGTGTCACCCAGATGAGGATGGGTTCCCTTCTGAGTCTGGTTCCTCTCAAGGTTTCTTCCTCATATCATCTCAGGGAGGTTTTCCTCGCCACTGTCACCTCTGGCTTGCTCATTAGGGATAAATTTGTAAATTCATTTAAAATTTATATCCTGAATGTATTTATTTTTAGTAAAGCTGCTTTGTGACGATGTCCATTGTTAAAAGCGCTATACAAATTGAATTGAATTGAATTATTTATAGACATGAACTCATCATTAATGGTTAAGCATTAAAAGGCAACTGTTGTTTTCCTGTTTAGTCATGTTAGCTGCTTATCCAGACCTTTGGAAGTAAGAAATTTCCTGGACTTTCACACATTTTAGTAGTTTTAGAGACGTCTATAAGCCAAACCACTCTGTCTCTCTCTCTCCCTTCCTCTCTGTGTATTATATCTAATGGCTGGCTGAGACATATTGCCCTGTACTCTGGATTTATACAGTAATCTCCTCAAAACACACAGCAATATCGATTTTTTGTTTTTTTCAGCTCAGCAACTAGTTTATGATGACATGGTTATTCGATCTTGAAAAGGAAAAAAAGAAAAACAACAAATACGCCTTAAAAAAATGCCATAAATTTTCTGGACGGGAATAAAATTGAAGCAGCGTTGACCAGAAACGGCTCAGGCTACTTCCTTTCTTTATGAGTTCCACCATTTTTATTTGATGCATAAGCATGATTAATTTGTTTTGTTGAGCACTGTCTGCACACTGTTTTTCACACTGCCCAGGTGTTTACGCTCCGAGATGCAGAGCACATACGCAGTCATGAGACTCGGGGAGCGCCTGAACAAATCAGCGGAAGCAGTCAGTGATGAAATTAACATTTTCCCATTTGCAATATCCTTCCTGGAAGAAAGTAATGAGTTATTGTATCCTGACCCTATCGGCGTTAGAGGTTGTGAAAGGTGTTCGGGTGACTTCTGTGGGCGCTGTAAAGGGCGACTGTAGTGCATGCTGCCTGTAAACGATGCTAAAGCAATTCATCAACAATGCCTAATTAAAGTCTTGCATATAGCAGTTAATGCTAGAGGTGTCATCCTTTGCTCTGTAGGGAGCAGGTATGGAGGTAATGGCCTGTTTATTTTTCCCGATGGTTCACATCTTCCCTCTGAAAAAACAATGTACTATATCTCACTGGAAGAAAGGTATGGGCCACACACATTCTTAAATAACATTCTACATAATCTCTAAAGCATTCAGAGATTACAGCCTGGCTCAGTGGAGAGAAAAAAACTGATAGGAGTTTAAACTTCAGCAATAAAGTGACTTTCCCCAAGTCATTTGTCTGATCTACGCCCCTGCTCCCTCCCTCACACTACTTTTATGAAAGGTGGGTCCATTTTGTGCTGCTGGAAAGGGAGCCACATCTTTTCCCATTTCCTTTCTTTATGAGATTCAGCAGTTTTATTTGACCCATAACATCGCTTGGGGACTTAATGTTTACAGTAGTGACAGTGCTGCACATTATGTGCGCATTTCTAAACTTGTAGTACTGAAATACAAATACCATTAAAAACAACTGCAGTAAACTGTATACTTTTTGTCATACCCCTTCTTCCAAATCTTTTTGCCACACCAAGCCACTGAACTACTGGACATACTCACTGGCAGGTGAACACAAAAAGACACTCTCCAATATAGTTTATAATTATTTACTGATAGAAATGTAAATATTGGCCACTACAGCAGCTCTAGTACTCCTGCTTGCCTATAGTGTTACTGCTACAGTGCACAGTCTAGGCCCATAATCATAACAGCATGTGAGATATATTTCAGTTTGTAGCTGAAGTCAGGTGAAACGTTCTCACTGCAAAAATCAAATGAATCATCAGTAAAAGCTTTATCCTGGTCAGGGGGATCTGAAGCCTATTCTGGGAACACTAGAAGCCGGGATAGAATACACCCTGGATAGGATGCCAGGCCATCGCAGGCCAACATGCACACACATTCTTGTAGAGGCAATTTCACATAGCCAATCCACCTACTAGTGCATTTTTGTGAGTTGGGAGGAAACCGAAGAACCCAGAGGAAGCCCATATGGACATGGAGAGAGCCTGCAAAATTCCACACAGACAGTTACCCGAGCTCAGGATCAAACATGGAACCCTGGAGCTGTGAGGCGGCAAAGCATGATTTTTACTGATCACTCAGACAAATGAGCACAATGATGCACCTTGACAACCTGTCAATCAAATAAACCTAAGCCCTTTACTCAAGATGACATCCCAGGCTTTGACTCTTGACTAGTACAAAGCCAGCTTTCCTGGGAAATACGCAAGTAATAAACAAGAAGAGCTCGATGTCAACAGCATCGAAAGGATGCCTCCTCTGCCAACAAGTCTAGTCCTTCTTGTTACTAATTTGTATGCCTGAAACACCCTTAAAAATATACTTCAAACAGGAAGGAAGTTATTGAAGAAAAACTATTTCAGACATTTGACCTTGACCCTGTTTGGATCAATTCTAAAATCTGATCATTTGCTGGTTACACTGATAATTCCATATAAATCCTACAAACATTCAACCACACAATCTTTTTATGCTAATCAGGCTCGTGGATGGACACACAGATGGACAGAAAAAAAATGGACAGCCTGAAAACATAATTCCTCCACCACCAAGTGGCAGAGACATAAAAACGACTTCAGTTTAACATTTAGCACTGCAAAAATTTATATCTTCAGTAAATTCAACTAATATTTCTTTTTATAAGATTGTTTTTAAATAATTATAAGATCATGAACCCCCTTTTCTAATTTTTTTTTTCTTTTTTGCTAATTTCAAGCTTGAAATTTTCTTATTCTGTTTGTACTTAATTTTGCTTACTCAAGTGTTTATTTCAAGAAAGAAGTTATATTATCTATCAGTTGAATAAGAAAACTTTGTTTTAGCAATAGTAAAGATGTCTAAAAATAGGCTTAATGGTCTTACTTAATACTTAATAATCTCATAATGAGATATATTACATAACATTTCCTTTATTCAAGACATCTTCGCTTGCTTGATCATTTTTTGCAGTGAGACATGATCAGAATAAGAGATAATACAGACTGCAGTTTAAGAACAGGTTTTTGTTTCATTTTTCATGAAATTTGCTGGAGTTGCTTTTTCAAGCTACTTGAAACTGACAGCGACATGATAGGGAAGTAGACATGCCTCTATGTCATGACTGGTTGGATGTTGGTAGTCCACATCATTTATTTTTGCTCTCATTTACAGAACTTTGGGCAGACAAAGAGACTGGAGTTTCTCATCTTAGCAGATTTTATTGACAGCCGGTGGAATGTGAAAACTTTGCTAAATATTACAGAATGTTCTGCCTTTACCTTTAACAAGCTAGTGGTTCACGGAAGAAGTCTCCTAAGGATTCATGGTTTTAGATCCTGGCTAAAGCAAGCTGAAATATAAAATCCCTGAACACGGGTTGTCTAATGCAAAGTGCTTTCTAACCTGAAACTTTTCCTCTTTGAACTGCAGTAGGTCTGGATGGTCCGAGCACAGCCTGAAGCCTCTGCTGGAAGGATAGGGATTGGTGAAGCTGATCTTCTTATTGCTGCCTCTCCCACCCCCTACAGGCACTTGGATCTCAAACGCCTGCAGATGCAATACAGCATATAAAAGTAGTGTTCACATTATTCTTGTTAACACAAATTAGCTTTGAAAAAAGCTTGGTATTGCAAATCTGCAGTTTTTTTTTTCTTAAAGCGTTTTATATCATGTTTTCTGACAGGCTGTAAAAAAAGCAAGAGAAAGCTACACAGATCTACACAATGGGAAAAAGGGAAATGGGGTAGGCCGACGACAGTCGAAGAGAAAGAACTAGAGACAGAGTATAGGTAAAAGAAACGATTAGAGCAGTCCACACAAAGGGAGATGTAAGAAGAAAGGCAAACAAAAATATCTTTAAAAAAACAACAAAACAAAACAGAAAATGAGTGTAAAAGGTAAGCAAGAAAGCATAAGAGAGAGAAGTTGAGTCATAAGGAAAGCCAGTCTGATTAAAGAAGAATTTTACATCTAAAAATACCCAAGGCTCCATTTTGCTCAGCTTGATCTGAAAGCTTTCCTCTCTGTCATTCTCCGGAGCTGCTCTGCCACACACAGGCAGATGAGGTGGCCATATTAAAGAGCACTTTTTATGTTCCACATTACTTACATTGTGTCACCATCTGTCCTTCATGCAAATGGTGCCATTACTTCTGGTAAATTAAAAGAACATTAGGTGTCACTTAATCAACAGATCCACAGCTAAGTCAAAGGCATATGGACTCCCCTGGGCCAAGCTAGTCCAAATGCTACGTATGTCTCCAAAGTGTTAAGAGATAAAGGACAGCCCAAGTGCATTCAGGAGCTAATGGAAATTGTGTAACGTCTAAAAGCCACTGCTCCTGAGGCTGAAAGCCTAAAAGACTCATGTGTGTTAAAGAATACAAATCAAGCCAAGACGTGTATACATCATTCACACTCAGGACAAAATTGATGCAAGTAGTTGAGTCAAAATGCAACATATTAAGATTACTGGAACATAGGACGGCATCACACTAAGATATTAAGACGTCAATATGAACTTTTTTTTGTGCTTCACGACGATCATAAGCATCTTTTACACAAGCACCTTTGTGTGGACTTTGGCAGCAAATAATCAGGATGACAGATTTGAAATCCTGGAATGATAGACGCACCAATCTATCTGGACATGACCTACTAAAATGATCAAAGTTGAAAAATGCCCTGAGGCTGTAGTTACAACAGTACTGTGCAGAAGTCTTAAGCACCCTAATTTTTCTTTTTTTTAATACAAGTTTTGTCATATGTTTATTGGATGACATCAGGGTCAGTAAAAACAACATTTAAGATTTATAAGCCTTACTTTTCCAACCCAAATTAAATCTAAAAGAAAAAAAAGGTATGTCAGTAAAGAAAGCAACGTATTACATAACATTTTCAGACAAAAAAAAAAAAGATTGCTGGCTGTCAGAGATTAGCTGCAAAAACAGAAGCAAGTGTGACAGTGAAAGTCTCCAGAAGAACTGTGACAGATTCTCCAAGATGCCTACCAGCCATTTTTCCCTTATAAAACTGCACAGAATGTACCGGAGACTACGGATGCTTTGCATCTAAAATGCAAAGGCTTGTCACACCAAATAGTGGCTTATTTTATTCTAGTGATGTCTACTGCTCTTCATAGAAGATTTTTATGTAGAAAACATTTCATTTCATTATTTTTGAAGGCATCTTTGCTTTACAGCATTTCTATACATGTGTCTAAGACCTTTGCACAGTACTGTACCTAACACAAGTCTAATATGTGTTTGGACAAAGGACTTAATGTAAAGGACTTAAAATGTCACTTAATGTAGGAAAGGATGTCAGAATAAATGCACATATCTGTATTAAAAGTGACATTACAAATTATAAGTCACACTTTTCCTGTGGCTGAGTCTCAAAAGGAGTTCTACTGGGCATATAGTGCACATATAGTAATACAGGGCTATTAGGTTACACCCTATGCAGTTAACATATCGGGATAGGAGACTATTCAGATTCTGGTCTAAGACAGAGCCACTAGATGTGGTAAAAGCCTTTTTTTTTATTAATGTTTGGATTATCTAGTATGCTTGCATGGTTATTTAATTTATTTAGCTGGCTGCCTGAACACCCATCACTAGTGAATCCATTGGTATGTGGCATCCTGTGTTTACTTTCATGGCTGACGTGAAGGAGTGCATTCCAGTAAAATATCAAAGCTGTAAGTGTAAATGATGCTGGTAAAGGCATGCCAGGTTTTGAACAATAAAGAAGCCATTACCCGTGATATAACAGGCTGCCTGCAGGTGAGGCACAGAAGCCAGGATGCCACCAGCTGCCTCGTGTCCACATCCACCACGTTAAGGTAGCGGAAGCAGCTCCCGGAGTGCAGAGCCTTCACTCCCAGCCTAATGTCCTGCACAGCCAGAGCAGGGAGAGCAAACACTTCCTCTGGGTCCACCTGGGCACACACACACACACACACACACACACACACACACACACACACACACACACACACACACTCTTAATATAAAATATTATTTCTTTCTCATAAGAACTACTTTTTTCAGTATTTTCTTCAAAAAATATATGCTAAAATTGTTGACACCCCTAAGGAATAAGTAATAAATGCAAACAAATATCCTGTTTCCTTGGGGTGTAAATATGATGTTGCACACATGTAACATTTCCAATGTATTGTGGTGAAAAACCAAATACTTTCAACACAAATGAGACAAATGGTTGATATTTTCCAGTAATTGGACCCATAAGCACATCCCCAATAATCATTCAGTATTATATATTATTAAATATTTTTATTGGCATAGTAGTGAGTAAAAATAATTTCCATTTCTGTTTTCAGGCTTTACCACTTTCAACAGTTTTTTGCTCACAGCTGTCTGTGCACTTGAACTTTTATGGAGTTTTGTGAGCATCACTACATGCAAATCAGCTGATCCGTGCTTGCACATGGTAGTTTACGGATCATTGGCATTCATTAACATACACATTTAAGAATGAAGAAAATCAGTGCTTCCAAAACTATTGTAAATCCACCATAAACATTTTAGTTCAGGTTGGTTTATGCAAACATTTACACGTGCAAAAGATAATAAATGAGGCCCGATGGTTGCAATGACCATCTCAGTCTCTGCATTTGAACGCTGCTGAAAACCAGTGGTCTGATATAAGTCCATATGAAGAAACTGAAGAATATAAAGGAGTATAAAATGTATAACAAAACAGATTAAATAAAACAAGATTAAATAAAACTATACATAATCTATACATATACATAACTATACATAAAACTATACATACAGTATGTCCCTGAGCTTAAAATATCACTTATTATATGTTATGCTTGAGTTGTGTGCATCATTAAATATTGTTTATTGTGCTAATAACTGTGTTGAAAATTTTTCTTACTACAAATTTTACACTTCCTGTTGCTGTTGCTGCATGTGCCTGTACATTTTTACACATTACATGTGCTGAAAATCTTACTGCAGCAGATCCCATGGTGGCAAAATGATTTTCTACTTAAAATCATCATGAGAAATTACAGCATTTTAATATCAAAGCTCTCTAACAAGACAGGAAATCGTTCAACCATATGTACTGCTTTCCATTACCACAGTTTTTACTGTTATGTTGTAAATATAAAGCTTTCGAGAGCTGTGAATTGGCTACCTTCTGACTGTCTGTAATTAAGTAGGATTTATACAGTACATGACTACCAATTCATTAACCATGGATGCATAGTATTATAATTCAGAAAAAAAAACATAACTACCAGGATTAAAAGATTCAGTTAATTATGTTTCTATATGGCAGGAAATGGTGATTAGGGCTAAATAAATTCAGTGTGTGATTGTTATACTGATTATTGTTTGTATATAAAACTGATTATTTTCATCTCATGTCAAACTTCATGCTGGTTTGCACTGACACATTAAAGCCTGTAAATAGATCAGCTGCTAAATAACTGCTATAACATAAAGTATCCTTGCATTGAGTGTAACCTTAAAAAATTCCCACCGAACAATCAAATAAAGGATTTTTTTTTCAATTTAATCTTGCCTCATTGTGTCAGTCTTGCTCATCAGTCAGTAATCTCCTCTCTCTCTACATCATGAAGTTACTGAAATTTTGATTTACTTCATCTCACGCTCATCTAAAAAAAAAATGACATCTTAGCAAGTGAAGATATTTTGAATATATTCAAATTTATAGTATTTCCTAGTATAAGATTACCATATAATATAAAATAGAAATATGAGATTATTAAACCTATTTCTAGTCCTTACTCAACTAATTTCAAGCTTGAAACAGTCTTTGTTCTATTGGCACATAATTTTGCTCATTTTTACCATTTATTTCTTTATTTATTAATGAGTAAAAATATCTCGGGATATGTTTAATAATCTTATATGTGGTTTATTGTAATCTTATAATAGGAAATACTGGATAAATAACTAGTCAAGACATTTTCACATGGTAAGATGTCTTTTTTTCTGCAGTGCTAAATAAATGGACAGATCCCAAAGAGCCGAGGCACAACTGGCTGTTGCCCTTTGACCCCATCGTGTGTACCTGCAGCTCCAGAGGGTGGGAAGTGTAGCACTTGACCTTGCGGATGCTCTGTGTGCCACGCAGTACCAGGGAATGCCAGCTGAGCGTACCACACACACAGCTAATGTCCATTTTCTGCAGGTAATGCATGTACACCTGCCACGTTTGAGTAGGAGAGGCCAGCCAGGGATCACTGCTCCACACACACACACACACACACACTTCATTTACTCACATTACCATCTACCAGTCTGAACAGAAAGACAGTTTAACAGTTGGATGTGCAAGGTCAGGGATACAAAGGAGTAATTCAAAAAGACATTTACAAATATATGTTTTATATGCTGTAAGTGCATTCATGTTTGGAAATCTTATACAGTTCAAAAGAGGAGACAAACATCTCCGCCACCCTTCATCCACTATCCTTCCTGCTGCATGTAAATGAAATTGAACTCTTTCAAATATTTTCTAAATATTTGCTTTGAATTTAAGACGAAAGGTATAATTCATTCATTATGCTGTTTTGTTGTTTATGCTTTATGTTCATTGCATGCCCAGGTTTACTGGTCATAGAAACAGACTAAAAATATCAAGTTATTTTTAATTATTACAAAAAAACAGTTTGATTGTTAATCTTTATTGTTCCATGGCAGTATTTTTGGAAATAAAGGTATGGCCCACCCTGAAACACATTAAATATGTTTATATTGAAATATTTGTATGTATTTAGTGATTCTAGTGCTAATTTTTGGTTGATGATGTATTTTTGTTATTTTTCAGGAGATGATGTTACAGTTGGACATTGCTAGCTCAGTTATAATGGTGTTTAAAAGAAGAAAAAAAAAATCTCAAACTTAAGGGAAAACAGTCAGGTTTCACTGTTAGCTCCTAAAAAACAAATGAGTCTATAACATACACTATACGGCCAAAAGTATGTGGACACGTGACCATCACACCCATATGTTGGTCTTCCCTAAACTGTTATAAATCTGGAATGTGATGTTCAAAAAGCATATATGACTGTGATGGTCAGGTGATCATAAACTTTTGGCCATATACTGTACTTTGACATCTGTACTTCAATCATAAAATGACATGGAAAGGGTTATTTACTTTTTATTAATTGCCTAGGCTATCTTCCTGTAAAGTACACATTGGTTAAGGAGTCAGGTTTAACATAGGCTGTGGTAAGATTAGTCAGTTTGATGCCTAAAACCTTGCTAAGTGTGATTTCCTCCTACAGTGAATCACGTTTTGATCACGTTGTTGGATAGTTATGTGCCGTAGTGAAACAGACATAAACCTAATCATATACTGTCTGTCAAAATGGTCGAGATGCTCGTGCACCACAGTCACAGTATGAATGGAATCTTTATAAAGCAATAATCTATGAGAGGGCATATGTTACAGTAATTTTATCATGGGTCAATTAGAGTGTTCTTAAGACCAACACTAAGTGGAGTGCATAAAACCTCTCTACCCATGATCAAATGCTAAAATCCAATGTTCAATAAATAATTACATTTATTATGGATAATATTCTCAATAAACATCATGCAATGTACTCAAACAGTAAGCTTTGCTTGCTAAGCAACATAATGAAAGCTTCTCAGCCAATCTGATATTAGGACCGAAACTATTCATTTTTATAAAATGCAAATTTTCTCCTTTTTCACTTTTAGGAGTAACCAGACTTTAAATATGCTTTAATATTGATTGAGATACATGCAAAAGACAAACACAGTTCAGGTTAGAAAATGTTAAAATGTCGCCATGTGAAAGGTTACTAAAATGTATTTAGACTTCAGTGTACATATCAAGAACTAATTAGCCAACTAATTAATGTATCAATGATTAATTAACAATTAATTGATTTGTATTTCCATTGATGCACAATAACACCATATTCTTTAGTGACTCCCAATGCAGAGGAGTCATGAGTTTGTTTTTTTTTACGTTTTGTCATGATGCTGTTTATTCCATTTCCCTGACTGAGAAACGTCTGACTCTGGCTGTGATGAATAAATGAATATTGCAACGTGATGCAATCAGACAGTAAATGAGAAACCTTGATTAAGCAAATGACATTAATCACACAAGCAGAGATTAATCAAGGATGCAGCAGCTACATGCAGGCATGCCCACTCACACACATGCACATATACACAAACACACACACGCAGAGCCGGGGAGAAATGGCACATACTTGAACACAGTGATGACAAACGTCTTAATCTGTGGACTGGGAGCCCCAGGCACTTTCAGATAAATGTCCTGAGGTTCTCCTGGAGCCTGTGGTGCATTAAAACATAATAATCAGCTTATTTATTTGACTAATTTACACACCAATTAAATAATACAAGAACAAACCATTTCAGCAGAGCAGTTTTAATGAACGTCATTAGTGCACCTAATATTGGTGAATTAATAAATCGTTTCCCCTCAGTCTCAGTTCTGGTTGGCTGATTCGTCTGAGAGGCGCTGTGTGATTGGCTCACCGTGGAGATGACGTGGCAGATCACATTGGGGTCGCTGCAGCGCACCTGGAGCCTGGAACAAGCATCTGTGTGTGTGTGTGTGTGAGAGAGAGAGAGAGAGAAAACAGAGGACAAATGTGGTCTTTAGATCAGTAATGGTGAACAGGACAGCACTGAGTAAATGTGTATGTGTTAGAAACAGACACAGAGAGGAAAAGCAACAGAGAAAGAAAGTTTGTGTTGTGTGTGTGTGTGTGTGTGTGTGTGTTGGAACAGTTGTAAGGCTGATAATGAGCAACACCTGGTTTGCCGGGTTCAGCAGGAGGCAGCCGGATGGCTTTCTTAAAGAAGGAGAGCTCGGGCTGATAGAAGCGAAAGGTCTGGTCGACTATGTGGGGAGTTGGCTCCACTCGCACTTGGCAGATGGCCAGCGGCTGACTGTCCGCTGCTCGGAAAAACACCTGTGCAACGAGTAGAAGCAGAACAGGTCATAATCTCCCCTCAGGAGGAGGACATGCAAAGAACATTTACTACTTATTTATTAATTATTAACAGACTTACTATGGTCGAATTTAAAATTGAAAGACTAATCGATCTTATCTTCATCTCAGTTATGCCTGTCATGAAGCCAACAAAATCTCAGATGTTTTTAGCACATAGATGCTTAAGATGCTTAAGAACTCCTTAAAAGTGCTTGTTCTGATACATTTCTATAGTAACAACTCGTCCACAGGGACTTGTATGGCGGACACTCCACATAATCTAAGCCTAATAATAAACGGATAAAATACAATTAAATTTAACAAAGAAAAACCTACTCTCATTCATATGAAGTGTTCTGTTGGAAGATGTTAATTTAACATTCACGGAAGGAGTCTCCAGTGTCAGTAAGTTTTCCACTGTGGTAGAATCTTCACGAGAGCTGACTTTGTGCTTTCCGGTTTCTCAGCAACATGACAAACTGAGTTTGTTTGGTCTTACTAACTTCAAGAGGGATTAAAAAAAGAGGCTGGTGATGAAACGACTGTTTACATTTGTTATAACAAAATTCACAACAGGAGCGAATTTCAGACATTCCATAACACTGAATGCAACAATAAACAGTTACAATAATTGTTGTCAGAATCGCTGTGGTGTAAGAGTCATACTGTTATCGGATAATAATCCACTTCGGGGTGGAAACAGTGGCTCTGGTTTTGCCGGGCAGTGTCACAACCACCCCATTGTACATTATTTTCCTATAACAGCATGCCGCTTAGTGTTTTATTCCTTACATAGATCAGTTTCTGAAGATTTTTTTTCCTTCTGGCTCTGGTGGGTCACTATGGCCAATTAGAGCATCTTATTTAGAAATGCAAAATGGCATATGTGGGCATATTTTATCGCCTCTGCTAGAGGAATCACAGTGAAGTGTTGCTGCTGTGATGAAACTGTCTGCAACTGACACACTGAAGCCTCAACCCTCTGAAGTCACATTTAATAGCCAGAAATGACAAGAGACATGTTAAAATCAATCATTTCTGTCATAGTTCACAGAAATGTGCAAGAAATATCTGTCAAAAAAGCAGATTCACTTTCAGTTGACCCCAAATTTAGGTTTATAAGCAGAAGAAGTTGTTTTACTATGCCTTAAACTAGATAAATATATATTTTTCACAAGCGCAGATTTCAGATTTTTAACCAGTGCCACATTTTGTTTTTCTAAATAGAATATTTTATTTGTTGTTTTATTATTTTATTATAATATGATATGTGCATTTTTATTTTAACTATGTTAAGTAATTTTTATGTTGTTTGGAATTTATTCATAACTGTTCGTATGTTTTCTCTTCAAATTTGTATGTGCTGCTTTCATATAATTAGACAAAACAGTTATCATATATGAGATTTATGAAAGAATATAAAGATGAATAAATAGATATCATGCATTGGGGGTATACAGTATTTTGCGTATCTTAAGGGAAAAAGGATTCAATAGCTAAAGAAAAGAATGAGTGTAGATTTCTAAGGACTTCAGATGATTAATATACAGTCGGGCTCAAGAGTTTACTAGCTAAGTCTCAGTATATTTGCTTAATACTTACATAATTTATGGATATAGGTTCACAAAAGCCCTTTAATGGTCATACTAATAGCGTGTGTGTGTGTGTGTGTGTGTGTGAGCACACAGCTGTGAGTATTTCACCTTGCTATTCTAAGAACAGAATGACTCAATAAGACCCTGAGGGTTAAACAGTCCTGTAGGAATCATGAATCGTGATGTCAGAGTATTGGAATAATGTTTGTTTGGTACGTCCAGCTGAAAGCTGAAGCTCGATCAGGGGTGTCAAACTCATTTTATAAAATGGACAGTTTCAGTTCTAAAATATGACTAGCTGAGCCATGTTCAAAATTTCTTGATATACGCTCATCATCACAATAACGTTGCTTAGCAACTAAAGCTTATTGTTAGCAAACAGAAGAAATGTTTATTATGAATATTATTAATTACATCAATAAATTTTAAATTCTATCACTCTGCTTTGCGTTATGCCTGAGAACACCCTCACCCGTGATAAAATCACTGGAACACACCCTCTCATTACTTATTGCTTATTAGGTAACAGGCAAAATTGTCCAATGTCAAGTGAATCTTTCACTTCAATTACGGACCACATGAAGATTTCAATTCAGAACATGGATTCTAAATTCATTTGGATTTGAACCACTATCCTGGCCACCGGTCACATGCTAGAGACCCCAGAGCTGGATCAAGTGTGATATCTCTTGTTGAACATGTGTGTTAAGTGTGTTGTCAGCTTTACAGTTGCACTGACACTTCTGTACATGACTCGAGGTGGTGTCACTTGGAGTGCAACAACAGTTGACCCTGACTGAGTATCGGAGTATGAAGTGTGAGACTGTCTGCATGTGTCAGCAGGACCCTAAAGGGTAAGTCTCTCTAGGCTGCATATGGCAGCTCAAGCCTGAAGGCAAAACTGTAGAAGCACATACACACGCACACACACGCATGCACACACAAACATACTGGTTTTTAAGTCTTACGAGGACTTTGCCGGCCAAACCAGTTGAAACGTGGTTTAAGGGGACCCACCTTTCCCTTTGTGCTACAGCAATGCCGTAAACATCAAAAAATTTGGTTTTTTTTTAGCAAGACAAATTTCACTTCAGATTTCTTCTACGCAAAATTAAACTCTTAAACACAAGACCTGACATTATGGTTGCATATAAGGACCGTCTGAGAAGCTCCCGCCTCCGACAGAATTGGTACTTATAAGGTCACACCGCTTTATCAGGACATCAGTTTAACAATACACAAAAAAAGACTTTACACTGTATTAGAAGGACAGGCATGTTTTATTGGTACTCGACTTAACACAAACACAAACATGACCGCATGGTGATTTACCGGGTCACCTGTGACTTAACAGAACAAGTCCTTCTATACAACAATTACAGAACATTAAGCAACTCAGGTTAGGGATACTACAACTGAGCACTTAAAAAACATAACTGTTAACTGTTAACATAATTTTTAACTCTGTTAAATACAGTCCCCTCTGAAAAGCAAGTTCAATTATATTGTTTTTCCTATACCTAGACATCTGGGTTTAAGATCAAATGACGAATATAAAACGATAGCTCAGAATTTTAGCTTTTTTTCCTGATATTTACATTTTTTAAACATTTTATTTTCAAGTGATGAAGTATGTTGGAACATGTGACTGGTGTTTCTTGTTGCCCAGGTGTATCCTGTTAAATTGATTGTTTAAAGAATTAGTAGCTATGAACAGCTACTCTTGTTTTGAGCGATGTATATGGGATGTATGTATGCTGGCTTGATACAGTTATTGCAAGCAAGGGATATGAACCAAATATTAAGTGTTGTTTAATTTACTTTAAGAGAATTTGTGCCTATACCAAAGGTGCCATGTTTTAAGCTGTGTAACACAGATATAAAAATCAGGAAATGAAAGCTGAAATTCTAAACCATCATCTCATATTCATCTTTTGACCTCAAACCCAAACATCTTCAGCATATAGCAAAAACAGACTAACTGAGCTTGCTTTCTGTTACTTTCAGAGGAACCTTTATGTAGCATCCCATCACGATTTTCAATTACATTGGGATTTCCTTTTAAAAGTTATTCCCCTGTTTCGAACAAAATCTCGTATATTTTGTGCTGTACGGCCTGCCAGCACAGGATCCTCAGCAGCCTTGCACTGCAGACACTCTGCCATTGTGGCCAGTTTTCCTGTGGTTATATGAGACTTGAAGTGTTTCATGACAGCCATGACCTCACGTTTAGACCACTGTGTTCGTACCGTCTTTCTAGACCTCTTTCTAGTGCATTCAGTCTCTGCTACAGTATTGTCCTGCACCACTGCTAAACAAACAAACAAATAAAAAACCTATTAGTTTCAGAAAAAACTCTGAATGCTGAGATGTCTAGATATTGGGGGCTTTTGTTAGTGGTCAAATATCCAAAAAGCTTGCTGTTATATGAAACATAGACATGGGTATACACCAAGCAGCCATAACATTAAAACCAGGTGCCTAATATTGTGTAGGTTCTTCTTGTGCCACCAAACAGCTCTGAGCTGTTGAGGCATGGACTCCACAAGACCTCTGAAGGTGTGCTGTGGTATCTGGCACCAAGACGTTAACAGCAGATCCTTTAAGTCCTGTAAGGGCCAGAAGGGCTAAGCTTCCATCCCCATGAGCATCAATGCACCTTGGGAGTCCATGACCCTGTCTCTGGTTCACCAGTTCTCCTTCCTTGGACCACTTTTGGTAGGTTCTAGCCACTGTATACTGGGAACAAGACCTGCTATGTTGGAGATGCTCTTACCCAGTAGTCTAGCCATCACAATTGTTGATATACTAAACTAAATCAAATTAGTTGATATACTAATATATCCCAACCCTCGACAAACGCCATCGTAGAGAAATAATCAATGTTATTCACTTCACCTTTCACTGGTTGTTATGTCTGATTGGTGTATACAACACGTATCAAAAGAATCAATTAGATTGTGATGTTTAAAATTGTGAACCTTATAGCCAGCTTATTGCACAGCAATAAAATTAAAACAGCAGGTGCTCTATGGGACATGGGCAAAGCATCTGTGTTTGAGACTAAACAAACAAGTATATAAATATGCACATCATACAACCATAAAGACTGGGAGATATGATGACATAGAGTTTTGTTTCAAATTAAAATAGGTTAAAAAAAAGATAATTATGAGTTATATGACTAAAACAAAACCACATATATAACTTAGAAAATACAACCAGAACATCCAGCTTTGGCTTCTTTTGGTGGGTGATCCTTCTGCATCGCTATAAGAAGAGATTACCACATTATTCAGCATACACAAACAGTGTGGACTGATCACGACCCAAACAATTGGGCATGTAACACATCAATATGTTAGAAAAACCTACCAATCTGCACTGGTGCACTCATAGACACATCCATATTCTCACTTTCAGTGCCATTCTCAGATTCACTTCCATCACTGCCATCAATGTTGATATGATCTTAAAAGCAGAAGCAAAAATGAATACTACAGTATATTTCAACAAGTCCCTGACTATGTTCCTTGAACATGATATTAAGTAACAGTCTTTACCAATCTGATTGCCTAATATTAGCCTAATTCTACATAGGACACATTAGGACACCACAGGACCTTTAAAACTGTTCCCCTTCTAAAATGCAGATGCATACCTTCAATTTCAATGTCATCAAGTGATTTGCCTTGAAGTTCAGGAAGAACCCCTTTTTCCATGGCCAGTAGGAGTTTTGATATTTTAGCTAGCTGAGTTGTTGCTTCTGGGAGCCTGTAGTATTCACGATGTACACGGATGTCATGTCCCAAGAAGTCTGCAACTTGATCCAATTCATTGTTTTTTAGGTTAAGAATTTGTGAGAGAGTGGCCACATGTTTACGCAAATGTGTTGACCTAAGATGTTCTGGATTTTGAGCACCACAATGAGATGCATAGAGTCGCAGGCAGTCCTGGCCCCTGTAAGGGCTTTGGCAGTTGGGTCTGGCAAACAAGAAGGAATTGGAATCCAGTACCCCACATTCCTTTCTTTTACTGACCAAAAGTGTGAGTGCATCCACCATGTTTGGTGTAAGAAGCACAGCGACTTTCCTCCCCCTTTTACCCCTGATCTCAACCCTGCTGAAGTGGCTGCAAAGTTTCTGTTCAAATTTAGAAAGGCCCACTGCAACATCTTCATGAAGATGCGTGTTATCTCTTTCTTGGAAGCTTTTTGTCTGCATTTTGGAGACTTCCCCAGCACGTCTTCGATTAAAAAGAATTATTCTTGCAAGTGTGGTTTTAGCAAGTTCTGCATAGATTTGTGGCGATGGTGCCTTCTTCAAGTTTTCGGATGATGCATCTGCAATTGTTTCCAGGTGTTTATGAAGCAGCTGAACATCATGGGTAAATGGCAGCGTTAATGGCTTGTTAAATTTTGCTTCACTCAGTGAGTTTAAAGCATTGTGGGAGATGAGCTCTGACCACTTGCTGGTATACAGTTTTTTGAATGTTTCAGTTGACTTGATTTGCTCTTCATCCTCTGCCATTAAAGCTCTACAATGGATGATCGCACATACCTTTTGTAAGGTGTGCCCCAGTTTTAATGCTAGGCTAGGAGTTTGGTAGCAGTTCATTTCTTCATCATAGCCAGACACTGTTTTGACAGCTTGAACAACACTTGGAAAGTTGGCAGGTTTTACAGCTTCCTCAAGGCTGTGTATGTGAGAATTGCTGCGTAGAGTTAACAAAAATCTTCCAATTTCACGAAGCTTTTGTCGAATATATTCATATTTGGTAGAGTCATTTCCATGTTTATTGAAGAAAGACTGTGCTAGCTGAAGAATGCAGAAGTCATTGCGTACTACAGAGGCAACGTCATCTTCTTTCATTGCACTTAAAAGCTTCCAAACCCCAGGCGATATCTGGTGTGGGAATGTAGACTCTGCCAAGGCTGCCAAACCCAAAACCCTGACCCTACCGTGGTGTTCATTTAGTTCTCCTGGCTTTAAAGAACATCTTCTTGCATGTCGCCATAGGTCTTTACGGACAAACATCGCTTTGCAGTACATGCAATGCACAAACTCTTTGGAATCGCAAATTCTGGTTGGTCTTCGTTTGACTTTGAGCATCCCAGTTCCTTTCTGTACAACATCGGAATTATGCTGATAGTTGCCCTTGTTTCTAAGGTTCTGCAGCAATACTTTACGTTCTTTTGAGTTCTTTGGCATTGACAGTGCTTTTGCAACTTCACCTTCTGCCATATGTGTTTTCAGATGACGAGAGATTTTTGACTGTGGTTTCCCACAAATATAACAGTAGTTTTTCTTATTTTCAGTACAAGAAATTACAGATGACTGAAGACACTCCTCAGCTCCATCCACTTTAGCCTTGCCCTCTGCCATTAATGATTCCTCAACATCTCCAAGTAAATCACTTCCACCAGCTCCCTCTCTTACTTCCAACAGTTGCTGGCTTGCAGATGTTCCAGTGACTGTTGTTGGCAGCATTAAACTGTCTGATGCACTGCCTAAAACTGCAACTTTTGATGTTCTGTAGGTCTCAGACACTTGCTTACCCTGAACTTTGCTTGAAAGATTATCTGAGGTTTGTGTATAGCTCGCTTCACTGTCATAATCTACATCAGTCAACTGCTCCTCATAAAGTAAACCAACTTCTTCTCTGGCCTTAACACACACTTTGCCCTTGCTTGCACCTTCAGGATTCAACTTGGCAATCTGGGAATAAATAGCCTTTCGTTTCTCCATATTCAAGGGGCATTCTCCTTGTAACTCTACTGAACTCTCAGATTCACTGTCTGACTCTGACTTTGGCACATATTCTTCATCTGATAGTGATTCATCCTCACCAGTACTTACTCCCTAGTACCAGAAAACAAACGATCACTAGAAATTGCACTTGCAAATGACTAAAATTTATATAATGAATTATAAATGCACTCACCCATGATAATGACTCGCTCTCATTCTTTCTAAGTTTTACAAAGCAGGACTTGTGCCAAAAACAATTGCAGACTGCAAAAGAGAGAGAAGTAAATAAGTAAGAATGTAAGATTTCAATACAAATAAAACTAAAAACACCACAACTGTTGCCTTAACTCAATATAAAAAGATGAAGCTTAGAATTTTATTAATAATTTTCAAACCTTATGAATTTATGAGACCAGGACCACTGTCTGGAAACAATGGGCCAATTGGACAAACCATACCAGTTATAAATTAACTGCCATCTTAAATACTGTAAAGTACATTACTGACCTTTGCATCTCAGACCAATCCATTTGAGTGATGCTACAGGTCCAACACATGCTGCACATTTGTTCATGCTCGAAACAGTTGCGAGGACCATTTCATGTTTACAATTCTGTGAATAGAATTAACAAAACTCATTTGACATCACAACCAAAAATATTTGTCTAAAAGTAACTCTAGTGGAGGAATAACATGGAAAGCAAAATCCATTTATTTGATGTTAGATGATGTGCACTTTGGGCATTTTCACAACTCAAATACAAATACAGACAAAAAGAGCATGCCTGTTAGAGGTTTTAGTCTTGACTTTATATAACAAAAGCTGAGGTGACAAAATATTAAAACTGTATCTGGATATTCTAGATACTGCATCAGCATTCTCTTTCACACGTCTTCATTTTAATTCTGGATGTGTTTAAGTATGAGGCAATGGTGACAAAAAAGCAAAATGTACGTTTTTAAAACAAATCAAAAATGATCAAAATAACTGATAAATATAGGTTTTGATAGCAGAACATGTTGCTCACTAATGTGATATTCGACATACTGTATGAACGGCTTTGGTCATTACACATACAGTAGATATTTGAAATTATGCAACATGAAATAAATTATACAAATAATGAAGGAAATTATTGATGATGTATTCCATAGAAATTCATAAGCCAGAAATAATGTCTATCCAGCAAACTTACTTTTTCTGTTTTCTCACTTGGTGCTACTGTATCTTTTTCCTCAGGCCCAGATTGCTCCTTCACAATGGTAATCTGAAATATTAGACAACAAAATGTTAAGGTTACAGATTAACCAGGCTAGGAGTATTTTCTGTTTAGTTTAGTGAAATTAGCAGGCAATGGGTATCCTTTTGGACATAATTAATCAGAAGATGATCTCAAAATTACCTTTTCTGTCTCCTTTCTTGGAACCTCAGACTCCATCTTGTCCTTTATAGTCGTCAGCACTGTTGTAACCTCAGTAATGGTTCCAGCTGTATTCTAAAAACAAAAATAACAAGAGATTTCTATGATGATAAACCAGCACCCAAGTCAGATCAATACACATTTACAGTGCACCACTCCCAGTGACTCTGAAGAAGCAGATAAATACCTAATAATGTATATGGTGTTCATGATATAGCTTCACAAAGTGAAGTCCCTCGAGACCATGTTTCTGTCAGACGCTTTACACACAGCTGCTGATGTGCATTTACTATCACATGTCTACAAGGTCCCATTAATACCCAGTGTACTGATAAACCAGTGCTGTGCCACACACAAGCTGATGAACACAGAGTCATCATATAAATCAATACTGTCCTCATATACCATGTACTAGTCAAACACACTGACACACACTAATATTCCTCTGGTAGAGGATCCTTATAGCATAGTTCCTAAAGGTTCTCATTAGACACAGTGTTCTCATAAAACAGGTCTCAGCCATACACATCACATACACACACTAACTACATTCTTAATATAGTGCCTACAACTGCAGACACTTCTATCTCTGTGCTCAAGAAATGTTTCCAGTGCGAGGAGCAGCTCACAGACACACTTCACTATTACAGTGCACCAGTCCCAGTGACTTTAAACAGACAGTGTACTGTGATTAAAAACTCCCTCAAACTCCGCAAACTGCACAGAACAATTAGGGAGATAATTAATCAGATGATGATTTCTACAATTTACCTTTTCTGTCTCTCCTCCTGGAACATCAGTCTCCAACTTGTCCATCACAGACGTCAGCTCTGATGTAACCTCAGTGACGGCTCCAGCTATATTCTAAAAACAGACATCACAAAACATTTTTCTCATTTCACACTTGTTACACACACAGTATTCCCAAGAAGAATTTGGAATCAGCGATTTTCTGTAACAGTTGTGCTGGAAGTTTCCAACGAGTTTCAATCAACAAATTTTCAGTTCATCCACAGTAGCGCATCAGCAGTCTTCCATCACTGCATCTCTCAAATGCTCTATAGGGTTTAGGTCAGGGCTCTGGGAAGTGTTCATATGTGCACTGTATATACAGTATAGTAGGGAAGTGCACTGTATAGATGGTATACTATTTATACCCATATAATGGACATCCATCAGTGATAATGATGCCCCTAAAAACAGTGCTGTAGCTGATTAACTCATAACTGCACCCCACACACTGTAACGTGTGTGTCACTGCTGTACTCACGGTAGACCACATATATACTCAGTGCTGCTCCTATAATGGTCCCCTACTACTGAGGGATGAGAATATAACACACTGCACATAGTAAAAGGAATGAACTCTAGTCAGTAACTATACATCTATTAAATGCCAATTTAAGATAATGTATGTGGTGTACATGATATAGCTTCACAAAGTGAAGTCCCTCGAGACCAGGTTTGTGTCAGATGCTTTACACACAGCTGCTGATGTGCATTTACTATCACATGTCTACAAGGTCCCTTTAATACCCAGTGTACTGATAAACCAGTGCTGTGCCACACACAAGCTGATACGGGGATCATTAATCAAAACATGATTTCTATAGTTTACCTTTTCTGTCTCTCCACCCGGAACATCAGTCTCCAACTTGTCCATCACAGACGTCAGCTCTGATGTAACCTCAGTGACGGCTCCAGCTATATTCTAAAAACAGACATCATAAAACATTTATTATTAATAAAACCAAATTTTCAATACTTATTATTCAAGCTTGTAAATTGGGTATAGAATTGTATATGTAGAATCAACAGGTTTTAATTCATTATATATTTCTGTAAATGACCTGTTCTGTTTGGTTGATGGCTGCCTGGGTATCTTCGGTCACAGGGGTAAAGGGGTCTGCCTCAGAAACAGCCTACAGAACAGGTTAAAGAGCAAGATGAAAGGCATGTATTAAAACTGGAGCACTGCTTGGTTTCAGCAGACCATGTTAGCCAACTTCCAATTCTTTCACTGACTACAGGATACCTGGTGCTGTGACAGAGACTGATTGTCTTTCACCCTCCTGGCCTCACTCAATGCCATAGTGCTGTTTTCCTCTGGTGGCAGTTGGTGTTCTTCAGCTACAATCTGTGAAGATTTGTTATGACAGTGTAAAATATTGGGAATATAATTAGATGATTGTAGCATGTAATGATTTGTAAGTTATGTTTGCACCGGCATGTTTAAGCGTGGCCCAATAACACTGAATAGTTCAATCTTCAATACCTTATTTCTCCAAGGCAACTCAGAATTGCCATAATCGTATGTGATTTCTTCTCCAGGGTCGATGCTCCTAGTCGCAAATAAACACAGATGAGGCTTTCCCTCTACAGTGATTATTTTCATTTTGCTGTTTGGGCTGATGTGGTCATCATTGACAAGTCTCCCAAGGGAACCATCTTCTCTGGAAGCATCGACACTGAAGCATGATATAAGACAACACATAACATCTTGTGGCTGCACAGAAGACCTTTTCAAAACTTTATGCATTAGCATGATCTTACAGAAAACATTATATGAAGAACAATGCAATGTTATACATACCATAAGAGTCTTCCATTGAAACGGAATTCATACATGAATACTTTCATGGCATCGTGATACAACTTCTGTCGTCGTTCACATTCAGCTTTGTTTATGAGTTGTCCTCTGTACTCCAAAAGAAAATCTCCCTTATCAAAATGAACACAACTGAATACTCCACGTCCTGTATGAGAAAGCACAACACCTGTTAGTCCAGTGTTTATTCAAGCCGAGCAGCACATCTGCAGTGTTCTCTAACATCCTGATGCTCCTAAATAAGAATAATAATTTTTTAAACAAAAAAAACTAACAAAGAATGACATATTAAGACTTACCTATAAATGAATTTATATATTTCACATCAAATCCCTCCTTGTCTTTGGCAGCAGATGTGAAATATTCAGCCTCCTGTTTGGGATTGTCTCTCCTCCTCCTCCTCAGCTTCATCTCACACAGTCTGTACACCGGACGCTGTGTGTCCACGCACAACTCATCCTTAGTACTTTAGTTCATTTAGTTTATACTTAGGTTTGAAGCCTTAAAACACTTTGGCCTGTATATAAGTTATTGTTATATAAATGTAAAGCAATGTAAATTTCCTGTGAGCCTACCGAGGGCTCCATCAGTGATGCTGAGGGATGTGACACTCTGCTGTGACGTCACCGCAGCACCAGCACACACAGCTGATAAACAAACCACACCACTCTCATTTATATACTATATATAAATATATAATAAATATATATAATAAATATATATAGTTATTTAAAGGTGCGAACTAGCTTATTTACGAGGCGTGTAGAGACTGTCAGGGGTCAGAGAGAGTAAACCCGCAGCTGCAGCATGATAAAATGTTAGTGTTAAATCGCGCGCCCCCGACGCGCGCGCCCGACACGCACTACAGCGGCGCGAGCTAACAGGAAGTGGTGCAGCCAAACTAAGCAACTGCAGCTAACTAACAGTTAATAGAGTTGGCTCCGGGATTAATAAAATAACACCGAAATAAACACTTCTCCAGTCTCCATGCTGTTTGTTGTTTACCGGTTGTTGCTTGTGTTCAGCTAACGCAGGCCACTCGAAACCATTTGAGCTACAAACCATACACCCGCACTGTGTTCCGGAAGAGATGATTTAAAGATCAGCGATGTCGCACATTAGCATTAAATATCATTAGCAACGCTACCATGCTAATTTACCGATATTTCCCGTTTATATTAATTAAACCAAATTCACATAAACCATAACCTACACTTAAACTCATTCATTAAAAATACATTTGCCAAGTTTTTAAAGTAGAGAATTCTATGATTATTATGGTAACTAGCAGGATTTTTAAGATATACTTATTAGACTAAACATGTACCCCATTCTCATGAGCATAATCTTTTATTTTTTAATCTGAATATGTATAAACTAAAGTAAACGTGCATTTTGCAATATAATCATATAAAGTACATTTAATAAAGTGTATAAAGTTAATTCTCATACCTGTTTTTTAAAGATTGACGTATTATGAGTTCCGCATGATGACGCGCTGCACATAGAGAAACTCCGCCCACAAACCGAGACACGTGACATGAATGACATCGGCCGCAGCCAATCAGAGCGCGAATTAGGCGAGTCAGCGGTAGCCAATCAGAAGGCTCAAATTTTGTGTGAGTGTGTAAGTTGGTGCAATACCAAGACCAGACTAAAGGGGGCGCTATATTAAATTCCGAGTTAACACTGTGTAAAGTCAGTTTCAGGGGTATGTGGTGTAAGTGGACTTCGACCGAAACTTTGAATTTTAGCTTCTTTTACATAGATATATATAGATATATTAGAGGAATTATGGGGACACTGTCCCTGTCCTCATAATTCCAAATGTCCCCGTAGTGTCGGTACGTAAACAGGTCAAAAGTCCTCATAAGCCACAAAAACCAACGCACACACACACACACACACACACACACACACACACACACACAGTAAGACAGACATGGTCACTTGAGGACTGAGACATCACTCTCTCTCTGTCACCTTTTCTGCAAACTCATACACTTTCGTGCACGCACACACACACACACACACCCTACACACTGGACCCACTGATTCAAACTGCCCAAACAAATCAGCTCAAAATTATTAAGGTAAAAAAAATCCATTTGAACTAGTTGGCTCCATTTACCAATATTAATCACAAATTATAAATTGCCCAGAAAAGAAGGACGTCTGCTGAAATGCATGGCCGAGAGCCAGGAATATAGAAAGAGTGCTTGAACCTGACATCCAAACACAGCCAAGAGAACTGCACTTAATCAACCTGCTGAGTGCTGAGTTGTTTTCTGCTCACATGCTCTGACATTCCTCAAGAGAGAAGCTGCACAATTTATGATTTACAAGCATACTCACTACCCAGGATAAAGAGAGCTGTTCTGGGAAATTTGGAGGATTTGGCTCTTTGATTTCTATCAAACATAAAATATCTCAGAGGGGGAGCACTTTAGAAGCCTTTAGCAGCCCTCTAAGTATTACATGCCTTAAACAACTGCTTTTATCTTTTTTTTTTGACTAGCAAGCCATTTATCTACTGTGAGTCATTTTTGCCGTAATTAAATATGAAACTTTAAAATCAAATATGAACTAGCATTGGCCTTCTGTAGCCGCAAAGCATAAAAATACTATTTGCAGGCTGCCTCTCTTTTCAGACTCGGTGAATTAAGTTCAAAATTTATGCCAGTATTTATACAGGGAAAGCATCTTATATTCAGAGTACACTTCTACAGGTGAACAAGGTGATTTTCTGGGCAGCCCATTCAGATTATTAAAATGACCTACATGTAGTTCAGGCCTCTGTGGTTGCCAGCTTGGATAGAAAATGTGGACTAAAGAAGAAAATAGCAAATAGCACATCCTTATTTATTTATTTTTTGTTGGATGCAGGCTATTTTTTCTTGTTTAATTTGTTATTTTGAGTTAGTTTAAAGGACAAGCTGACCGAGCACTCATTTGCCTTGCTTACAGCTCACTTGAAGTAAGAGTTGTTCATAATTGTTTGAGATCCTTGAGATAAATAAGGATGCTGTTTCATCCAATGTCCCCTTCTTGTCTGAATACCAATGTATTAACTTCTCACTATGCACGTGTAACTCAACTCTGAATACTGCCCCTTGGGGTGTGTGCGCGTGTGTATGTATGTGTGTGTGTGTGCGTACTCGAGTATTGAATATACTTGAGTCCTGGATTCTTCAAGTCTGTTAAAAATCAGTGCAGCCTACTGTAGAAGCACACAACCAAGATGGAGGATGTCACTGATCAGGCATCAGGATCAGAACATTTCTGAGATTTCAATGGAATAATGGCTAACATACAGTGAGATGTAGTTGGAATAAAGACAGGGAGTCTGGATACAAAGTTTTTACATCAAAAAGGATCTGTGAACTAAATGATTAAATGTGTGAAAATTAGTTTCAAGTGCTGGTCAGGTTCCAAGAACTCATCTCTGGTCCACTTGAAAACGGTGGTCTTGACTTTGGTCCACGGTTGATCCTGGGTACAAACTTAAGCATTTCGGCTAAGTGTGAAAATGCACTTAGCCTATTTCAGGGCTTTTAATTAGTTGTGTAGCTCAGTATAGTATAGCTCAGCTTAGTAGTTTTTAGTTTAAATTTATTTCCATAACACAGGCTAATCTCTTGGCCACTTTTCATTAAAACATCTCATAATTCTTCAGCCATTGTTTTTTATTGTAGGGTACTGTATTGTATTGTATCTTTTCTGTCAATATTTGACCTGTTTATTTCACACCAACTATACACTGTCACATTTGGCCAACATACACTTCTGCATGCTGAGAATAATAGACTGTAGAAAAAAAAGAAACCAGGTCCTGAGTGGAGCAACAGAAACTCTTTCATCCTACTGTCCAGAGATTGAGAGTTTACTCTCAATGATGCCCCAGCCATCCATGGCCAGCGGTCCAAGAGAACAAAACTGGCCATGCTGTCTGGGTGGGAGGGGTGGAATTATTCTCTCCACTGTCAATCACAGCAGAACTGGCAAACTGTAGTTATCTGTGAGCTCGTGTATGCGGAAGAGGGCAGATAGTGCTTTTGGCTGGTGGGTGGGAATTGGCTAAGACCAAATTAGGGAGAAAATGGGGAGGAAAAAAAATGCCCAGGAGACCTGCCATAGTCATCACATATAAATAATAAAACCCCCACTTTTTTTTTTTTTTTTTGGATGAGAAGCATGGCAAGGTTACCTGCCCATGTGGCAGGGGAATTTGGCAGGGGAGTTACATGTCAGTGTCAAAATTTACCTGCATTGAATGGGTGGCCAGGTGTTACAGGACTCTCACTCTTTGTTTGTGAAAATATTCTAGATATTTTCAAGACAGAATCTAAATTCTATTTTAAGTTTGTAAAGAGTAAAGTAAACATGAATTGTGATGTTCACTGCGTTAGTGCAAAAAAAAAAAAAAAGGTGATGTCCGAGGTCAAGAGGTTTAAAAGCTTATTTCTGTGCATTACAATTCCATAATTTTCTTTACTTTCCAGATCTGTCCACCATTCTGATTCTTTATTTTTGTTACAGAAGTTTCTTTATTTTTATCACTGACGATTTCAATTAGATTTCATGTCTAACACCACTTTTCTCTTTAATCTGAAGTGAATGCATCAGTCTTATGTGTACAGTGTATGAGACAGCACTCTGTTTAATCATATCCACAGAGACATGTAAATATGCAAAAATGTCAGTATGCTTGTAGATTGATTTATGGAAATCATTAGAAATAAAACATGTCTGTAGAGCTCGATGAGCTTTTGTTCATATTACAGGAGTTGCAGCACAGCACTGGCTGTCAATATAAGATTTATTTTTTATTTAAGCATTAACCTTCATCGCAGTATTACGAACACATGATATGATCTTCATTGCATTTATTTATACAAAAGTTGAACCGTTTAAACTTTGAGTGTGTCTTGAACATTAGTGTTTTTGCTATAACATCTTTCTTCAATGCTCCTTGGTACACTATACTCATGTCTGGTTATCATAATCCATTAGCAGTGATATACAAGTACACTGTGTGCTTCTGTTAAAGGCTCGTTAAAGTCCTTTAAGATAATATGCACTCATTCAGAGAAGCTCCTACTTGCTTTCAAGGTTTGATACATAGGAGCCGCAGAATATTATGTTTTCTTTCAAACTGCCGAAAGGTCATGCAGAAATATCTTGAAGAAAAGTACATGAGACTGATAGAGGCAACAAGGATTAATGTTCCTACCTTGATAGATTTAGCCATCACTGTGTTATACTGCTGGTGGTGTGCAAAATGTAGACTGTTAGAAGTCTTTGAGTCCTAAAACATCAAAACATAGGACATTAGTCAACAGCACACAGCATGCGTCCGAAATTGATTGATGATTCGAGAGCTAAATCGCACTGGCACTACTATCAGCGGGTAGTTAAATGGCATTGTGGGTAATGTAGGAAACTGGTTACCAAAGTGAAAATAGTCTAACACGTCAATAAAAGAAGTTTTTAAAAAAATCTTCTCAAAATTTCATTTTAAAATAAATCTTGCATTCCAGTGAAAATCATGTTAATTATACAGATTAATATAATATCATTCATGGTGGATTTTTTTTATTTACACACATATTGTCCCATTTGGTTTCTATTCTGACTAGTAAATTTTAAGCTAAAAGAAATTGCTATGTATTGTTGTTCTTATTTATAAAAGTAATGTGCATCAGTTGTACACTGGGTTTACAGTGCACTATGGGTAACAATACAGTGAAACTATCCAGGGAATATAATTTGTTCACTGAGAATTTTGATAATACTACAAAATGGCTGCACCCAACAGTATGGTAATCAGGGAACAAATTCAGACACTGCAACAGACTCAACATTTGTAGTAAATCATGACAAAGAATTGTACATTATCTGCAGAATAAACAGTGCCTAGTACTGTATAAACATAAGGATCAGGGCATTTAGGTGAAGGTTACAAGAAAACTGTCCGTGCTTCATGTGCATCTTACAGAGAAACTGCCTGAGAAAACGAGTGTACCTAACAGAAAGTTTACCTGAGAAAGCAGGACATGCCCAGAGACAAAGCTTTGGTACTTCAGAGGGATGTGGATGCTCTCTCTGGGCCGCAAGTACACCTGAGGTGTCGAGCTACCCTCCTTCATGTGAAACATCTCCACCTCCAACGGAGTGCATGTCTTTGTCAAGTCTTTAAAATACCTCCATTCCTCAGCGTTCACTATAACACTACAGACAGAAATTGAGAAGTGAAGAACAGCTTCGGGCTTTTCTTTCTCTTTCCAACACTTTATGCTGCAGGTTGAGAAAGCAGTTTGGATTCTGTTTACTGTTAGGCAAAGAAGAGAAAGCTGGCTATTTCTAAAGGTATTGCCTGTTAA
This sequence comes from Pangasianodon hypophthalmus, assembly GCF_027358585.1. Taxonomy (NCBI): domain Eukaryota; kingdom Metazoa; phylum Chordata; class Actinopteri; order Siluriformes; family Pangasiidae; genus Pangasianodon; species Pangasianodon hypophthalmus. Next base: position 8,467,893 of record NC_069717.1, read on the forward strand.
AAAAAAGAAGAAGATAACATGGGTTGAGAATAAAATATTACTTCCACACTAGAAATTTCATCCACAAATATATAAAGGAAAGGGTTGCTTGAGACATCAAAGGAACTGAACTTCGGGCCATGGGAAAGTGAATATTCGTAAAAGATGATCAAAAGAATTTCAGGGTTTCGAAACTCCATCTTGCACACAAAGGACAGAGACTTGAAATTGAGTCTCATCATGTTTTATCATATTCTGTTCCATAATACCCAGCACTAAAGGCGGCATGTCTTTCTGAGACTCACACACACTCCCGAGAAGGGGAAGAGTTGAAAGCGACAATAAGACATTTCATGGTTTAGAAATTGGAAAAGAGCTGCAGGCAGACAGAGATAAACATGTTCACCTCTCCTATCCAAAATTCAGCATCCAAACAGGTGGTAAATAAGATCTCTCTAGAAAAGACAGAGGCAGATTAATCACAGAGGACTAATTTAATGTGACTGACTACTTTATGATGGATTGACATTTTCACAGAATGATACCATGGTTTCATATCAAGGCTCTTGAATAATACTTATCAATACTTGGTAGAACCACCTTCAGTTGGTAGAACCTCCATCTTAGACATGTCTTTTTCTATAAATTATATCGGCTTTGCAGATCTGAATCCAGATATTTTTGCCCATTCTTCTTGGGAAAATGCTCAAATATTGCTGATATAAAGCATCCCCACAACAGGTATCTTTGGATATCCCTAGGAATAAAATATCCCAAAAAAGTAAAAAAAAATTGCAAAACCAAAGTGTAATTATGAATTTTAGCACTTTTAGCATCTTTACTTTATTAAACACTGCTGCTTGGTCTGTTTTGGAGGTGGATTTAAAGTGGCCAGTGCCTGCCATAGTGATTATCATGGGAAGCCATGCAAGACATTGGAAACAATCCAGGTCATTAACATCCACAATTAAATCAGCATCAAATCATCGAAACAGCTGCTGATCGACCAAAAATTTTAGACTTGAGGTCAATTCATACCAAGTTATAAGCATAATCAAATGTGTTTTTCTTGGATGTTAACACTAAAAGAGGTTTATTTATCAACAGTCAAAATGCATCATGTCATGTTCAATTTTAAGGGCAGAGCTTTTTGGCTAATTCTGGAAACTCCTTCCATACATGTCTTCATACACAAAGTTTCACCATCTCAGTGAATACGTTTTTGTTTTTTAAATAACGGCACATTTTAATCTGTTCATTAATAGATGTAAATTATTAAATTATTTACAAAAAGATGTTTGTTTGGTAATCAAAATGCTGTTTTGGTGCAGATCTGCTTTTATTGCCTAGCACTCCTAAGAACTAGCATGTTTAATCTTTGCTTGAGTGCATATGTTTGGGTGTATATGTGTGTTTAGTGGTGAAAACTTGCACTCTGTTGGCATTTTAAGCAGCTATATGCCTGGATTTGATCCTGCCGCACTTGTAAATCGCTTTGAATAAAAGCCTTTGCCAGATGAAGAAAATGTAAATATGTACAGTAAGATCTGTAATTGTTTGGGCAGTGACACAATTTTTGTAATTTTTGCCTCTGTACACCACCACAATAGATCTGAAATGTAGATTTTCAGCTTTAATTCAAGGGGTTTAACAAAAGTATTGCATTAACTGTTTAGGAATTACAGAAATTTTTTGCCCTCCATTTTCACAGGCCCAAAAGTAATTGAACAATTGACTGATAAGCAGTTTAAAGGCCAGCTGTCCTGTTTCCTCCTTATTTCATGATAAATTAAGGAGATAAAAGGTCTGAAGTTGATTCCAAGTGTTGAATTTGCAGTCGATTTGATTAGAGATAGCAGAAACTTTAGGAGTGGCCAAATGAGCAATTTGGTATATTCTTAAAAAGAAGGAATGCGTTGGTAAACTCAGCAACACCAAAAGGCCTGGAAGACTGCGGAAGACTAAAGTGGATGATTGCAGAATTCTTACCCCTTCACAACATCTGGCCAAGTCAAGAACACTCTGGAGGAGGTAGGCGTATCATTGTCAAAGTCTACAATCAAGAGTCGCCTTCACGATTGTAAATACATACGGCTTACCTTAAGATGCAAACCGCTGGTAACACTCAAGAACAGAAAGGACAGATTAGACTTTACTAAAAAAAAAAAAAAAAAAAAAAAAAAAACCTCTAAAACTCTAAAGCCTGACCAGTTCTGATGCAAGATAAACTTGTACCAGAATGATGGGAAGAGAGGAGTATGAAGAAGGAAAGGAAGGGCTCATGATCCAAAGCATACCACATCATCTGTCAAACATGTGGAGGCGGTGTTATGGCACAGGCATGTATGGCTGCCAATGGAACTGGGTCACTGGTGTTGTTTGATGATGTGACTGCTGATAGAACGAGCAGGATGAATTCTGAAGTGTATAGAGCTATATTTTCTGCTCAGATTCAGTCAAATGCTGCAAAACTAACAGGAAAGGCCCTCATAGTACAGATGGATAATGACCCAAAACGTACCACAAAAGCAACCCAAGATCTTGGAAATGGAATGTTCTTAAATGGCCGAGTCAGTCACCTGACCTCAACCCAACTGAGCATGCTTTACACTTACTGAAGACAAAACTGAAGGCAGAAAGACCCACAAACAAGCAGCAACTGAAGGCGGCTGCAATAAAAGCCTGGCAAAGCATCTCAAGGGAGGAAACTCAGCATGTGGTGATGTCCATGGGTTCCAGACTTCAGGCAATCATTGACTGCAAAGGATTCGCATTCAAGTATTAAAAATAATCCTAATATTTATGATTATGTTAGTTTGTCCAATTATTTTTGAGCTTGTGAAAATGGAGGGACTATGTAAAAAATGGCTGTAATATTTTTGTTAAACCCCTTGAGTTAAAGCTGAAAATCTACACTTCAATCACATCTTGATTGCTTCATTTCAAATAATATTGAACAATGAAAATTGTGTCACTGTCCAAATACTCATATATATGTATATATTTATATTGCAGTAAATGTCAGAGGAGTGGATATGTGACAGCACAGTAATGTACACGTGTGACACGTATAGAGCTGTTTGAAAACCAGCATCAGAGTCTAACCACAGCACAGTGTCTGCTCATCCCAGAAGGACATGACCGATTCACAGGTTGTGCAGATGCAAAGAAAGGATTTCACTCATATTACAGGTATTGCCGCAACATGTCGGAGTGTGTTCCACAGTGTACCAGTGTAGATGTGTTACCCTACCTGCTGCTTCTACATTACAGTCAGAAAGTAGACCCGCAAAGCTTTTTCCTATTTTTGCATGTCTGGAGAACTAAGCACTCCAATGCTATCAGCAGATTACATGATTATGAAGGCTTTTGTTCTTTACTGCTAATTACTCTCTTGTTTTGAGCTGATTGCTTTAATTCCAATTCATTTGCAGCAGCAGTTTCTTGGCCTTCAAGGTTTTCTGCTTCATTCCTTGTTTCAAAAATGTAACTGTGCCCATGTTTTGTATGAAAAAAATAATTGAATTGGTCAGAAGGTGTTGCTTATTTAATATGTTAGCATATATTTTAGCATTGGTATGGATTTGTATGGCAGATGCAAACAGACCTGGATTGTTGCACGGCCTTCTGCAATTATAGCATTAGCCTAATATCAAAATGGCACATGGTGACCATTTTAAATCTTCCTGTAAACGGAACAATAATAGTGTTGTAATGTGTATTAATAACTCATTCACAGGGACTTGTATGCTGGACACTCCACATAACCGATGGCTAATAATAACAACATAAAATTAAATAATTAAAAAAAAAGTCTAAGGCTGGAGGACTTTTTGCGCTTTGTAGTTTCTCTCTAATAAGCTGCATTTTTTTGTCTTATTAACTTCAAGAGAAATTGAGGGAACAACTGTTTATAGCTTCTACAACTTAACTGATAACAGGAACTAATTTGTTTTGAGGATGTTCCACAGCATTAAGTGTAACTATAAACAGATAAAAAATGATGCCGTTCCTTAATAAATAAAAATTGCAATCAACAGGCATAACAAAATTGGCATAACATGAATAAGACATTCAGGCTCTGTTATTGGGGAAAAAAAAATCAACTTCAGGGTGGTAACAGTACACTAACTCCGCTTTGAAAACCTGTCATGTTTTATTCCTTACTAACCAAAGACTTCTTTTGTGATTAGCATTTACACAAAGTCAATGTTCATTCAGATTTAATGCACATTAACAACACATACACCACAAAACTTTCATAAAAAATGAATAGAACGTCTAATTAGTCAGTCAAATATTGTGGGGATGGGGCTTAACTCCATTCAAGTCAAATTAGCATATTAGCAGAGTTAGTCTTTCACTTTGCTTTTATTTATTTTATGCCTAACTACAGACCACTGCCATCCTCATTCTTAATGATCATCCCAGCTTCAACATACAGGGTGTTCCTCAACTCAAAGCCAAATTACACTCTACGGTTTGGGGTATAAACAACAACTTAATGATGACTGCATAGGTTTGGACATCATTGTTCGGCTTCGGTTCAGACTCCAAGCCAAAGCCACCATATTATATTGCACCAAAATGTGATCTTGAGCATTGTTAATTAAAGGCCTGGAGACTGATGACTCCTCTGGCTCTCCTCTCTGTGAAATGTTTTCTCCTTCCTTATGTTTATTATAGTAATTTAGCGGGATTCAGAACAAGGCTTAGGGAAGTTATGACATAATACGCTCTATTTTCATGTAGGTGGATACGTAATTTGCTGGTAGCACACTGGAAAATTGCTAAATTGTTTGGCTGTAAGCCCGTTTCACTTCTATACAACCATAGATTTACGATATTTACACTATTCTTTTATAGTATTTAAATAGGCTACTTAACCCAAGTACTTTTGCTGTTATAATAACCACCGCTTTTCCAAGATTTTAGAATGTGGCTGTGGGGATTTGCATTAGTGAGATCAGGCACTGATGTCAGAAGAGAAGGTTTGGTGCAAAAGAGGTCAGCGGGGTTGAGGTCAGGGCTCTGTGCTGGCCACTCGAGTTCTTCCACTCAACCTCGGCAAACCATGTTTTTATGGATCTCGCTTTGTGCACAGGGCCGTTGTCATGCTGGAACAGTTTTGGGCCCCTTAGTTCCAGTAAAGACAAATTTTTAATGTTACAGCACATAAAGAAATTCCAGACAATAGTGTACTTCAAACTTTGTGGCAACAGTTTGGGGAAGGCCCACATAAGGGTGTGATAGGCAGGTGTCCACATACTTTTAATAATTGATTAACTGAAAGACCCTTGTCAGCAGCCTAGAACCCAGACCATGCGGATGAAACAACTACATGCTTCACATGCCTCCCACAAATGTCATTAGTCAAGCTATCACTTGGAATTTCCAAGGCTAGCGGAATAGAGGACAACCATGCAACACCAATACCTAGAGGTGGAGATCTAGAGACTGGGATACTACTGAAGCTAGCAGGAAAACAAGAGCCTGACCAGGGATGGCTCAAGGACTCGTGTCATTGGCTTATCCCCCAGTAGAGGGGGTAGAATGGTCTTCCAAACCATAGAGATTGCATAGTTGTTTCCATAATGACAATACTAATACAAGGGGAATATGATCTATGGTCTCTTATTAACACAGAACTTTGCAAAATTGAGAATGATGTTTAAATATACATGTAACCCACTATATTGCAAAGTGATCTGATTACTGCTCATTCAACCAGTTAACCACCTCATTGGTCCTAAAAAATTACAGAATTAGCAGAGATTTTCAGAAAGGCTGATATTGGCATATTGCTTAGCTGCTGACAACAATCAATACAACAGGAAAAAAAATATCAGGGTTGATCTTAGAACCCTGGAATTGCACTGTATACACTGTAAAATAAATACAATGTGTACACATTGGTGGTTTAACCATTCAGAAAGAGTATGTATGTGCATGTAAAAAGTCCCACCTAAGCTCAGGGTCTTCACACTCAATGGTGACCGTCTGAGGAATGTTGAAAGGGTTCTTAAGCACAAATTCGAAGAATTCAGCGGTCCCGAGTGTAGCATAGATTGTGTGCGTAGTAGTGATGGCTTGGCTCAGCATGTTAATGATGCCCTCCACTTTGCAGCGTTCTCGATAGGCCTCTATCAAACGCAGGTCCTGAGAGTGCTGTGCCCGATCCTCTTTTCTCCTCTGGAATAGAAGCAGATAAACAAAGAAGAAACAAAGTCATTGAAGAGATTAGAGCACACGAATAAACCAACTTCAAATTTTAAAACAACTTGTTTAAACTGATTTAAAATGATGATTTAAACAACTTGTTCAGCAACAAAAGATGATAAAGAAAAAAATGTGCTTAACTATGGGGATATGATCAATCTAACATATAAAACACCTTCTTTTATCATTCTTAAAAAGTAGTAAAGAGGATATGTGCAGAGTGGATTTTAGGACAGTGCTTAGTGAAGTGGAGATGAAGAGGGAGGCAACGATCCAGAGTGCTTTATCTCATATATCATTCACAGCTGTAAGTGCCAAGCTCAGTTACAGCTGAAGAGCAAGTGATGCTTTGGAATATGATGTGAATGCAATAAAAACAGCCTTGTGAGCAGATTAAAACGATAGTATTTTCATTTTTACAATATGCTTGGAGTATCAGCAGTCCAAAAGTTTGGGTCCACTAGCAAGATCTTTTTAATTTATATTTAAAAAAAAAAAAAAAAAAAAAAAAAAAAAAAAAAAAAAAACATTATGATATTTATTATCTAAGGAATGAAATACTATAGTGCATACAGTTTTAGGAAAATAATCCACCACAGGATGGTGTGATGCAAAACAAAGTGGAGTTACTGTTACCACCCCAAAGTGGGGTATTTTCCTATAACAGCATGTCCCAAAGTGTTTTATTCCCCTTATATCACAGCAAATTGCCAAATGATTAAAAAGTTTAATGTATTTATGAACAAGATGTCATACTTTATCTGTTTATAGTTTATATATCTGTGAAACATCTGCAAGACAAGTTATTTCCTGTTTTAATAGAAACATTTATGTTATAGCAGCTATACACATTCGTTCCTTTAGAAGCTTTTCTTTTTTCTCTCTCTCTCTTTAAGTTAATAAGATAACAAAATGCAGCTTGCCATGTTCCAGAGAAACTGAAACAGAAGAGACTCTCTGATCGCAGAAAACGTACTGTTCCAAAGCACTAACACTAGAGACTCCTTCCCTAAACGGTGAAGAAACACTTTTTCACAGAAAGTTTTACAATATCAACGATTATACATTTTTCTTTCTTAAATAACAACACATTTTCAATCTGTTTATTATTATTATTATTCTTAGATTATGTGGAGCGTCTTCTATACAGGTCCCTATGAATGAACTGTTACTATAGAAACTATAACAGTAACTAATAACATTAATTAGAAGGACTGCATTAATTTAAACCTGTGTTTTGCCTTGCAGCTGGAACTACTGTCAGAGCTGCTGTTATAGAAAACGCCTTCTGACCAATCAGAGTCAAGAACTTGTTTTTTAGCTATTTAGAAAAACCTTGTAAGAAATTGAAATACATCAAGAAATGCTTTGTTGAATAAAGCTATTTTTTTTTATCATCCATCATCCATGATAACTGACAAAACACAAGTAGTTCTCAGTAGCAGGGTGAGGCTTTTGGCCTTGAATGTTCACTGAGTGCTCTTTCTCTTACCATATAGCTGGCTTTCTCCTGTGTGTTGGATGTGGTGTTTTCTTCATATTGACGGACAGCTGCCATCCTGTCAATCTTCCTCTGACGCACTTCCTCTGTTTCACCTCGACTCTGCAGCCGGGCACCATCCACTTCTCTCATCCGACTCTGCAGGAGACTAGCCAACTCGCCATCAATATCTGGCAAACGCTGGGCCCGCCTCGCGTTCCGTGCTACAAAACACCAACATTCAGTCTATATAGACTGACTGTACTGCAGATACAGTGTACTTGTGCCTGTATCACAGTACTTACTGTTCTGACTGACAGGTGAAAGCACTTAGAAAAACTCTCTCTGAAAGACCCAAAAAGCCTGAGGCAGGGTAAAGACTGTGGTGGTATTTTTTTAGTGACAGAGCTTGAGCTGCCTTCTATTTAAAAAAAAAATTGCCTGACTTGTTCCAAAAGGAAGTCTGTTTTCTTCATGTTCTCTCTTTAAATCAGTATCTTTTCTAAAGGTTTTATCTTCTAGATCAGTATATCCACTAAATCTCTCTCCTCAAAATCTTTATGATCAGTAAAGGTTCTCTCTTTACAATTAGTATGTTTGGTTCAAGTTTTGTCTTCAAAATCAGTATATTCAGTAAAATAAGTATGTTCAGTGACCACTTCAAAATCAAAGTCTTCACTAAAAGTTCTCTCTTCAAAATCAATACCTTAACTAAAGGTTTTCTTTTCACCTTAACTAAAGGGTCTCTTTTTTAAAATCAGTATCTTCACTGAAGGTTCTCTCTACAAAGTCTTCACTAAATTTCTTTGGTATTTATCTCTTTTAAAAATCATCAAATACAGCTGTTGTGTCTCCAAAATCAGAATGTTCAATGAAGGTCAGTATGTTTAATATAGGCTCTCTCATGACAGTCGGTATTCTCACTATAGAGTCTTTATTCAGGATCAGTATATTCAATAAAGTTTCCCTCTTCACAATCATGTTCAGTTCGGGTTTTGTTTTCAAAATTAGTACATTCAGTAAAATAAGTATGTACAGTAAAGTTTTATTCTTCAAAAATCAGCATCTTAACTAAAGGTTTTATCTTCAAATTCAGTATCTTAACTAAAAGCTCTGTCTTCAAAATCAGCATCTTAGCTAAAGGGTTTTTCTTCCAATTCATTATCTTAACTAAAAGCTCTCTCTTCAAACTCAGTATCTTAACTAAAGCTTTTCTTCAAAATCAGTATTTTGACTAAAGATTCTCTCTTCAAAATCATGTTCAATAAAGGCTCTCCCTTTACAATATGTCCCTTCAGTAAATTTTCTCTCATCTAAATCAGTATATTCAGTTAAAGTTCTCTGTACACCTAAGGTGTTATCTTCAAAATTAGCATGTTCAGTAATTATTCTCGTTTCAGAATCAGTATCTTAACATCATCACCTGAGGGCTAGTGGCAAGCCGTTATAACCAACTGAATCACTTAAAATCAGTCATTAGCATGATAGTAGTATATAAATGTTGTGTATTTCTTAAAACCTCCTGTCTTATCCATTCAATATTATGTTTGTTATTGAGTGCATTTGTGAATTATAGTATAATTCTTTATTACTACCACTCACAAACAAAAGGGAGAAGTGCAATACCGTTGAGGTTGAGGATGGTGTTTGAGGACAGACTGCCTCCTTGAAAGCCTGTGGGAGTCTGGCTGGGCTGAATGACATGAGAGCGAGATGGAGGGAGAAGAACAGACGAGTTCGGGTTTTTCTGCACCACACCACCTGTTAAACACAAGAGCCAGGCCTGATTCAATTTGCTTTTGACCCTATTCCTTCTCATTTCATTTTGTCAGGTCAATTTTAGATATACTCATGAGGAATTTGGTTTGAATGGATGGCTTGAGACAAATAAACAACCAAACCATCATACATTAGTTAATACCATTCTCAACAAAATGGCTACAAGTCCCAAGAACAGAGGTGAAGCACTAGTTTGTTCTAATAGATTTTATAAAATTAATTTTAATTAATTTTTTTTAAACTTGGCACTCAATAATGGGCAATTACGTATAGAATAAAACACACTGAGTAGCATGCTTTATTTCATGTAACAGGAAAGTGTTTTATTCCACACATTCCACAGCAAAACGACGATTTTCTTTTAAATAAAAGAATAGTTACCTCTTCAAAACAAGTTATGTTATGTTAAGTTCATGTTATGACTTACACTACAGCAGTCATTCCTTTGCCAGCATTTCTTAATTCTATCTCTTGAATCTCTATCTCTATCTCTGAAATAAATAAGAAAATAAATGAAGCTTGTCATGTTACCAGTAAACCTTGAAGGCCTCCATACTGAAGACTGTCCTGTGTCGGCCAACTTAAAGTTACCTCTGACTACTGCAAAGAGCTAACACTGGAGACTCCTTCCAAAATACTAAATAAACATCTCCTCACAGAAAACTTCACCATATCAACAATTACACACGTTTCTACTAAGTTTATTTTGTGGATCGTCTGCCATACAAATTCCATTGTAATTTGTTTATACAGAAAAGATAATGGAATATAATAAAAACATTAATATAAACCTGTGATTTGCCTTAAAGCTGGAACTACTGTCAGAGCCATGTTGTTGTAGAATTGAGAATTCAGTAGCAATTTGGTATAAAAAAAAAAAAATTAATAAATTAACATGTCCTACACAGTTAGCACGAGTAGTGTGCCCAAGAATAACCCAAGAATAAGTCTGAAGCTTATTCATGACAAGAGACCAGTCTATTTTCATTACTTCTTGTCTGTGACTCTTTTATACAGGGTATTGGCAGGAAAGAGTGGGTAGGTTGTTTGCATTGTTATCTTGATCAATGTCCTGGCATTGATTCCGGTCAGGAGAATGTGGGATAAAACACGCTGCACTGATCACAGCTTCAGAGACTATTCAGTGGTCAAAACGAAATGAGATGCGATACCATTAATGATAAATTGAGCATGTAAAGGAGAGGGGTTAGCTAACATGATTTTCAGATGAACAAAAGAAAAGCTTTGGCCACATGTGTTTCAGACCCTTTCACAAATCCAGCCCTGTGTTCTCTCTGTCAGCTTGGAGCAAATTCTAAATGACCGCATTAGCCGCATTAATACCCTATTCTCAAGGGTATAACATGAACATAAACAGCTCCAAGTGTCCCATTGGCTTTACGCTTGATTACGGCTATTCGAGGGCTGTAATTAGAGCGTATAAGGAGAGCAAGGTCAGATCTGAGAGAAAGGTGTGTTGGCATGTTGCTTTTGATTGAGTAGCCTCTATTAAAAATACCAGCAGTGTGTACACGCTTTCTACAAAGTCCCGAGGCTTTGGCCTGTCAAAGCAGCACAGATCTGGCAGAAGGCACCAGTGCCTTTTCTAACCTGAGGGATGATAGAGAGCCAAGCGTGCTGAAACATTGCTCACAATCAGTTGGACCCTGAAGATTGCTTATTTCACAAGGATTTTCAGGGAAACATCTTGCCATAACATACAACAAGCCACAGAGAATTGCCTTGTCCTCGTGTCCTTGTGAAACATGTAACAACAGGAATCTATCATCGACACGTGTGCAGAGAACTGTCACGTTCATTCCCTCCATTCCGAGAGAGGTTATAAGCATCTAATACTGAAATATGGCTCCCATGTTCTATAGTAAATACACCTGTTAGACATAACTACTTGAGGTTGAGATTCTAAATCGTTCTTTAAAATACAATTTCAATATCATGAACAAAGAACATATATATCTTACAGACTTTAAATATTTCCTTTATACCATAGTGCTGATTGGTCAGACTGGTTGGCTGAGTGGTTGTCTAAAAGAGCAGCTCTGACAGTAGTCAGGCTTCAAGGCAAGGTTTATATTAATGAGCTTGTTCAAATACTTACACAGGCCCTTGTATGGCAGGTGCTTCACATAAAAAGACTTAAAAAGTGTGCGGAAGTGTGTATGGTGAAGGTTTCTGTGAGGAGATGTTTATTTCCTATTTCAGGCTGAGTCTGCAGTGTCAGTGCTTTGTAACACTATCGATAAAGCTTTAACTTTACGTTTTCAGACACGGCAAAGTCTTCAGGACTGCAGTTTCTCAGTAACACGACAAGCTGGATTTTTTTTGTCTCATTAAATTTAAAAGATAGAATAACAGAACATCTGGTGAGGAAATTACTGTTTATAGCTGCTATAACAAAAGCCATAACAAGAACTAACTTGCTTCGCAGACCTTCCATGACATTAAATGCAATTATAAAAAAATAAAACATACAGCGTGACATTCATTAATACATACATTGTTAGTGTTGGCAGATTGCTGTAGTAGGAAAGAGTAAAACACTTCAGGACGTGCTGTTACTGGACTTCACTCCAACATATCATTGATTATTTTCCTAAAACAGCACACCCTGTTTTATTCCTTACACACTGTACATACATAAAGGAGACGTTATACAAAAGCTGGAACGCTATTATTTCCATTTAAACTGGTTCTTTCAGCACATTTTAGCTATTTTGCCTGAAATAAATCATGTGTCTCTAACTATAGGTTAATAAAATGAATTGTACCACTTTTTTTCAAATAATTTCAATTAATATAGAGAAATTGTAATTCAAACAAAAAAAGATTATTAAAAAAAGCAAGTCACTATATGTTCTCCATAATTTTGTAGGTAATATTAAAATACAGAATGCATTATTATTATTATTATTATTATTATTATTATTATTTTTATTTATTTATTTATTTATTTATTTATTTATTTATTTATTTTTAATGGACAAATTATTGTGTAACAGCCTTGTGACCGTGTTTACGATAATCAGCCATTTTGCACTGATTTTATCCAGTTACAGAATAATAAGCCTTAGGAATCAGAAACATAAGTTCTGGTAAAAATACCATGTGAATAGAAATTTTCATGACGTGACTTGTGCCTAAAGAAGAAAGAATATTATGTCTTTAGCCTTAAAAACAATATAGTATCTTTTAGGATACAAGGGACTGACTTCTGATTGCAGTAAAGATGAGCATAACTTGGCTAGAATGCTCTTATTCATCTACAAAATACAGCAATACAAATATTTCTTAGCATTATGACTGAAACCCTGGTATGACCTTTTGTTCGGTTAATCATACACTTGCATTAGTTGTAACTAAACATTGTACTCCATTGATGCTGAGGTAAAAAAGGGTCCTAAACTGTATCTTTCCTTGTCGCTGGGGCGGGACTCTTATCTGTTGTACCTTTAATATGTATCTTTCATCTAGAAATGTGGACATAGTGTACCTTTAAAAAAGATTTAAGATAAAGAATTGGACCATAATTTACTAAAGAGAAAAAATTAAGGGGTGCACCATATTCATATTTCTAAGTAACAGAGGTACATAAAGGTGTATGGAACAGAGGATCTAAACACAAACCCACTCTAAAGCAGTTTTCTAAATACAAAATCTGCTGATGTTTACACTTTTACTACATTATCTAAAGTGTTGAGAATAGTCAGGCTCCATTAGAAGCAACATGCTTTATCTTAAAAATAAAACAGTGTTGTTTTTTGTAGATGCATGTTATTGTTCTCTAATTTTTCCCATCAAAAGAGAAATAGGGCATGTTGAAGGAAAAATTAGTGCACAAAGACGATTTTACATATCAAGCTTTCCTTCAAGCTCAACCGCTCTTTATTGCTCTTTCTCCCTCAACTCTCTCAGCTTTGGGTCTGCCATGCTTATCAAGCTTTTGCAGCCGAGTGGTGGAGGAGCCAGAGGCGGGCAGAAGAACGAAATCCTAATCTTCATTCGCTCCATCTGCCTGCGTTCATCTTCTCAAAGCTGGAAAGAACAGTGTGCTGAACGCAGGTGAAACAGCCGGTTGCTACAGCGATGGCTCATTAAACTGCTCGATTCTCAAAATCCATCCACGATGCATTTTGTTTACTCCATTATACTTTAATTAATTCGTCCTTTTTTTCCCAAGGATTTGAAGTTGTTTTAATTATCTGCTTGTCTGTTTGCTTTGAGCTGAAATTAATTAAAGAAGATTTGATTAGGTTTTTCTTCATTTTGTTTTCATAAATGCCAATATGTGGTTTTAGCATGTGGACAATTAAAACAGAACCTGAAGTATTTGCCAAAGAGAATGGTCCATTAGCCATCTGATCCAAAGTAAAGGCATTGAAAAGTTACATATTTGTGTGGCGATCTGGAAAACCCATCGGATGTCAGTGTGGCTGAAATCTGACAGCCAAAAAAAAAAAAAAAAAAAATCACGTTTTGCAAAAAGTTTGTGGAAATGTCGTTAGTTACTTTTTAAATCTTGGCTTGGCAATATTCCTGCAAAGACGTTGTGTAAGGTGCCAGATGTCTAAGACCTTGCTGCATAGATGTAGCTGCCTCACACAGTGAATGTCATGATTTGATCAAGCTGTTGGATAGCTAGGTGCCACAGCGAAATGGAAATGAACCTAATCAACTTGATTTGCAATCAGATACCAGCTATCAGAATAGACTCTTTAAATGTGACTTTCTCCCTTTTCACTTTAGTGGGTGACTTTAAAACTTTACTTGTGATGCAAAAAAGAAACATGCAATAGAGGATCATATTTCAGGTCAGGAAACCTGTACTATACAACTATATCTACAAGAATATCTACACTCATTTGCCAAAGAGCATCACCCAGCAGAAGAGGGTCATATCATTTCATCCAAACAAAACCTAACAGGAAATAATCAGGACTCTGATTGATCCATTAATACATGGCAGATGGAGGCCCACAAATATGTGAACAACTGACCTCCTGCTTTCTTTTACTTTTCTTTCATTCTTATTTGTCTGGTAATTACCTTAGCTTTGACCTCAAGGAGTCTGGGATGTGCCTGATAAAAATCGCTATCACTCTCTGAGCTGATAAATTCCAAATCGAGTTCTCAAACAGACTAATGACCATTTCTCATTAAGAAACAAATACTGCAGACAAAAGCACTAATCCCGGATAAAGAGGCCTGAGCTCTTTATTCAGGAGTCTTGGTTGAATTAATTGATTGTGGCTGTGAAGAGCTGTGACTTGCCTTTAGTGAGCTATAAAAATAAATGCTGTGGAGCATTCCTACATAAAAGAGCTACACTGATAAATGTCACTCTGTGATTCTAGTGATAATTTGTGCTTTTTATACTAAGACATCCTGCACATGCATCTTTTCTATCAAGTAGTGACAGTGAACATAACTTGGTAAAACAAATCATCTATCAATCATATCAATGCCACATGCTAATTAGCAGAAATATTCTAATGCAATATCAGTAGAGTATAACACATACAGAGCTTGGTTTGACATCCTGGTTTTATGGAGCACAATCTGTCTCAGTTTACCAGGTTCAGGTTTAGCCAGGTTCATTAACAAGGAAGTACACTGGACGTGGTGCGTTACTCTTGCAGTGGTGTGTGATGCATTTACCACATTCACACACTCATCTTCAGTAACTGCTTTATCCTGGTCAGGGTCACTGTGGTTTGAATTAATAGTCTGTTTTTATTTTGGGACCAACAAAGTTTGTTAGAAAATATCAGGAGACAGGCAGAATGACTGCACAAGGGGACAAAATTGGTCTAGAGAATTGGTAGGAGCGGGTGGTATTGGCCAAGTGTGTGTAGAAGTGGCCAGGATTGGTCAAGAGTGTCTGTAGGAGTGATTGGTATTGGACAAAAGTGTATGTAGGAGTAAGGAGACTGGTTGAGAGCCTGTAGAAGTTCGATGTCTGGTTGTTAGTACAATTTCTTTCTTTTTCTGGACATTCCAAATTGTTATATTGGCTATACCATATGCATGTGCAATGACTCTGGTTGATTTTCCCTCTTTTCTCAGCTTCAAAATGACTTGCTTTTCTCCCATAGACAGCTCTCTGGTCTTCATGTTGGTTTATCCTTTTTAACAACAAATGCAATCTTCACAGGTTAAACCCAGGGCTCAAACCAAGAGTAGATGTTCAGAGCTACTGATTTTTAAAACAATCAATCTAACAGGGCACACCTGGGCAGCAAAAAACACCTGTCAGTCACATATTTCTGATTACTTGAAAAAGGGGTGGGTTCAAACAAAAAGGTGGCATGTTCTGACTTGTTTAACACAGCTAGATATAAATCTGAAATTCTGATCTTTTTCTCATGTTCATCTTTTGATCTCCAAACAAAATGTCAGTGTATTGCAAAAATGTCACCTTTGTATTGTTATGAAAATAAGAGAATATGAAATAATACAATAAGAGCATATGGAAAAATTGAAAATACTAAACCGACAGCAGATAGCTTACCGATGTTTCCCAGTCGGATATGCAGCCTGCCTTTGACAATGGTGTAGACAGTCATGGCAGGCATGGCCCTCTGCCCACCTGCATGCTCTCTTGCCAGACTGGCATCCTGCAGGTACTCAGTGCTAATGACCTCCAGCTCATGAATCACCTGCACAGCGGCTCGACCCTGACGCAACAGATGCTGCAGACACAGAACACACAAGTCAGCATATTTTCAGATTTTTTTTCCCCTCACTGGTTTAACTAATGCATTCAACTACTTTCTAATTTAATTTTTATCTTTTACAATTTATTCCTTCGCTGATTCTATCTTCTGCACGCACATAAATGTTTGTTTTGCATCTTTCTTTTAAACTGCATTTTACAGCTTACCCAACACTTCACTTGTTTTTATATTTCCTTTGTGTTTTGCGTTTGTAATATTTTATGTAGCACTAAAATTTAATAAAGATGATTATTACTGATAGAGGCACAACTCACAACCAGGGACTATATTCATTAAGCATCTCAGAGAAGTAGTGCTGAATAGCAGACCAGCCATCTGGAAAAAAGTCCCAGTGGGCAGACAGGTCTGTACGGCCAGAGAGAGAGAGAGAGAGAGAGAGAGAGAGAGAGAGAGAGAGGGAGAGTGAGAGAAACAGAGAATGAGTGAGAGAGAACACCGTCTGGCTTCTTATCAACAGTCTAATTAAGATGGTCTAGACCTGTGAAGCACTGTAATAATCAATAAGTGTGGACAGTGTGACTGTATAGACTTAAGCACACTTCACCACTGTACCTTTACAGTATATTGACAGATACAAAACGAAGTGCCAGTTGAAGGCATCAACATAATTATGGTTGAGAGTTGGTCCATTACTTGTTAAATACAAAAGACAGCTTTGCTGATTTAGGGTGCTTTCACGTATGCAGTGTTTAGTCAGTTTGAATCGAACTCTGTTGCCTTTTATCCATCTTTGGTGTGGTTCGTTTAGACAGATAAGATCACAGCAATTGCACTCCGGTGTGGACCACCGACTCGCACAAGGAAATCTTGGCACGGTTCCAAGCAAAGTCTAACAATGTTTGATTACAGAGAGAAAGCAATTCAACCCCAAATTGACCCAACTGTGAGAAATAAACCACAGCATGTATTTTTTTGTAGATGTAAGCTGCTAAACTGAGCTGTGAAGCTCAAACTGAGCCAAAGGACAGAGGTGTAGTACTGCAAACATGACAGGTGCTCTGAATATTTGGATTGACGAACAAAAGAGAAAATAAAACCTGGAAGTGATATGAAAATATAGCTATTCTAGCTATGCAATATGGCCAAAAGTTTGTGGACACCTGATCATCACATCCATTTGAGAGCCTTCCCCAAACTGTTGCCACAAGGCTGGAAGCACAGAATTATCTAGAATGTCTTTATATGCTTTAACATTAACACTTTCCTTCACTGGAATTAAGGAGTCCAAGCCTATTCCAGCATGACAATGCCCCTGTGCATAAAGCGAGGTACATGAAGACACGTGTCCCATATGGACAAGAGAAAGTGAGCAGACTGAAGAGAGCAGACTGGCCCTGTAGTAAACTATAAATCACCCAAATGCTCTCCTCATACAAGAGGGAGAAGATGGTTTTAAAAATTCTCTAATTTTCCTGCAGTTACTGATTTTTTTTCTCCTTGTGGGCAAATATGCTGTAAAGTGCCTTGTGGTTTCTCACAGGGTTACTAATTTATTCCTTCATCCAAGTAAAGCTCACCTGAAGAGACCTTCAAGTCAAATGCTAATTGAGCAGATTATCATGCTAATTCTTGCCCAATTGTACTAATAACTCAAACTATCTTATAGCAGGGATGGGCAGATTGGTAGCCTAGGGAGAACATAAAAAGCTCAACACAGACATTAACCTGAGCTCAGGATTGAAATAGGAGCCCTGGAGCCGTGAGGCAGCAACGCTACCTGCTGTGCCATCGTGCCACCCTGAGACACTACCAGGAGAGGATAAAGACTGCAGCTACATAAAGTCACCCCCTCCCAGGGATTCAAGTACTCGCTTATTTTCCGTAGTCTGTATTAATGCATATAATGACCTCGTCGTACTTTTGCAATAAATTATGTTAGTTGTCGCTTTTTCCATCCATCCATTTTCTGTACCGTTTATCCTACACATGGTCATGGAGAGCCTGGAGCCTAGCCCAGGGGACTCGGTGCACAAGGCAGGGGACACCCTGGACGGGGTGCCAATCCATCGCAGGGCACAACTGCACATGTTCACATTCACAAACTGCGGACAATTTAGAGATGCCAACCTGCCTACAACACGTCTTTGGACTGGGGGAGGAAACCTGAGCACCTGGAGGAAACCCCTGAAACACGGGGAGAACATGCAAACTCCACACACAGGGTGGAGACAGGAATCGAACCCCCCAACCCTGGCAGTGCGAGGCAACAGTGCTAACCACTAAGGCACCATTGCCACCCATGTTAGTTGTCACTTTTTAGTCTAGTTAATTGGACTTCTGGGAAAGCACAACATGGGACTGGCTAGCACATTGAAGCTTTGAGTTGCCCAGTGAGCTGGTCAATGATTTGTCGAACCCTGGGGTTTTAAGTGCTTTAGTCATGTTTACAACATATACTTCAGAATTTTTCCACTGTATGTTCTCATTTCTCCTGTTTTCACTACTGGACATTTCTTAATTCAACTGCTTCATGACATGCCTTCAGAAATGGTTGATAGAATTGGATCCATGTTCTACATGCAAACCTGCAATTTCTGACCTCTGTGTACTCACCCTAGCTGTTGACTAGACACTTGACACACACTAGACAAACAAACCAAGACAAGTGCAATTGCAACAAGCTGTCCACATGTACTCCACAGCTGGGTGACAAATGCCACAATCTGATGACAAGAGGCTAAAGGCTTATCAGAAGTCTGATCTGCCCCTGTGTGTTTCCTGAAAAGGTCACCGTGTCTGTTTGGTGCTGTCATTTTGACGACGTGGACACTGAGGTCCCTGCATGTGTTTTACTTTTGTTCTGTTATTCAGCATCTGCTGTTTAACATGTGCCTTCTGAACATGATGCCAGCACTGGGCACACAGCCAAGCACAGTAGTCATGGACTAAAAGTCTGGGAGTGTTACCTAAGAGAGCTGTTTAAATCCATTACCCAGAGCACTCAAATCCATATCTCATTAATTCTGCAGCAGTTTGCTGTCCCTGCTCACCTGGACAAAGATCAGGCATAAAACATTCATAGCACTGAGGGACTGGGATGTAGGGAGTGTTCGGGACAGTTTAAGACCCAGTTGCAGACAGATCATGATGGGAAAGGAAGGCAGACTCTCTCTCTGACACTAGGTTAGCTTGACTCAGCTTTTAGTGATGTGTATTGATGCACATCTGGAGACAATGAGACTTGGGTATATTTTGGTGACTGGAGTGTGATCTAAAACCATGATCACATTAAATGGCAAAACCTACTGAAATACCAGGGATTTAACTTTGTAAAATAACAACACACGGAAGACTTAAGGGATTTTTTACTTAAAACAATATCATATTAGAACAAGCATATTAATATAAACCTGTGCTTTGTCATGCAACATTAATCAACACCGTCTGACGAATCAGATTTGAGAATTCAGCAACGTCGTGGTATAATTATCCGTTTAGAAAATGTTAGAAGAGTAACCAATGTTTGTTTAGTTTTGTCTAGTTAAGGCTTCATCAGAGGTGCTTCAGAAAGCCTGTAACATCCCTGGTTTTTTCAAAACAATTGGAGAATCACAGCTGTCCAATCAAACAAAGGGCAGGTTATTAAACAAGTAATTACAGGTGAAAGCGCAATTTTTTTGGATGTCTGTACAAATAATATGGCTGCACTTCAACTGAGATCAGAAGCTTGTAGTAGACTTATCTAAGAACATTATACAGAATCACACTCTCTGATAAGGAATATTTATTTGACACTTATTACAGTTTAGCTACACTACATTATCTGATAAAATACTCATGAATTCTTCTATTATATGCAACTGTATTTAGCTAATAGTTAAATCACGTGGTTTTACAACTACATCTAAATCTGCATGCTCCACTGAGGGAAGGCTTCAGTACTGCGCCCTCTGTCAGCTATCTAGATTCCACTATTTATATCTGTGCTGATGCTGATGTCAGTACAAGTTTGTCTCATGCAGCCATATTTTATGCTAAAATAAATTTGAAACATATCACTGTTACTCTAGCCCTTAGATCCACTCATCCATTCAGCTCCATGATTGATTGTAACTCACTTGTACGTCACTTTGAATAAAACCACCTGCCAAATGATTAAATGTAAATGATGTCGGAAAAGGAGCTCTGAGTCCCGTGCCCTCAGAGGAAATGACTGGCCACCTGTCGCTTGCTAATGTGAACATGGTTTAAGCTGTGTTAGTGTAATTCTGAACAGTGGTTTAGCGTGTCTCAGGTGTGTAAGCGGTGAACCTTCAGCTGAACAGCAGCAGAGCCGATGAGCAGTAGCGAGTCGCTGTCCCACACGTCTATGTGCAGGGTGTGCAGTGCCAGGTAGCGGAGGAACCATACACGCTCGCCAGGCTTTAGGAAGGCAGGATCGACACGGTACTGCAACTGCAGCCCAGGAGGGCCTGAAACACAGACACACACACACACACGCAACAGTTAGATGAGAGGACATTATGAGCTCTAAATCTTCTCACACACTAGGGGTAGTAGCATACAGAGGATGAAATTTGTGAGTGGGAACCTAACTGCCTTGAAACATGCTTCGTTAATAATCCAAAAAGTTTAGCTAAACAGAAGGAAGTGTTATGGCAAATGTTTCAAACACAAGGCCTGCAGCCTCATTTCATTTGGCTCGCGTGAACTTTGAAAATATAATACTGAAACCTGTAATAGACTACTGCTCAACATTTCACACTATCCAGGATTCACAGCAGATCCATAGTGTAGCTATCCATAGGGCAGTTACTGTAAACCACCATATACACGTGCACACCAGTTTCTACCACAGCTGGCTTGACTGCGGTCTGAAATGCAGATTAAAATCAACACCTAATTTTTTTTAATTAGTTTTAGTGAAAAATAAAATCACGATTGCTTTCCTCATCTGTACAGTTAAACTGTTGAATGTGACACAGTCATCCATTTCAAGTGGATGTCAGACAGTAAGAGCGGTGATGACACGAATTTGTTATTTAGCCTAATCATTTAAAGCACAATCTACCATTAAACAATCTTTCCATATTAATATAATGTTGCTATTATTACATACATTTATGACATAAAAAAGATCAAAATGAGGTTAATAATAGGGGGCAATGACACCTTATAATATAAATCCTGATCTACTCTTCTTACAATACAATGTATTGATATTGCAATGGTTCAATTTGTTGTCATTACAAAATAATTGTAATAAATAAAACTTAATATTTTAGATGTGTCAGTATCACCCCGTGTCAATATCTTCCCGTGAAGTCTGGATATGTCTCGTATAATGTCTTTAGTGTATCATCTCATGCCTGCAGTCTATATAACCTTGTGTCAGTCAGGCACACTTAAGCATGACTCACACATGACATCTGACCTATAACAGTGCGTTCACATGAGAGACAAAGAGGTGTCACTGAAAGCCACGATCCTCCAGGCCTCACGTGGAACCCGGTCCAGCTCTAAAAATGGCCTCCTACACACACTCACATCCTTTACATTCGCCTCTGTCTTGACTAATCTACAGCTGAGTATTTCAGCGGGCTGAGTGGGAGGAAGAGCTCTCCTCACTGCCCTCACTGCTGCTGCCACCAGTAACATGCAATCTATAGCAGTAATATGTATTTTTATAGCTTGTGTCCCATCCACATGAAGAGGGTAAGTGAGAGCATGAGGAACAAATGACACCCCATATGAAGCCCCAAAAATTTCAATTGCAGTGCATTTTCTTTTTTTTTTTCTCTCTCTCTCCCTCTCTCTGTCCTCCATGTTCTTTTCCTTCTCCTGCTGCCTGTCTCGGTTTCTCCATTCCCCCTCACTGTTCACACCATTAACTCTCTCAGCAGGCAGGCAGAGGGCTGCTGGGATGACAACACAGAGCTGCACACGGTCTCAGCTAGACACTGAGTCAGAGATGAGGACAGAGCGAAAGGAGGAAAGGCAGTGAAGAAATGGTCACATGTACGCACTGAATTGTAAATGGACACATTGTTGTTTAAGGGCTTCCGGTCGCCAAATCTTCACAAGAGCATATTGATAATCAGAAAAAAAAACATCTTTTGCCATTGATTTGAATAAGAAAAATGCCAGTGCAAGGTTATGCCTGAAGATGGTGGTTAAGAAGTGGACCAATCAGTAGCTCAAGTGCCTTAGGACAAGCAGATTTTGTATTTTTTTTATTTATAGTTGCCAATCAAGCAAGTAGGTTCAGTAGACTGCTGATGTAGCAGTCGCCAGCATTTTTCACACGACACATGAAACCAGCCAACAGCATCTTTTCGAATGGCTGCTCATGCTGCAACACAGGGAAATGTAACACACTCGGGAGGAAAGCACTATATGCCCTCTTCCGCATACATGAGCTCTCAGACACTCATGATTGGCTAGTGCTGCTGTGATTGACAGGAGAGAGAGTACACCATGCGTCCCACCCAGAGAGAAATTCTGGTGCGTTGGCTTCCAGCCACAGATAGTTGTGGCATCGTCGGGACACAAACTACTGTATGTCAGCTTTTACTAGGTGTGCACAGATGACAAAGATGATTTTCAGAATGAGGAACGTGCAAGAACACGGGTTTGCTGCAAAGCCATCATGTAACTATCCTGCATATTGAAAGAAAACACACTGACAGATGCTATCCAGAATCGAGTAACATCTTGATCAAGAACACCAAAATCCCACAGCCTTTTTTTTTTTTTTACCAATAACTTACTGACTTTATTACTGATGGCACAAACAGGTTGTACGACATTAGAAAGTTTTTCAGAAGAGTCTGATGACTGGCTACACAGCCGTCACAACCCTGGGAACTCAAATACACCCACCACATGCCCATTAACTGCACAGACAATTTATCAAATTGCTCAAATGTAGGATCTCAGTAAATCAGGGCCTGTCAGTGTATACACAGAAATACACACACATATTACTTTAAGGAGGCAGATTTGTGGCTGGCATTATAACAGCACTCTAGCTATTATGCAATACAAAGAAACATTCTTTCTAAAATAAAGCAATACAGATATTATAGGTATTATAGGAATACTACAGGTAAGCAAAATTGATAAATATTGCTTCAGACTCTGAATGAGTTGTTGAATATAGATCCCAAAATTGTGTGCTTGTCTGAAAATGTGAGAAATAATAGCTAGAGGATAAACCAGCATTTATATTACTGAAAAAAAAAGTCTGCCTGAAACACGCCTACAACAAACCAGCCATGCATACTAATGTGTTTTCTAACTGATGCCAAAAATGTCCTTGTGAAAGCAGCCTAAGCACACACACATACACACACACACACACACACACACATAGTGTATGAGCTTGCTGCATATCATTGCCCAT
The DNA here is from genome assembly GCF_027358585.1 of Pangasianodon hypophthalmus. NCBI lineage: Eukaryota > Metazoa > Chordata > Actinopteri > Siluriformes > Pangasiidae > Pangasianodon > Pangasianodon hypophthalmus. The sequence goes on from NC_069717.1 coordinate 8,491,450, forward strand.
TCATTATTGCAAAAGGTTGAAGTACCAAATACATGTGTGGCAGGCGGGCAAACACACATCATGGCTCCTAATGACTAAGGAAAAACAAAAGTAGAGTTTTATTGCAGCCTTGTTGAGTTGTGGGTCACAGTTAGCGCTAATAAATGGCGGACACACGAAGAGAGGCTAATGAGTGCTTCTGGCAGGAGAACAAGCCCACCGTGCCAGCTTGGGTGTCTCACTAACAACAAGAGCATCACTGAGTCATTCCAATTTAGTTTTTTTCACACTATTCAGCAGGTCCAGTGTGTGAGGAGTGATCTTTAAAAAATAAAAGCTCAGACACATCGACTGCTGCTGTTTACCTTTAGAAAAAGAGTATTTCTACTGAAATATTGCTTGTGTGGGAAATCCTTGAAGTGAACTATTGTGGGTTTTCGGGTGGTTTGAGAGACTTCTGTTGATATGAAGCACCAGGTTTTTGTGTTCTGGTACCCACTAACTGCCAACTGGACTACAGTGACCATCATCTTATGCTTCATGTTCCATTCCACTACATGAATATATATATATATATATATATATATATATATATATATATATATATATATATATATATATATATATATATACATATACTGCTGCTCATTTTTGCAATTATCTAATCAGCCAATCATGTGATTTTAATTGACCTTTGTATTTTTGTTTTAATTAACCACCTTCAAAGATTAGACATATTAAGCAAATCAAAATGTAAACATCCATTTCAATTCCTGGTTTTAACACAAACTGTGGATAAGGTCAACAGGGGTGAATACTTATGCAAGGCACTATATATAGATAATATATAACAACAGTTCCACTACCACCGTATGCATTCATTTTGTTGCACAATGCACCAGTTACCTGCCAGCTTCCAGATGCTCAAATCCGCATCCAATTTTGCAAAACCTGTTATGTTTGGGAAGCATGCCATCTTTGTCAGACATAACTTCAATTTGTTCTGGTCTTAATGTTTTCCAACTTTTTTTTAATTGTTCCTCTAATGAAAGCCTTAAAGATTTTATATATAGCCCAACAACAGAGTGTTTCCCTATTAGAAAGAGTTTTTTTTTAGTTGAAGCTAAGAGCCCTTAATTATCCAGTGAAGAATGGAGATTAGCATAGATTATGTCCTGGAAAAAATATAACTTTTGCTATAAAATCAGAACAGATCGTATGGGTAAATACTCATCATTTGCTAAGTACTGAGCAGAACATGAGGGTTAAATAATGCCAAGTGGATATAGAAAGATGATGATGATCTCACCTGATCCAACGCTGCCGTCCCTGTTGGTAACAAACAGAATGCAGGGGTAATCAGGCCTCGAACTGGCCTCAGATGCCACAAGCTTGAGGCGCTGCGTGGTGACAGGAGGGAAGCGGTACAGCTGAAAGGTAAAATGTACCGTGCTCGGCCATTCCATATTCACACCTGCCTGATGGACCCTGGGGAACAAGGAATTCTGGGTAAGCAAAGATGACATTTAGAGCTAAATGCAGAAACAACTGAAGCTATACAAAATGATAAAATTTTCTTTCATTTTCTTTCCACAGTTACACTATATGCCCAAATGTTTGTGGACACCTGACCATCACACCTATATGGAAGCCTTTGCAAATATGTTGCCACAAAGTTGGATGCACGAAACTGTATAGAATGTCTTCATATGCTGTAGCTTTACAATTTCCCTTCACTGGAACTGCACAAAGCGAGGTCCATGATGACATGCTTTGCTAAGGTTGGAGTGGAAAAACTCAAGTGGTCTGCACAGATCACTGACCTCGAGCTGGAACACCGACTGCGCTAAAGGCCTCCTCACCTAATATCAGTGTCTGAGTTCACTAATGCTCTTGTAGCTGGATGAGCCCAAATCCCCACAGCCACACTCCAAAATCTAGTGGAAAGCCTTCCCAGAAGAGTGGAGATTATCATGACAGTGAAGGGGGACTAAATCTGGAATGGGATGTTCAACAAGCATATATGGGTGTGATAGTCAGGTGTTCACATACTTTTGGCCATGTAGGGTACTTTATCTACTTGAAGATAGTTTTTTAACTTGAAAAAGGGGTAGACAATCAGTATCCTTCGTGCCTGGGACAAGCGTTTATCATTACCCAGAGGATAAGTAGGTTCAGCAACCAGAAACAGAAAATAGCCCATACTTCCTATTGACTTTGCAAAATAAATCTTTTCAAGAAGCACACCTCGATGGTGCAACTATAGCACACTTTTCCAAATCATCGTCTGCTGTACTACACACAGCAGAAGTATTTTTACTAAGCTGAATAATGAAGTGCAGTGCAAAGCCATTATATAACTCCCCAGATAGCACAATATGTCAAGCATATATAGAGAAAATAAAGGTTCTATCTAGACTCTAAAAAATAATTTTACTTTTGATACAAGAACTAAGTGTTCACCAAAGGTTAACTCGGTGAATTTTTTTGTTGAGGTCATAAACACGAGGTGCTACATTAGAATCTTGTTAACTTAGTCTGCACTTAACCAGTTAACTGGCAGTAATTCTGTAATTTAAATAACAGGTTTATATTACATACGTTTTCAACAAATTTATTTAATACCATTTAATGCACTTGTTCTAATACATTACTGTTTCTATAGAAATGACTCATTCCAAGGGACTTGTATGCAAATGTTCGCATAATTCAAGGCTGATAATAAATAGAGAAAAAAAATAAAAATAAATCTGTTGTTATTTAAGAAACATTAATAATCCTTGATATGGTGAAAATTTCTCTAAGCAGCCATTTCACAATATTTAACATTTTTGGAAATGTCTCCAAACTATGAAAGGATTTTGTAACAGTCAGTAGGTTTTCCACCACTGGAAACAATTCTTAGTAACACTTTTCTGTCTTATCAACCTTAAGAAAGTGAATATGGAACTAGAATGGTAAATGAAAGGCAGAGAAGCTAAAAGTATTAATAGTCAATGGCTTCAACAGAAGCTGTGATGATTTATATAACTGTAAGTGCAGAGGCTTTCATCACAAATAAAAATTCCTTCCTTTATGGAGGTCACTAAAATTCCCACATTCCAGTCTGACATTATATTTATGATCTCATAATTCTGTCAGAATGAGTGAGTAAATTATAACGGAAGTTTAAACCATGTGGTGCCTCAGCAATTCCTGGACACAAGATGGATTGTTTTTTTGCAAATGCACTGCTCCTTGGCCTTTAGCTGTCCTGAGAAAGAAAAATCAATATAAATACAGTTAGGTGTGATTTGTTGAAGTGTGCTTTTCCCCCTGGATCTGTTACCCAAAACATGACTCAACATAATGAAAATTAATTATGTCCATTATGATCCAGCAGCACTTTATATAACTAATGTTCACTCAGCTTTGCGTTCTTTTCATCGCCATATGGCCTTGCAGCCCTGAACGTTCCACCTGGCTTATACTAAGACTAAATAAATATATAAATAAAAGAAGTGGAGAAAAATAAATGAATCAATGACTGCAGTGACATTTCTGAGCTAAGAGGGCTAAAGAGCATCTCTCTATTAGACAGGATAAATTAGAACAAAGAGACAGATTAAGGAGGGATGATTGCTTTCTTTGCCTTCTGTGGGAAGATTAGCAATCTATCACTTACCATTAGATAAAGCCAGAATTGAACACAATCACCACACGCACACATTTATGCGTACACACACACTGCCTCAGAACACAGAAATTTACATGTTATTCACGCCGAATGCGAGTTGACCTCTGAGCCAATCAACCAGATTGGATTCATTCATTATAGCAATCTCCTTTACAGCAAGCTTCTCTTATTCTTAATAATATCACAGTGATGCTGAATTCTTGAATCTGGTGTTGATTAATTTTCTATAGCAGCAGCTCTGACAGAGGTGTAGTTGCAAGGCAACTCACGGGTTTATATTAACGTGCTCATCATAGTACATGAAATCACAGCATGGCTGAATTCTTGAAACTGACTGGTCCGAAGGCGTGCGTTATTTTTGCATAACCACACAGCTCACACACTGGCTCTGGCTGTAACACGATAGGTTAATATTAATGCGCTTGCCCTAAGGTTATTGTTTCTATAGTACCATGGATTTGTACAGCTATTTGTATTTGTATTGCTCCACAATAATAAAAATATTTATAAAAAAAAATAAAAAACAAAAAAACTGTCGTTGATTAACAAAGAAAAACGTATGATCATTGATTTGGTGAAGTTCACGTTAGGAGATGTGTAAGTAATATTTATGGAAGGAGTCTCGAGTGACGTCGCTTTGTAACAGTCACGGTGCTTTGTAAAGTTTCCCAGCACGGGAGAGGCTACAGATCAGAGGCGTCACGCTTTCCGGTTTCTCTATAGAATGACAAGCTGCGCTTTGGTCTCATTAAGTTAAAAAAAAAAAAAGAGAGAAAAGGACATGCTGGTGACAGAACTAATTTGTCTTGCAGACATTCCAAATTACATTTAACAACATTAAGTCTAACTATAAACCATTAAAAAAAAACAAAAACATGGTGTGTTCATTAATAAATTAAACATTGTAATCACTAGCAAATCATTGTGTTAAAAGCGGAATGACGCACTTCGGACCGTGCTGCTAAACGAACACGATACACTTTAGGGTGTTATCACCACCTCGACATGTGTTATTTTCGTATAACAGCACAGTCTGTCACATGTAATGCTTTAATTATCGTTTCTATAGTAACATAATTCAAACATAACAGGAACTTGTATGGTGATCGTTCCACATTAATCTAAACCTAAAAATGTGGCGTTTTCAACAAAGAAAAAGGTATAAATCAATGATATGGATATGTTTTCTGTTAGGAAAACTTTATTTACTGTAGCATTTTTGGAAGGAGTCTCCAGTGTTAGTGCTTTGTAACAGTCAGAAGTAAAGGTGTTCCTTTAACTTTTTTCTGCCACAGGAGTTTTCAGAAAATTTTGTGCTTTCTCAGTTACATGACAAGCTTTTTTTTGGTCTTATTAACTTCAAGGGAGAATAAAAAGAGAAGGAACAACTATTTATAGGTGTTATAACATGAGTCATAACAGTAACTAAGCTTGTTTCATGGACACGCTTATTCTTGACAAAAGAAGAACGTATTGAAATCATTCTCATGGCTGGATCGGGAAGCTGTCGCAAGGTTGCGATGGACTTTAACAGGAAACATGGCGAGCACATCACACACCACACTGTTGCCAAACTTATTAACAAATTCAGAAAGACTGGAAGTGTGGCGGACCAAATGAAAAGTGGATATCCACAAACATCCACTGACGAAGGCACAACCGACGTGGTGCTGGCAAACATAGTCCCCTAGGTATGGAGACTTTTGGGACACCCTGTACTACAAAAGAATAAAAAAAAAAAAGTATGGTGTGCCTTTATTTAATAAATAAGTATAAATAATCATTGGTTAATTGCTGGGGTATAAGAATAATAAAACACTTTGAAATGTGCTGTTATGTTTTATTCCTTACCTCTTCATCCTGAAAACATGTTTACATGCTTCATAGTCTGGACAAAAAGCAGAAATTACACACTATGTGGAGATCTGAGTTGTAATAAACAGTGGGTTCCTGTAATAAACTGTGGGTTCCTAACCTAAGTAAGAATGCCCAGGGTAAGGCAAAGCTACGCATATCCTTTAAGGTAATGCTACTCAATAGAGAAAATGTGATTGCAGCACAAAGTGAAATTCTGTACTATCTGTTCCTCCACACATTACAGAGGAAACAAATATAGCCAAATACCCTAGCAGACATTTGTACTAATTTGAATACAAGAAACACAGATATAGAGGCAGAATGAATAACGTCCGTATACATAGTGTCAGTGAGAGATGCATGTGTGTGAGGGGAAAAAAAGTGCATAAAGGCCTAGGGGATAGCTTATTAAAATAAACAAACAATAAAAATCACTTTCAAATCTAATTAGGTAATTAGAGTGTACGTGTGAAGGCGGGTGTGTCATTTCTCCTCACGGAATGCATGCTGCTGTAGGAAAAACATTGGATTTATGTTTTACCTTGTATAAATGTCCTTTCTATCGATCCAGGAAATATAAAAAAGTCCCACAGCATCATGCATGGCTATAAGATCTAACTCTCAAACCGTTGAGGGTTTGTATAGTCTATTATAGATGGCTAACAAAAAAAAGAAGAAAAAAGAAAGATTGTGAAACTCTACCCCAGGCTTATCTGTTTTCACAAAGCACAGAGAAGTGCAATAAACCAAATAATGCCCCTCTCTTTCCTTTCTCATACTGCTGAAAAAAGGCTAAAGACATGATAACATAAGAGAAAGAAGGGCATAAGCTCATACATCACTTTCTCATTTCTCTGATATCAGGGAAGTACTGTGCATTTGTGATATTTTAGCAGTTTTAGTTAAAAAAAAAAGTTGTGGGTTACAGAGACAATGTTAACACACTAACTCTGCTCATGTCCCTTTTACTGTACAAGCTGAGAGGATGATGTGTTTGTTAGTAAGAGAACGACAATCAATGGCTAAAAACAGCCTGCCATGCCAGCTGAGCGTTGAGAGCTTGAGACTTACACTGTGAGTGTTAGGGAATGGAAAAAGCTTGTCACACTCTCTGAAATTTGAAGTTGTGAATATTTTATTTCTCTACCAGACCCACTGGAGACTAGTCCTAAATTGTAGCTTTAAGTAAAGCTCCAGCATGTCCTAGCTATACTTTCAGCCCAAGTAATGTAATAACAATGTAATAAATATGTAATAACAATGTAATACATGTGCGTTGATGCATATAAAGCCAGAATATCTTTTGAAACACCAGTTCTGGACTAAAATTGATGCTGGTTGGTAAATGCGTAAGGATCTGAGTGACTTTGACAACAGCCAAATTGTGATGGCTAGAAGACTGAGTCAGAGCATCTCCAAAACGGCAGGTCTTGTGGGGTGTTCCTGGTATGCAGTGGTTAGTACCTACCAAAAGTGGTCCAAGGAAAGAAGGACAACCAGTGAACCAGCAACAGGATCATGGGCACCCAAGGATCACTGATGTGAGTGGGGAGTGAAGGCTAGCCCGTCTGGTCCCATCCCACAGATCCTACAGCTACTGTAGCACAAATTGCTGAAAAAGTTAATGCTGGCTATGAGAGAAAAGGGTCAGAACACACACTGCATCACAGCTTGCTGCATATGGAGCTGCGTAGCCGCAGACCGGTCAGAGTGCCCATGCTGACCACTGCCGAAAGCTCCTACAGTGGGCATGTGAGCATCAGAACTGGACCAGTGAGCAATGGAAGAAGGTGGCTTGGTCTGATGAATCATGTTTTCTTTTACGTGTGGACGGCCGGGTGCGCGTGTGTCACTTACCTGGCGAAGAGATGGCACCAGGATGCACTATGGGAAGAAGGCAAGCCGGCAGAAGCAGTGTGATGCTCTTGGCAATGTTCTGCTGGGAAACCTTGGGTCCTGGCATTCATGTGGATGTTATTTTGACATGTACCACCTACCTAAACATTGCTGCAGACCAAGTACTCCGCTTCATGGCAACTGTATACCCTAATGGCAGCAGCCTCTTTCAGCAGGATAATGCGCCCTGCCAAACTGCAAAAATTGTTCAGGAATGGTTTGAGGAACATGACAGAGAGTTCAAGGTGTTGACTTGTCCTCCAAATGCCCCAGATCTCAATCTGATCGAGCATCTGTGAGATTTGCTGGACAAACAAGTCCAAACCATGGAGGCCCCACCTTGTAACTTCCAGGACTTAAAGAATCTGCAGCTAACGTCTTGGTGCCAGACACCACAGCACAAAAACATGGATCAGTTATGCAGCTGTGCAGTTGTACAGCTTCCTCCATGTTGTTCCCGCATTTCATGGATGCTTTAAGGATAAAAATAGCTTAAGCATCAAGCTTAAAAAACGAACATACAGTCACGTTCATTGATTGCAAAATAATACAGTGCACAAATATTGCCTGCACTGCATTGTCCTGCTCTCTACTGTAAAGACTAATACCAGTAATCAGGGATGTACACGCAGCATGCAGCAATATTGCCTTGTGTAGAGAAATTCATCCTGTACTAATGCAAAAATGATCAGCCATGTGAAAGAACATTCTGTGAGTGAGATAGTACGTATTTTCCTTCAAATATATATTTAAATAATTTCTGTAAACTAGTCTCACTATTCTAGACAAGTATAGTCACGCAAAATGCGACAAAGACTAAGATGCTAATTTAATATTGCTGGTGATAATGCAAGAAGAAGGCCTCGAGAGGAAAGAACAGACATGAGTCTCGTCCAGACCAGTAAGCCTGTTAAAAGAGATGCATCGATTATCCATTTATTTTAGACCAAGTACAAGCACTAGCTTTTCTAATATCTAATAGTTTTTCTTGTTCGCTTCATACCACTGTGTGTGTGTGTGTTTTTTTTTTTTTTTATACATGCTGGTGGGGCTGTTGCACTCAGTTGGAAAAATATCCAAAATAATACTCTTAAAAATATGAGGTAACCACAAATAAGATGATGTGGATACCAAAAATGAAACCTTATATTGTTATTTTTTTAATCCTTGAAAGACACTAGCCAATTTATACGAGCCACCCCGTATCAGGGATGTTAAATAACATTTTATTTAGCTCTGTTTATGTGTATCTGAATTAAATGGTGAAAAATGTTAACATAATTAGGCTCATTCTTTATAACGTTAGCTAGTTAAAAGCTAGTTTATTTGAATGGCATTAGCTAGCTACATTAGTTACCTTGGATACAGCAGGATTGCAGTGGAGAAGAGTGAGTTTTGCTTCACTTCAGAAAAGTGCCTCTGTACAGCTATAAGTAAAGTATGTTTCTTTTTCTCATTGCGTCAGAATCCCTCATTGTCAATAACTCCAACTGTCCACGCAATCTGAACGAAAGATTCTCTTTAAAAGCCTTAAATATGCTTTATCGGCTTTCTTGTATTGTTAGAAGATGCTGTAGTTCCTCCTCTTGATATTTTTTCAGAACACAGTTTGCAGTCTGATTTTCTCGGATTGTTATCATTAGATGTGAAATATATCTAGATCACTGTTATTTCATCTTGTCTATTCATTAGTGTGACAGCGTACACTAGGCTTGTGTCAGATACTATCATGTGGTATTGGATGTTGGTATTGGAGCATTTTGAGTAATTGCACATGGTATCAGACCAATACCTGATAGCAGTATTGATACTGATGCATCCCTACCTGTTAACATTAAAAAAAAAATCGGTGAGTGTGTGCGATAATATTAGCATCATGTCCTAAATATATGAGCCCGAGGGGATTTTTTTCCTGGTTGGCATTTTGGTTTTGGCTTCAGCAGGCAGGTGAGTGATGAATCTGTATCTGTATGTCAAACGGACAACTTAATCAAAGTGTCACACGCTTCATAGGGAGAGACAGAAACTCTATTTCTGTCTTCTTTCACAAGTAAAATGGCAAATCATACCACTGATGTGAAATAAGACATTTAGAAAGAATTATCATTGCTTTCTATCTCAGATCTCCAATACTTTACTTTGCAACTTTTAACATTACCATTGTTACCTGCTCAAAACTATTACATTCTCAGTATACTTCTGAAACATTTTGAAATATAATTTTCACAACGCCATGTACATTTCATGTAGTTTAAATACATCAATATATAAGTACCTGGTAAAAGCCAGGAACTGAAGGAGGAGTGTATTGGCTTGCAGTGGATCTGCCTCTTCTCTGTGAGGGTCAAAGTTCACAGGCTCATCAGGATCGAGAAGCTCAGCCACTTGGTTGAGGTCATCACGGATTTCAGGGAAGCGGGAGGAGAAGAGATGAGCGAGGAATCCTCGAGAACCCGTCCTGCTGGAGCTGAGGGGGGAGGAGAGCGACTGTGAACACTTCTATACACGTCTCGTACACACACAAGGCTGGATTTTTGTTTTCCCCCTATTTCATATGAATGGAGCTGTAGGAAAAGGTACTAGTTCCAGTGTGTGCCATATGGTGAATGTAATTGCACATACAGTCCCCTCTGAAAGTATTGGAAAGGCAAGGCTAATTATTTTGTTTTTGCTATATACTGACAGAGACATTCGAGGTTGAGATCAAAAGATGAATGTATTCAGTGTATAGCAAAAACAAAAGAATTGGCCTTGTTGTTCTAACACTTTCAGGGGGATTGTATGTTTAATGTTCTGGTAATTCTAGTAATGTTCTAATCAGATAGCAAATTCAAATTCCAAATTGATCAATAAGCATCCATAAGTCTTCCATGATACTGTGTAATACCATCATATTGAGAATTCAGTATGCATGCACTTAAATTCACAGGCCAGTTGCTAAAAAAATTTTACAGTATATCTGCATCCCTGTACTGCAATCCGAGCACAAGTCCAAGATAACAGCTCCTCAAAATCTCAAGCACAGCACTTAAGTGAGCATGAAGAAGCCCAAGAGAGGCCCATGAGAGTAAAGAAAACAGCCCGAGGGCCAGAACATCTCTCTGCTTCTAATCTGTCTCCATTCAAATAATGATCAGACTCCTCCTGCATGTGAGAGCTTTGATTTCCAGAAGTCAGATGAGTGTGTCAGCTATGTGTGGAAAACTCCCATGCAGGAAAGCAAAGTGGTTCAGAAACCTCCAATAAATGAATAAATAAAAATCCAGAGCAGGCATGGGCATGGATTCTGAATTACCCCCATCTGTCTCACTGCACATAATTTCAAAGTAAAACTGTATCCCACTCAGTACTCAAGATGACTGGATATGAATAGTCATCCTTTTAAAATAATAATGTGTTTTGTCAAGCAAAGTGATTGATGGCTAATGCCATCACACCACCCACAAGCCTGCAATGCCGCTGGCCGGGACACCATGCTGTGGAGCTAGAGCTACACGATGCATCATAAACAAGCAAGCAAAATATATTGCAAATACCCAAAGGACCAGAACAGAATAAACTTTCACCATCAATAGCGGCAATGGAGCATTCAGAGCTGACAGTCTGAAACAGAGCACTGAGAACAGGAATAATGTGGACTACTAATGAAACAAAAAAAACAATGGTACATGTTATAGAACAAACTACAACATTTGGGGAGAAAAAAAATTGCAATATTTTGCACTGAGTCAGATTTTGTTTGCGGTTAAATGCCAATCTTCCTATATCTTCCTCCACAGATAACTGTAGCACTTAACCTATGCTCTGAAGCCTTGAAATGTATCAGTGAGTCATTGGGGTGGATCTTCTAGTCTGTTTACAGATGCAGTTTATAATGCTTAAAAGTGTTTACAGACCTGTCATAATGCTACAAATTCAAAGATAAAAATTTAGAGTCACAACATTGGCGCGGAATGGATTTGATTTGTTTCCTCATTCCAGGCTTTCTTTACATTTTTCTGGCCCAGAAACTGGCTCCGTCCTCAGTGCGAAACAGCAGCAAATCAAAATGATTAGCTCAAATCAATCCTATGGCGTATGTGGTCCGACCTTTCTACAATTCCCCAACCACAACTTTAGTTCTTACCTGCAATTAGCTCCCATTTACTGTTTGATGCACAAAAACTGAAGAAAAACATCCAACCATGGTTTCATCTTTTCCTGTCGCATACTAGCTCTCAGTAAATATGTCTAAAGACATTACAAAGAAAAAAATAAAGCTTGGAAGGAAGAGATTGTTGGTGACTCTGGAGAGTGTGTATAGCTAGTATGGTTAGCCTGCTTTGCTTCCAACAAAACTACTCTGAAGTCTATCAGGTAACACGTAAAACAAACAACCAACAGTTTTTAAACTGATTGATGCATTATTTATTTAGCTTTAGAAACCATATGTAGCTAGTACCATTTTTCATTGGAACTAAACAACAACAACAAAACATGGTCACCAGAGCACAGCCACAAATGACAACAGTAGCGGCTGCTACATGCCCACAACTCCACGTAACACGAGTGACTTTTCACTTGGTAGTGTGAACCTAGGGTAAGTAGTTTCAACACAAGACTTATCAATGTTTTCATTACTAACTGCAATTCAGACAGCACCAAATCATACCAGCAGAAGTAGAATACAACAAAGCGTCTAGAGGTCCTTTTCAGTGAGACCTGGCCATTTACAGAAACATGACTGAAGTGATAATTGACAATATGAAGTGGGCTGGGCCACACAAAAACTCATGGATTTTTTACTTTGTTTATTTGTTATTCGTTATTTGTATCTAGTCACACCTCTTTACCAGCTAATTATAATAGCGATTTATAATATTTGCGATTTCTAATAGCAAATATTGTTTTGGCTCAGTTTGAAACTAGTTTCAAAGACTCAGTTTATCCCTCCAGAATTTAAAAAAAAAAATAGTGTTTTGTAGTCAGATGCATGGCTTTGCACAGATTGTGTTGTTATCTTTGTAGTTTGTGCAGCCATAACCAGGCATTAATAGAGAAATCGTGGCAACCAGTAGTAACTCAAGAAAGGAATGACCAATAGCAACAAACAACCAAGAGCGAGAGGAAAAAGATCCTGCTGGTATAAAAATGACAAATATAGTGAATATAGTAAATATAATAATAACAGTAGCAGTAGCATTTGGGACATACAGTACTACGTTAGTCAAGCAGTTGTACAGCATTACACTTCGGTATGTCAGCATGTAGAAATTCAGTAGTTAGTATATAGGATCTCAGACAATTTTCTTCTGAAGCTCTTTTAGAATTGCATGTAGAAATGACTCTTTAGGGCTCAGTTCAAATTAAATCCTCCACACAAGCAACTGATAACTGCCTTTTTTTCTTTTAAAAAAAAAAGAATGATCCAGAGAGCTGGAGAAAGAGTAAAACACTGCCTTTGGCTGCAGTGATAGTGTGCAATAAGCTCTATATGAGATTTATGATAGTGAATTTTTTATAGAAGTGAGCTTCGTTTGCCAGTGCAGTTGCTGAATACAGATGAATGTGCCATGCTTGCATACAGCAGCAGTGTGAATAGCATGCACAGCCTCCAGCAGTAATCTAAGTACTACTACAGCGCAAAACACCCCCCCACACACACACAGACACACACACACACACAGACACACTATGACTTTCAGCTCAATAGCAGTGCATTAGTGTAAGAGCATGAGTGAGTTCGTGTCAACAGTATAATAAGCATGCAGTGATCAATAGCATCATTTCCTGGACTCGCTGTATATAATTATTGGGTTGAAGCCATTATGCCAACTCTTCCATCAGTGGTTTTTAATTTGCTATATACAAAGTGGGAAATAATACAACATGTAGATCACTACAATTTTCTGCAAAGTTAAGCATTAATAACCCAGACTACTTATTAGAGTCATATTTCCTCACGCCTTGTTTTGAACACAGTGCTTCTAAAGACAGGAATGTATTTCTAGTACTAAATGACCTTTAAGAAAGTGTACAAAAAGCTACGGAAAAGAACACAATGTTAGATTTGCGTGCCTGCTCAGAGACCTAGCAATGTATAGATTTTATATATAAGCCAGTGATGAAACAGACGTGCAGGAGTATCCTGAGGAAGACACACTATGTTCAACTGCTTTCACAATAAAGTTAAAAAAGAAAAAAAAAATCCTATTACATCTATAAAATTCAGCACACTTCTCTGTTTGACGCAGGTTATTGTCCAGAGTAATGTGAACTATGTTAAGATCCCATGTGCTGTGAACTAGAGGTATTTGAGTCTATATAGAGCAAAAATGTTTCACACAAACATACATCCATATATACACTTGGAAGTTTGGAATATACTATGTAGAAAATATATATAAAATGTGTTAGAATAATTAGAATAATCTAGGAGATGAATGCTCTGTGTTTGTTTTAGTTTTTGTTTTAGTCATGTTTCCACCCCTGTCATTGCTTTGTTGCCTGATTGTGTTCACCTGTTCTATGTCTAGAGGTAATTAGTTTCTGCATTTGCACTCTGTGCGTCAACCTCCGAGCCTCCATTTCCATGTTTTCTAGTTCTGTATTGTTCTGGTTTTGACCTTTGATTATTTTCCTAGTTTTTGATTATAGATTATCCTTGTTTAACTTTGTCTGAATGTGTTTTGACCCCCTTTATGGACTATGGATTATGATTCTTGGATTCGCCCCCAAAAAAGCACATAAGTTTACACAGTTGTGCCCTGTCTCACCATACATTCTATGTCTTTATTTAGTATTTTTCAAGTATTCTGGAAAAACAGTAAGCTCTTAACAATGAAATGCAATTATCTATGTGCAGTAATTTCTCTTTCAAATATCTGCCTTGAGATTTTAAAATCATTTTCAAAATATGAAGTGTTCTGGAAATGAATGTTATGTTATGTTATTGCTATACAGATTTCTGAGGCAATTTGGACTCTTTGACAGTGCCAAACCTCATTCTGAACAAATCAAAATGTTTTTTTTTTTTCCTTACAAATAATATGAAATACATTAAGCTGCACAACACTGGCATTGTATTAGAATAATTCTCTGTACGGAACTACAGCAGAATGGATTTTGTATTATTAAATGCAATGATTTCCAAAGTTTTGAAGTATAAACAGAGAGAAAGACAGATTAAACTTCAGCAGTAGGATGTTTTGTGTGTGTGTGTGCGCATGTGTGATACAAACCTGGTTGTGTGTGTTCCCAGCGTGATGACAGGAGCATGGACAGGGGTGAAGGTCAGTTCGTGTAGATCACACTCTTCCTCTGGGGCATCCCTCATTCCCTCTCTCTCCATCGCACTGACTTCTAGGTGTGCTATGCCTACAGCAGGATGTACCTGATACACACACACACACACACACAGAGTTCAAAACAGACACATTAAAACCACATCAGATTGTGCAGAGTAAGTAATAATATTAATGTATAAAACTATTCTAGAAAATTGCAGAGCAACACATATTTTGTTTCAGATGTGTAATGTGCAAAAACAGTGATTATTAAAAAGGTCTGCATCATGTCCAGAAGGGCTTTCAGAAGTACAAAGGCCAGCGGAAAAGTTCCAGAAGTGCAGAAGTAAACAGAAGAGCTCCAAGCTGAGAGTACAGGTCTAAAACCTTTTGCTCTACCTCTCCACAAACAACAGCAGCAGCATCCTGTATGAGTGTGTGTAAGTGAATAAGTAATTTATTTATAAAGCAAACCAGAAGTGTGTTTGTGTGTGTACTTCTTCAAAACCCCAAGGTGCATGGGTCTAAGAGTGCGTAGAAGTGTGTGACCCTTGCTGACTACTATGAGGCTACACACACACACACACACACACACACACACACACACACAGATATACTGACCAACCAGAGCAGCAAATATTTAAATATTCTTCAACAAATATATCCACTTTTAACACGGCTTTACATCTAATTACAGATATTTCCTCCTGCTGTCACAGCACTGCATAATTCATAGTAGTTACAGCTTTAAAATGAATAACTGAATAATAAACCAATTACCAAAGTTTGTTAACACCATATCTATTACTGTCCTGCCACCTGACAGGCAAAACTATCCCATCATAATACTTGCAGATGTGAAAATATCTTTACACCATATACATCACAATATTACAATATTTAGTTTTGATCAGGTTTACATGCAAAATTTTTGGAAAAACTGGAGTAGTATTTATAAAAACCCTGTAAAAACCTTTCAGTATGCAAAAATATTGGAAAATAGTATCAGTAGACAAAAAAATGCTTAAAAAAGAAAATGTATTTCAACTTCCATACAGTGTATTTATTGTTTTCCTGCATTTATTTTTTTTACCAAAGACAGCTGTGAACTAAGCTACAATTATTCTCTTTTTCGGTTTACAATCATTTCCCAACAGAATATAGGATATTTTGGTTAAATATAAAAACCAAAATCATTACTGAGTCAGGGGAGGAAAATATACTCTAAAACACGATGTTCCTGAGTTGCTGTGAATCACCCTGACAGTCTTGTTAAAGTTCAAGTGGTATCCATAATAATTCACAATCAGAACTGTCAGGTTGAATTGGTGGAATATTTTTGAAAACACACATCATACCTATATGTCAACTCAGATACTAGGGATGTAATGATCAGATGTTTGAACTGATGCATTGATTTAAAAGGCAATGACTGAAGTGAGGCAACAATCATAAATTGATTATTAGCGAAAAAGGACAGACAACTGGTGTGTAAAAATAATTTGTATTATGTGTACATAGGCTAGCAAGGTGATTTGTCTGTAACTCTGACAATAAATTGAATCATTCTCTACGTCAGCAACCCCAGATTCTGACCAAAGTTGGTCACATATCAGTTAGAGGCTACTATTGAATGGTATCATAGCAAATTCCGCAGTATCATCAAATATCAAATTGTTGTCTTAAGAATCAAAATCGTGTTATATCATATCATAGCAGGTTCAGAGGCGTCGTCAAATATCAAATCGTTGCCGTAAGAATCAAAATAAGTTAGAAGCATGTGGAAGCCCGAGGTTTACATCCCTATCAGATACATCCTACACCATCACGCCTGAAAGTTGTACAGCTAAAGACTGGCCTCGAATTTCTGGTACGACTCAACACAGCACTGCAGGCAGCATAACTGAGAAGCCTTTTCCCCTATACTGTCTTTGATCCAGACAGCTCACGATAATTGGTCTCAAAGATACACTGAGCCCTGCGGACAGCTTGTAAACTCACTCCACGGACCCGCATGAACAGCGCACTGACCGTTATAATACAGAGAGAAGCATTTCTCTTTCCTTTCCTTTAATGTCCATCACCATTAAAGGTAATTGAGGGAGTTTTGTAATGTTACCTTTTGCAAATTAAGCTCCTTAAATAAATGAGAGTAAAATGGTAGATGGAAAGAGATGATGAGAGAACTGGATGAAGAGAGAGAGAGAGAGAGAGAGAGAGAGAAAGAAAGAGAAAATTGCAGGAGAGTAAGAAAAATAGAAAAATAGAGAGTGTAAAAGACCATGTAAAAGACCATCACATGACTTGGCAGACTGTAAAAAACAGGTCAGCTACAGGGTTACAGATCTTTGGAGTGTATTGCACTCAATGTGTGGCAGCAGCTTGGTAAAGGAAGCTAAAGTAACACAAGTCAGCAGAGTAAAAACTTCATATATAATGCTGGGAAACTTACACTGAGTCTCTTTTAAAGGTTGAAGCTTGGTTGTTAAACACTCCGTTATTGACGTAAGACATGCAGAGTTCTATAACCATGTCCTCGGCATGTGTGCATAAGCTTTACTTTGATCATAACTAAACAACTGATACAATATGTCAAAGAAAACTTGGTGTGTGAATCTATGTGAATCTTTCAAGTAAAGCACATTTATACCAAAGCACAGCTGAATTCTTGAATCTATTTTGTCAGAAGACGGTGATTAATTTTCTATATAACAGCAAGGCTCTGACAGCAAGGCAAACCACAGGCTTAAGTTAAAGAGCTCGTTCTGATATGCTATTGTTTTTATAGTAACACAGGGATGCTGCACATTAAAGGATTTTAAAAACTCTGTTCTTTTACATTTTCTGACATGGGAAAATCTTCATGACAAGGGTTTTGAGCTTTCATGAGGTGACATGACAGGCTGCATTTTTTTTTATCTTATTAACTTCAAGAGAGTGAAAAAAGGACAGTGAGGGAACAGCTGTTTATTATTAGCAGGAACTAGCTTGTTTCACCGACATTTCACATGGAATGCAACAATAAAGGGATAAAAAGTATGATGTGTTGTTATTTATTAAATGAAAAAAACACTGGTATTGGCAAACTGCTGTGGTATAAGAGGAATAAAACACTTCAGAATGTGCAGTTATTGGTAAATAATCAACCTCAGGGTTATAAGAATAGTTGTGCGTCACTTCAGGCCACATCACTCCGCCCCATCATAGATTACCGTCTTATAACATTACTCTCTGTTGTGTTTCTTTACTTACTCACAGTGAGTAATAGTGATATAAAGTGAAAAAATTATTGAACCTTTTTTTTCCAGTTAGAATTGAAGTACCATACTCAGCACAACCCCTAGTGTCAAACACCTGCTGTCTTAGATGAAGACGTACAATGGTCATAAATCTAGCTGGACCCAAACATAATTTCATTACTATCAGAGGTAAAACAGCATTGCAGAGCATGAATTAAACACTGCAGGAACGAATTTCGCACTCTAGGTGTTATTTGAAAACTAGAGACTTTGCTGTGCAGGCTTTAACAGTTTTCTGAAAGAAAACATGGTGATAATAAATGCACGCTTAAGCTGCTTGCATTACTTTTGTTTCATATTTCAGTATGAACTCAGATTTCTTTTTTCTTTTCTCTTTGCAGTTTGCTTAATCTTTTGCCCAATTTTAGTCATTGCCAACTCTTGGCTTCTAGCCGAGTCTCCCCAATCACACAACAGTTATGTTTACGTCTGCAGTTGGCACCATTTCCTCCCAAGGAACCCTGTACGTCCAACATCCCCTAATCAATGGGTGCTACTTCTTATACATTCTCTGTATCATCCAAAAACGTTCTCAGTCCGTTTTAATCCTGATATTGAAAGTTTGAGGTTTTGGTTTAACTAAAAGTTTCTCCTCATGGCATCTCAGGGACTTTTGCCTTGTCTTCGCCACCTTTGCATTGCTCATTAGGGGTCTCATTAGCTCAAGATTTCTGAAAAGCGGCTGTCTGACAGTCTCATGATCCGCATTAAACGTGGGAGAAGACAGGAAGTCATATCTCCATAAAAGGGGAGCAAGAGAGCGAAGAAAAGAACGAGGCAACGGAAAATAATAATGACGACAATCTACTTTGGTATAGATCCGCCTATACATCTGAGCCTATCTGCGTGTGTGTGCATGTTTGTGTGTGGAATAGAAAGAATATTAGTGTAGCATTGTTCTATGCCAAGATATGTACTTGTATATACTAATGTGGGTGTGTAAGTATGTTTAGCCTTTTAGTACATGTATGTGGTGCTATGGTGCAACAAATCACCTTTGTGCATGTTTGTGTATGACTGTTAGTGTATACTTTGTACTTTTTATGTATGTTTTGTGTGTTGGTGCATGAGTGTGTGGGAGGAAATCTTACGACGTGTGACAGCTGGTGGGCCGACGCCATCGGGGAGAGAGCGAGTGGAGCGGGAAGCTGCTGTTGCCATGGCGACCCCGTCGTGTGGCTCAGAGTTGGGTAGTGAGAAGCCACAGCCAGCTGAGAGAGTGAGAGCTGAGAGAATGACAGAAAGACAGAATTAACATATGCAATGAACACACGTTTGTTCCATCAACAGCCACGAGCATAGAAAGCATAGTGAGCATCTGCAGTTGGCATTAAGACAATGTAAAAATACAACCAACACAAAGAGGAAATCTGCTTTTTTTTTTTTTTTTTTTATTAACAGGATATTTCCCATGCCTTGTTTTCAGCCTCACTTTTTTGTTCTCCTATCCTCCTCTTCCATATTGTGTCTATTAACAAAAAGATAAGCTTTACAAAACACAACCTCCTCCACACACCCACACGGCTGTGCACTGATATAGTCATCAGCTTCAGCATCTTAATGGGGTCATTAATATAATGAATAATGCAGATCAAATGGAATCCGTAGAGAAGCCTGTGAGTTTCACGCAGCTCGTTTCGGTAGTCGCGCTTTTCCTCCTCAGAGCCGGAGTGCCGCAGCGGACCACGGGGACTTCACATCAGCAAAAGCCCATTTCAAAACTGCACTTCTTTAGAGAGCAGTCCAATAAAGCAAAGGTTACTGAGATGGTCAAATAGATATATATTCAGATCCCTGTGGTACTTTTATCTTTTTTTTTTCTCTTCCTCTCTGTTAAAAATAAATACAAGGAGTAGGTGAATGTGGCAGTGTAATAATGAAACTGGCCCAGCTCCATGGGTACGGGCCAGTTTCATTATTGCATGGCCGAAGTGAGCTGGAGCGGAGGACTGTGTATTAAGCAAAGACTCTCTGGAGGTTTATAATACCACTCTGGTGATTTCAGCTTTTTTCTGCTGATATGTGATGTCTTAGACAGGATTTCTGCCATTTTGTTTAGTCATGATAGAGTCTCAGGACAACTAGCTAAATAGATTTTTTTCTGTGAGGGGTTCGTTTAATTTAAGTTTTCCTACATCTGGAATTCCTCAGGTTGTTCTGTTTCTGGATTCATGGTAACATGGCAAGATGCATGTTTTAGTCTTATTAACTTACTAAAGCAGGAGATAAAAGAGCGGCTGGTACGGTAACAACTGTTTATAGCTGTAAATAGTAACAGGAACTAACTTGTTTCATGGTCAAGCCACATGATTTAATGTAACTATAAATGTATACCAAGGTATGATGTCATTCTTTAATAAATAAAAAGTGTTAGAATTAGGAAAAGAAATAAAACGCTTTAGGATGTGCTGTTATAGGAAAATAATCAACTTTAGGCTGGCGTGATGCCTTTTATACCCCTATTGGTTTAATCCATGGACTGTTCATTATAAAATATAACACAATTATATAACAGAAAGTGTCAACAACACATCATCGCTCATTTTAGAAGCGTATAAATTGAGGTAATATTGATATAATATGGCACACAATGAACTCTACATTACAATCTATTTAACTATGAAAACTCTACTAGTCTGTATTCAATGAATAAAATGCATTTATATTAGAGTTTGTATGAAATCACATTATATTAAATGTCTTTACTATGTTTTTAATTTGTACTGAATCAATCATCTTTCTTAACACCACATTTCTTGTGTTGAAATTTGTATCTATTACCCTTAAGATCAATAACTGATTAATATGTTAACATTTTAACATTTAATATTAAAGACACTTAAGATAAATGGGACTGGTTTTTATATTGTTATTTCAATTTAGCAATCTTTTGTCAACTTCATCCTGAAACTCCATAGTCTCCTTCATTTTCTTGGAGCAGGCTGGTTAATCACAACACAACGAGGCTCCAGCACTTCTCACAATGATGGATCGAAAACAGCCAATCCTTATCACAAACTGTCCATTGTTATCGCTGTGTTGTGGTGCCATCCATACGCACACACCTGAAAGCCCACAGCATCCGTCTAGATCAAGCAAAGAGAAACAAAGAGAAAGCACAAGATTGTAGGATACTTGATCGAGGCTGCAGACAAATTGCTGTGAATTATTCCAGCTCTGCTCAAAAGCAAGTGCACCAGCTTTTTTGTGTTATTTTTCTGTTTTGTTTCCTTTAATAATCAAAGCCTACTACTCAGTGAGATTAAATCATTATTATCAAAACCCAAAACACCATCTGACTACTTTAAAAAAAAATGGAGAAAGGATAAAAGCAACAGAATGGTATAAAGAAATAAGAAATATTAACATAGAGAGTGGTGGGAATAAATAAATAAGTATGTATATATATATATATATATATATATATATATATATATATATATATATATATATATATGTATGTATATATATATATATATATATATATATATATATATATATATATAAAGTAGGAAAGGGTATAATAACAATGGGGGGGGAGGGGTTTAGGGAACAAGAGCAAAAAAAAACAAAAAAAAAAAAAAAAAGAGTGTGAGAGAGACAGTTGACATGTGAACTGCTGAGAGGCTGCCAACACAAAAGTACAAGGTTAGAATAAAAAGTATGGCTGTCAATATTCACAAAGTCTGCCTTTGTTTGCCGTGCACTCACTATCCTGAATGCTTAAAATATTGAAATCAATATTGCAGGAATTGCCTGGAAAGCTGCCAAGATGGAGAAAGAATTGTATTTTAAAAAAAAAAAACAAAACTAGATGTTCTTTTAACAGCTTTAGCTATTAATAGGGAACAATTTCACGCTTCTCAAACACCTAGTCCGAAATCAGATTTGCTTTGTGAACATTTAGCTGAAGCACAACATGGAGGACTAGTGTTAAAATGCCTGAGCCGGTCATGTCTCATTGCTCTGATATGATAATGAGTGAGGGTGGGAGCTCGTTATCAGGCAGGTTTCAGACTGATGAGAGGAGAGTTGATCCTCTGCTCCTCTGGTTTGGGATGAACAGATGAGTATGAAGACACCAGTGTTATTATGGGGGAATGAGACGGATAGAGAGAGTGAGAGGGAGAAAGAAAGGTGAGAGCGGCCCATCAATCACAGTGCTCTGATGCAGCCTAGACAGCCAACGTCAGACTGAGACAAAAACGCATTTCAGCTTTTCTGCAGACACACACACACACACACACACACGCACACACACGCACGCACACAAACCCAGTGAAGGAGTTGTGAAATAGCATTTAACTCAACCACATGGCCATGTACTACGTTTTTTGCAAAATTAGCTCCTTGCCAGAATCAATGCAGCCTGAATCAGTTGTGCAAGTCTACACTGTGTGTGCTGAAAGGAGTGTAAGTGTGGCTCTTTTACAAGTTTGCGGACATCTGTTCTGCCTTTTTTTTCCCCTGGATACGGCAGGCATAGCTGGAGAGAGAGAACAGACTGAACACATTTTTTCCTTCCAGCCAAATAAATGCACTGTTTGTGCTACCACAGGCACATCTGATGTGCTTAGATTGGCACAGGCACAATGACACAGAGAAACCTTGAGTTTAAAATGAGATAGCCAAAACAGCAGAGAGAAATACTTTTAGATTGGCACAGGCACAATCACACAGAGAAAACAAGAGTTCAGATGGACACGAGTACAATCATACAGAGACACCTAAACATGAGATAACCACAACTGCACAGAGAAATGAAGTGTTTAGATTGGCACAGGCACAATCACACAGAAAACAAGAGTTTAGAATGACACAGGCACACTTGCACAGACAGAACAAGTCCAGATTGACACAAGCACACAGAGGAAACAAGAGTTTAACATGAGCCACAAGTACACAGAGAAATTATGAGCTTAGATTGGCACAAGCACAATCACACAGAGAAAACAAGAGTGTGGATTGACACAGGCACAATTGCACAGAGAAACCATGCATTTAGCATGCTACAATTGCACAAAGAGATGGTGCATTTAGAGTAGCATGGGCACAACTACACAGAGAAAACGAGTTGAGCTTGACATAGGCGCAACTACACAGAGAAACCATGCAGCAACAACTGCACAAAGAAATACTGTCCTTAGATTAGCACAGGCACAATCTCACAGAGAAAAACATGAGCAACACACTAGTGTTAACCAGCACATTACTCCCTATGATTTTTTCATGGTAAAGGAACTGATTGAAGAACCAGTAATCTAGCATAGCATGAGCACTGAGTGAAGAACTGTGAGTTCACCACTGCACAGACAAATTTATGAAACATGGGTTTGTTATGGCATTAGCATTGAAAAAAACCATGATACTGATAACGTGATATTTGCAGTAAGGTCCGTAAGTATTTGGATACTGGCAAAGTTATTATTATTTAAGCTGTCTCCCACAGCATACTGGAGTTGAAATTAAATAACGAAAGTGCAGATTTTCAGCTTGAATTTGAGGGTATTTACATCCAAATAGGGTGAATGATCTAGGAATTGCAAATTATTTGCAGTCAATGACTGTGTGAAGCCTCAATGACTTCTCAATGACGCTGGGATTCCTCCCTGGTGATGCTCTGCCAGGCCTTTACTGCAGCTGTCTTCAGTTCCTGTTTGTTCCTGGGGCATTTTGCCTTCAGTTTTGCCTTCGGCAAGTGAAATGCATGCTCAGTTGCATTCGAGTCAGGGGACTAACCTGGCCATTGCAGAACATTCCACTTCTTTGCCTTAGTAAAGTCTAGGCCTGCTTTCAAAGTATGAGCACTGGGTCATTGTCATCTGACCATGCAATGAGTTTTGAAGCATTTGGCTGAATCTGAGCAGATAATATAGCCCTATAATCTTCAGAATTCATTCTGTTGTTTTGTTAGCAGTCAGTAAATCAATAAATACAAGGTTGCTACTGGAATTGGTTCCCATACACACCCATGACATTTTGTAGTAAGATGAGGTAGTATGCTTCAGATCATGAGCAGTTCCTTCCCTTCATCATACTCTTCTCTTTCCACCAGTACCAGTTGATCTTTGCCTCGTCTGTCCATAGGATGATGTTCCAGAAATGTTCCAGAACTGTCCCAGAACTTTTTTTCTTTTTTAAATGTTTGTTTGGCAAACTCTAATCTTGTGTTCCTGTTTTTGAGGCTTATCAGTTGATTGTTGACTTTGACACAGATACATCTACCTCCTGGAGGGTGTTCTTGATCTTACCAAATGTTGTGAAGGTGTTTTTCTTCACCAGGGAAAGGATTCTTCAGTCATCTACCACAGTTTTTTTTTTTTCTGTGGTCTTCAGGACCTTTTGGTGTTTCTGAGCTCAGCAGTGCTCAGATACATGTACCAAATACTTGATTTGGCCACACCTATCTCTCTGATGGGTTTGTTTGTTTGATTTTTCAGCCTAATTATGGCTTGCTTCACTGACAGTGACAGCTGTTTGGACGTTATATTCCAAATGCAAATGCCGCACATGAGAATCAACTCTAGACCTTTAATCTGTTTACTAGTAATTGAAATAATGAGGGAATAACTTTTGGTTAATACTTTTGGTCTCTTAAAAAGACCGTTCACCTGATTTGGTTGTAAATACCCTCAAATTAAGAGCTGAAATGAAATATTTATTTACTTTCAACTACAATATACAGTACAGCTAAACTAACAATAACTTTGTCAATGTCCAAATATTTATGGACCTGACTGTACATGGATTTAAGAACCATGAGTTTAGCACAACTTAAGCACAAAAAACAAAAATAATAAGCTTGGCCCTGGCATGGTGCCAAAAATAAATAAATAAATAAATAGAGCACACAGAGCCACAGTAGAGGACAGACAATTTCACAAAGAAATGCCCCTGCTAAATGCAGCACTCATCCTCAAATGTAATTTTTATCGTTGTTTTTTTCAGTGAAGACTTTCATGTTTGCCATTTCTTATTCAAATTCCATCGGAGTTTTTTTTTTTAAATTTCAATGGAACAGAAAGCAACTATTAAATTAGGAATGAAATGAAATTAGGCATTAAATTGAGGATTATCCACTTCTATCACATTAGCTCCTGGATCATTCTGAACTCTTAAGACCTCCGTTAAGGTCAGTGGCTATCTCAGACTGTCTGAGATGGAAGAATATTTCATTATTTGTTTATTGTTACATTACACAGTATAGCCAGCTATTATTTTTGTATTATTTAATTTAGTCTGAAAAATTCCTCCATAAGCTGAAGCTGAGGCTTGCATGTTGCTAAAGATGTGTGGAATAGATTGATAATTAAATAATTGAATCAATCCCCATTCTCCACAAAATAGACTTGGTGATTAGCACACAAATTAAATCGATCTGGAATCTCCATAAGTACAACAGATGGATCTATTCATTAATTTCTTGCGTGTGTGTGTTTGTGTGTGTGTGCACTTATCAATTTGTGGCCAAACACTCTCATTCAACAGGTATAAAAAACCATTTCTGTCTTCACTTCAAACCCATAGCTGCGTAAGGAGTTATATGAAGAGTATACCTGAAAATAATGGTAGAAATACTGAGTATAGAGAAGAGTAATGAATTAGTGTTACAGTCATAATAGCAAAGAACAAGATGAGATTAGTGAGTATAGTGGAGAGTAATGAGGGAATGCTGAGTAAATTGCAAACAATGCAGATATTAATTATAGGAATATACAGTATAATAATAAAAAATATATTGATGGGAACAGTGAGTATGGCAGAGAATAATGATATGAATAGTACAGCCAAGAATTATACTGGCCAGAATAGTGAGTATAGTAGGAAAAATATAGTAGAGTATATACAGAGGAGAGTAATTCACAAAATGATTAAAAAAAAATTATAAACAAGAAACATAAAGGTGAGAATGGTCAGTATAGTGAAGTATAGTAAGAAAAGTAAGTATAGTGGAAATTGATAAAGAAAAAAAAGTAGTATGACAAGAATGTTGATGATTGGAATAGTCAGCATTATAAAAAACATAAAAGGGAACATGGGTGTGGGTAGTGCAGAATTATAATCACCTTGTGAACAGTACTACAGTGATTAATAATGAAATAGTTAGTAGATAATCATAGTGGAAAATTTAATATAGTAATATAGTAATGAATCAAGATAGGAAAATTATGTATAGTAGAGGGGCATGTTAGAATGTTGATCATAGTGGAATATAATAATGCAAATTGTAAAGTGAAGAATTACAATGGGGAAAATGAAGATATTGGAGAATCATAATGGGGAAGTATAGTGTGGAATTATAATGCAGGAAGTGAGTATAGTGGAGAATCATAATGGGGAAAATGAGTATAGTGGATAATCATAATGAAGAAAGGGAGTATAGCAGATAATCATAATGAAGAAAGTGAGTATAGCAGATAATCATAATGCGGGAAGTGAGTATAGCAGATAATTGCAATGGGGAAAGGGAGTGTAGTGGAGAATCATAATGGAGAAAGTGAGTATAGCAGATAATCTTTATGGAGAAAGGGAGTATAGCAGATAATCATAATGTGGGAAGTGAGTATAGCAGATAATCTTTATGGAGAAAGGGAGTATAGCAGATAATCTTTATGGAGAAAGGGAGTATAGCAGATAATCTTTATGGAGAAAGGGAGTATAGCAGATAATCATAATGTGGGAAGTGAGTATAGCAGATAATCTTTATGGAGAAAGGGAGTATAGCAGATAATCTTTATGGAGAAAGGGAGTATAGCAGATAATCTTTATGGAGAAAGGGAGTATAGCAGATAATCATAATGAAGAAAGTGAGTATAGCAGATAATCTTTATGGAGAAAGGGAGTATAGCAGATAATCTTTATGGAGAAAGGGAGTATAGCAGATAATCATAATGTGGGAAGTGAGTATAGCAGATAATCTTTATGGAGAAAGGGAGTATAGCAGATAATCTTTATGGAGAAAGGGAGTATAGCAGATAATCATAATGAAGAAAGTGAGTATAGCAGATAATCATAATGTGGGAAGTGAGTATAGCAGATAATTGCAATGGGGAAAGGGAGTGTAGTGGAGAATCATAATGGAGAAAGTGAGTATAGCAGATAATCTTTATGGAGAAAGGGAGTGTAGTGGATAATCATAATGAAGAAAGTGAGTATAGCAGATAATCATAATGGGGAAAGGGAGTATAGTGGATAATTATAATGGAGAAAGGGAGCATAGTGGAGAATCATAAAAGGCATAGCATAGTGGTGAATAATGATGGGATACTAAGTACAGTGAAAAAATTATAACAGTAATGGTGAGTGTAGCAAAAACAATGATAAGTATAAAAAGTATAGTGGAGAATAATATTGGGTGCAGTAGAGAATAGTGAGTACAGTAATGACAATAATAAACATAGTAGTGTAAAATAATGGGATATGAAAAGAAAATTAAAGAAAAAAAGAGAAAAGAGTCATGATGAGAACAGTGAGCATAATGCAAAATCAAATACGGAGTATAGATAACTAATGAGGAGTAGAATTACTATAATGAGGAAGAGTAAGGATTAGATCCCTCAGTAACTGATCAGTGCTTTTAAGTTTACATCCTTTGAGCTTTTGGGGAAGCAGAATGTTCCCTGACTCCTGGAAGCTTTCCTATCCTTTCATGGTGCAACCCTACCGTAACCAACGGCAACCACGCTGCATCCACACTCAGGTGATCGGAATTTTTTTTTTTTTTTTTTTTAGCTTAGCCCAGATACTGGCTCAAATAAAGGTTATAGCAAGGTGCCTCAGTGATCACTGCATGAATTGCTGTTACTACAGAAGTGAAAGCCTATAGCAAAATGCATACTTGACGAGCGGTGGAAAAGAGAAAAGAGGTAACGGATTGTGAATTTCTTACTCCAGGACCACGGGTGGTGCGCAGTGGTGAAGCTTCAAGTCCAAGCTTGCTTTCATCTGAAAGAGAAGAGAAACAAGCAGTCAGAACAAGTTCACTTCCTTTTCAAAAATTCATGCTTCCATTTGGGTTTGATCAATATTTCAGTTGTAGGGTTTTTCTTTTTTTTTTTTTAAACTTATTATTTAAACACAAATAAGTACAAAGGCATGAGGTTACTTAATAAAAAACTGGTCTTATTTTTATAAATAGCTACACATTTGTCATGATGCAGGCTTCACTGCATTTTTCCTTTCACATAACCTCAAAAAAATCAGTATGAAACTGTACCGAAACCCACTTCATTTATTCACTCTTAAATCACTGACGCAAATTCCCAGAAGGTAATTAACCATAAACGTACTTAAATGAACTTATGAGGCTGCACTTATACTCACTGAAGTGTGCATGTGTGTTTAAAATTCTAAGACGTGCTGTTAAGTTACACATATATATATATATATATATATATATATATATATATATATATATATATATAACTTAACAGCATATATATATATATATATATATATATATATGTATAGCCAAATTTCACAATCATCATCTTTCCATTTAATGCTCCATCTGTTTTCCCTCACACGCATGTAAACTCATCGATCTGTCTTTCACACTCTCTCTTCCTTGTTCTCACTACACCATCCTTCTTATTTACACCTTCACCCCTTTCCTCATGCTCTCGCTCACCAGACAGCGTAGAACTTCTTTGCGTCTCGTGTGATTTAATCAGGAGAGTGTTGGTGAGCTGCACTGACGCCTCGTTAAGCTCAACATGACAGACGAGCAGTCTTTGGTTTTTCACCACAGCTAACAGTAACAAAGAATGGTTTTCCATCACAAACTGTCAGACAAATCATAAGCGTCTGGCACAGTTCATTACAAAATGAAACAAGAAAAATGTGACATGCCACCACGCCAACTTCGTGTAATCTGTGTGTAATTAAACAAACCTGACTGCTGTAGCTTTGACGAGCGGTACGGGTTTAACTGGAATTACTGATTTCCTAGAGAAGCGCCTGTGAACTGATAATTATCCCACCATTATTAATTAATTATTCTAATCATGGGTTTTGTTGAATTTGTAAGCAAATCATGCAGTGGGCTAAAGGGACTGTCTGAGTATTGATCAGTGATAGGATATTACAGATCCTAAGCACCAACTTCAAAGTCATACATGGGCATGCCTCTGCTTCTCCTCACCCTCATCCTCTTCACTCAGACTACAAAATAACAAAGCACGCCATCATTCCAAGAATAAAAAAGGAAATTGCTGTTGATTCAGCAACTCCTCAATGAAATGTGTGTGTCTCTGCCATGCGCAGCTGCTGAGTTGCTTGTTCTTTTTAAACCTCTGGTTCATTAATATTGTCATTAGTACAGCAAGTAATATTTTTTTACAAGACCATGTGACCAATCACATTGAGTTTGTTGTTTATGGATAGATAACTAAAGTGAAAGGTTTTAAAAAATAAAGCACTCAAAAACTGAGGAGAAGAAAGAAGAGAAACTTTCACATATTCTACTCTCTGAAGTAGAGTCTGCTATTATGCCTAGTCACTTATTCTCATTATTGTGTAACTCATCTTTTTTTCATCTTTCCCTTCTTTCTCTGGTCAAAATGACAAACACACTGCCACTCTGCCTGCCACTCTGATTGCCACATGGAGCGACACATAGACTGAAGCTCTGGCCAACATACACACCTAAACATGGACTGATACTCAGACAGATCCATGGACCAACACTTGGAGTGAAACACGGACCAATACCCAGACAGACACATGGGCCGATACTCTGACCGACACTCGGACTGAAACATTGACCAACACTCTGACTGACAAGTGGGTCGACATGTGGGCCGAAACTCAGACGAACCACGGACGAAACCGCAGACCAAACCAGAAATGTACAACAGACCACACTTGGACAGACACTTGGACCGAATCACTGACCAACACAGCGAATGGAAATACAGACCAAAACACAGATTGAAACAGGGACCAACACTCGGGCTGAGAATAGGACCCACACTTTGAACAAAACATGGACTGAAACATAGACAGACTCTTAGACAAACATGAGGACAGAATGACACTCGAACAGTCACATGGACTGACACTTGAACAGACACATGGACAGACTAAGGGACCGAAACACAGACAAATGCTCAGACCAGCACATGGACTGACTCTTGGACCAACACTTAGACCAACATGTGGGCCTACACTCAGGCCAAACTACAGACCAACACTCTGACCGAACTACAGACCGATGCTCAGACAGACACATGGAATGAAGCATGGACAATCACACGGACAGACACACTGACTGACATACAGACAAACACAGAGACCGACACACAAGCCATCTGTTAGTCCCACACTTGGACTTAAATGTACTGAAACACTGACCAACACTCACACATACACATGGAATGACACTCTGAAAGACATGGACCAACACTTGAACAAACACACGGACCGACCGAGGGACAGAAACATGGACACACGGACCGACCGAGGGACAGAAACATGGACACACGGACTGACACATGGATTGACAGTTGAACAGCCACACAGACCGAAACACAGACCAACACTCAGACCAACTAATGTACTGAATAGCAAGACAGGCCAACTAGCTAGATGTCTCCTAAGATAGAGGCTATCCCATTTGCAAGGCAGTTGCCCCCTGAATTTCCTTACAGTGGCCAAATTTCAGGCAGAATTGCATGTATTTATCTCAATGTAGGCAATTCCATAAAACCCAAATTTTGAGTCCATGGTGATGTTAGCATGCATGATGACATTGAAGGGCGTCTCAGAGCTTTGTTCACTTTTCAGAGGAAATGCTATCACATACGTTCAAAGGAAGTAGCTACTGTAGAAGTTGCCTACAGAATGGCTCTCAGTCTAAGCCCTACTTAAGTGGGGTTAGTTTTACTAAAGGAGAGCCTGTAAACCCGGAAATGAGTTGATTGGCTTTATAATTAGAATAAGTATGCTATTTGCCTAAATTAACACAGATAGCCCATATTGGCACATCATAGTCGGAAAATACATATCCGTGTTACACGTCAGGTGGGACATGCAAATTATAATAACGTGGTGCATGGCTGTTAGTGTTACTGGGTTTAATTATAAAATTACCATGAAATTGATTGAACGAGAACACTCTCACTGTGGGAGCTTTGCGTTCGGCGAAATACAAAAGGTAATTTGCACTGGAATTATTACCAATTTGGAGCCGATTAAAATCACACATCTTGTTGGTAATCACTCAAATTACCTCCCCTGCTAAAACTAATCCAACTCTGAAATAGCTTTAGGTGAGTTTGACTGGCAATGCTGGATTCCCTGTTTAATGGTCCACACATTGTGCAGCCTCAGCAGAGCACACTCTCTATCAGATAGACAGATCTATAGGAACTGCAGGGCCATGTCGACTTTCAACTCAGTCAAACTTGAGAAAACACTTGAATAACAAGCAATCAACTTTATATTGAATGAGGTTTAATCAAGCTTGAATATAGCTGCGATTGCACAGTGAAACCTACAGTGTAGTTAGAAGCAAGAAAAGCACAGTGACCTTCAATCAGGCTGGAGTTTATATAAGGGTTATGTTTACAGGGGTTGTGATCCCATGTGAGAGATCACTTGATTTAGGAATGAGGTAGTGAGAAAATCTCACAATCTCCTTTTTTTCTTTTCTTCATTTATTTTACAAATCAAAGATTTTGTGTGCAATTATTTTGAAATGTTACTGGGAGATTAATATCCTGAGTTCAGCAATAAAAATGGACAAATCTCTCCGTCCATCTACCTCCACTAGTTCCTCGACATCATCATCAACATGACAATGGACACAAACATTTACTGAATATGGATCTACAAGCGTGATGGTAAATAGCAAGGGAAAAACAAAAATGCCAAGGCTTGGGTTTGCAAAAAATTCATAATGTAAACTTGGGGTCTTTTTCCCAGATAGGAAATCCCTACCGTAGAACAAAATGGGGTCATTTAAATTGATAGCAACAAGACTTTTAGATCAAGGGTGTCAACCATATGGTCCAGGACTGCCAAAAAAATTAAAATCTGTGCTCTAAATTAAAATGGTCTTGTGGCTCATAATATTCCAAATGTTCCAAAAATCCCAAAAGGAGCCAGTCTCTGTTATTCCAGAATAGAGCAATAAACTCAGGGCCATAAATTCAACTACTGACAAATTGTGCTAATGATGTAATTCTTCATTACCAGGCTAAGAATTAGATGCTAACCATGTCTCTTTCCAAAAGGGTAATTTAGGGTTCTGAATCAGGGCTTAATATTTTTTTAATAAGTTCAATTTGGAGAACACTGTTTTTGCAAGGCACTGTATACTGTATCTGCTTTTTTGTGTTTGTTTAATATGTTTGTTCATTCAGCATGTATGTTTCAGATAAATGCAGATAAGCGAACACATTTAAGGGGTTGCTGCTGTGGTATTGTTCTACTAAACTGATTTTTTTGGTGTAATGTCACCCATTACCTAAAATGAGTTTGACACCCATGATTTAGAGTGTTAGGTTTCACAGACGATCCTTCATTACCATAAGTAACAAAATAAAATAAAATGGTGAAATAGTACAGACTACCCTAAACTAGATAGTTGAAGACCAACTGGAACTAGACCAGGCAACATTTTTCCAACCTTCAAATTCCGTGTGGCCTGTGTCCACTGTAGACTCAGATTCCTGCTCTTGGCTGACAGGAGTGGAACTTGATGTGGTCTTCTGCTGTAATTGTAGAGCTGCCTCAAGGTTTGGCACGTTGCACATTCTGAGATGCTTTTCTGCTCACCATGGTGGTAAAGAGTGGTTATTTGAGTTACTGTAGACTTCCTGTCAGCTCGACCCAGCATGGCCATTCTCCTCTTAGCACTCTCATCAAAAAGTTGTTTCCATTTGCAGAACTGTTGCTCATTGGATGTTTTTTGTACCATTCTGTGTAAACTCCAGAGACTGATGTGCGTGAAAATCCCAGGAGATCAGCAATTTCTGAAATACTCAAACCAGCCAGTCTGGCACCAATATGTGACAACCATGCCACACTCAAAGAAACTGCAATCTCTTTTTTCCCCAATTCTGACATTAGATGTGAATATTAACTGAAGCTCTTGACATGTATCTTCCTGATTTTATGAGCTGCTGCTGTGCTGCTGCGACATGATTGGCTGACTGGATAATTGCTTAAATGGGCAGGGGTACAAATAGAGCAAATAGAAATAGAATGTTTGCTCATTCAGAATGTATGGTTCAGATAAACGCAGATAAAGGAACACTTTCTAATAAAGTGCATGACGAGTCTATATTAACAGTAAAAAAAAAAAAAACATCAGTACAAATGAAATTTAGAAATCTCCTTCTCTAAACCTTTTGAAACTGTCTCCAACCTCTATCATAGTCTATGAGCCACATTTTTATCCCTCATATATCTATTATCATTTTCCTCGACAAATTTCCTACTTCCAATCAGGTCTAGAGAGCGAGAAATTTCAACTTGCTTTTTGTTTAAACTATTTTTTTTTTCTGGTGATCTTGCCTCATGGTTTGGATTGTCGACCTGTTTCAGGATCTAGCCACATTTAATTTTTGAAACTTTATCTTTCTTATTTATTATTATAATTATAAGTATAATTAATAGATGTATAGTTTCCATTTTCCCATTCCAAAAAAAAAAAAAAAAAAAAACAGAAGACGCAAACTTTTGCACTTTATCAGTTAGACTGGCTGAAGACTGATGTATTGGACACTAGACTTTTTTGCTCTAAATTTGTGAAAAATAAATTCTGGAAAAAAAGTTACCTTGGGATGTGACATGCCACTTCTTAGGCTGAGGCTTTTCCTGGGAAATTGATTTTGGCGTCGCAGTGGAAGTGGTGCCTTCTGTGTTGTAGATAAACTTGAATTTGATAACGCTTCTTTCCGCATCAGTCTGGAAGAGATTGAGAAAGCATAATGTGTCATTTTGCTTGGACTTCATACAAGTTCAATATATCATGCTTTACAAAGCCTTCAGAGGAACCATAACCCTAATCCGCACTAAACACACGCATGCCATTGTTTCAGTGAGCAAAATTTCATCCTCTGAGAAGAATATGCACCAGAAATGATGTGCTGAGGCAAAGGATTATCTCTATGTACCACGGCATGTTAGCGGCAGCCCTGGTCCAGATATGAGCTGCCTGGGAGGAGTTGATACGCTGATGTTACTGCAGAGCTTCATCTAATGATGCTAATTGACTTTAATATGATAGCAGCACAACAGGATGGAGCTAATACACTAATGAGGGTGTAATAGCTGTATTGACGGTTAGAGTTGGCCCATAGGACTCGCAGAGATCCGCTGCACTCCTCCTAAAGTGATCTGTGTGGACAGTGATGCTCTTTCACTAGCCCTCAACGATGAGTCCAGAAATTACATAATTACACTGGCACCATTATTATAATTGTGGCATTATAAGATTTTGAGCTTAAGTACAGGACGTGCATGTGTGTGTGTGTGTGTGTGTGTGTGTTAATGCATGTGCACTCATGGTTGAAAAAAAAAAAAAAAACGCAAACGCATTCGCAGAACGCACAGTTTTTAAACAAGATGGATCACATAGAAAGTGCTTGGTTCTATCCTATTTCTCCACGCTTTGTTTTATTACACCTCTTTGTTCGATTTCAGGATGTTCTCCCAAAAGTCACAAATTTACACGTTTTTTGTTTTGTTTGATTTGAGAAAAATCTACATGGAAGCAGAATGCATTACTGAGGGTGTATATATGTATATATATATATATATATATATATATATATATATATATATATATATATATATAAGTGTATGAATGTATGTTAATCATTTTATTTTTAATTAATAATTTTTAGCCTGAGGTCTACAGTTTGGCAGTGGATTAATAATTACACACCACCATCCAAGATTCTGGTTTCTGGTTTCTGGCTGGTGGTTTCGATCCGAAGTGTAGTACTAACAAATGGATCAAATGATGTCTTTCTTGTTGAGTGTTCTAATATTTATGTATGTGTTAAATCTTTACCTGATGTGTGTGTGCTGTGTAAACCATAACTCCATACGGGTTGGGTAGGGCTCCACCCTGCAGGCTAACACACACACTTTCATACGGGCCATCAGGATCAGAGAAAGGACTCCATACGCCCCAGCGCACACACTGCATAAACACCGCTCTCTGCACGGCCATGGAGGGCATCTACATGAAAGAAAATAAATCATCAGAATGAATGATTAGGCGTGCTGCTGCTATGTCCAATCAAATCAGCTCTTCGCATTTCCTTTCAGAAGTGATTGTGCAGCAGTGGCTCACCGTAGTGACATTTTCATAACGACTAGCAACAAATATGTTTTCTGTCTCCTCACATGCACATGTGGGTTTTCACAAAGCATATATTAACTGGTTCCTCAGTTAAATGATAACAGTATATTTAGTGAGGTAATTAGCTTTGACACATATTCTATTGATTGTGTCAATTATATAATATTCAGAGAATAAAGATGTGCCATCCTTCTGAATTACATTTAGTAGCCACTTCTTATTTTGTTATGGATAAGACGATCAGAGTGTCTATGTGTGCCCTGGTTGGAAAAAAAAATATATATATATGTATATAATATAAAACTATGGCCGCATGGTACGAGCACCTTTAAACACCAAAATAAAACAGAAGTGTGTGACAGAATTGGCATGTCCTTATTCAGCAACATAAACGGAGCATTGCACTAATACTGCCAGACAATGTGACTGCTCCAGCAGTAGCTACAGTAAGAGGAAATAAATATCCAGACACTTTTGATTTTGCAGTTTTAATATAGTTCCAGTGAATATATCCACTTCAAATTTAAACACATAATGTGTTTTGATTTTCTGCTTGTAAATATGAATGAAAATGTATGGATTGATAAGCTTAAAAATAAGATGTTTAAAAAAAGCCCCAACTGATAAGGAAAAAGAATTAAGACACTACACTAAAAAGAGTTCTCCTGCAAAATGCACATGGTATCTTTATAAAAAAATAATAATAATAAAATAAAAATAAAAAAAAAAAAAACAGAAGACAAGTATCAATCATTGTGAAGATGAAGGAGCTTCCTCATGTTCTCCGGGACAATATTAAATAAAACTTGAATGGCAAAGATACAGAGCCATAGCAAAGACATTAAACACCCCTGTAAACACCCCATAATAGTCTGCTGGACAAGTATGCCATGCAGACTAATGATAAGGAATGTAAGAGAGAAACTAGCAGTCACTTGAAAAGAGTTGCAGAATAGCCTGAAAGCAGCAGGAACAACAGTTACACAGAGAACAATAAGCAATGAACTGCACCACAATCTCTACACCTCTACACCTCTACACCTCAGGCAAAACTCTTCTACTTAAAAGAGAAGTACAAAGATGCAGATCTATAAACCTTTCTACAAATCAGAGCTCTTTTGGAACAATATACTCAGGTCAGAGGAAACAAAAATAGAACTCTTTGGCAGTAATTCAGCTCGTCGTGTTTGGAGAAGAAAAAAAAAAAAAAGGTTGCACGTATGATCCCAAGAACACCATACCTACAGTAAAGTACAGAGGTGGGAGCATCATGACACGGGGCTGCTTCTCTGCAAACAGTGCTGGGGCATTACACATCGTTGAAAGAAAACATGAATGTTTTAGAGGAGAATCTAATCACATCACCCAGGAAACTGAATCTGGGGAGAAGATGGACGTTTCAATAAGACAATGACCCCAAACATACAGCCAGAAAGGAGCTGAAGAATGCCTTGCATGGCCTAGCCAATCTCCTGACTCTGAATCCTATTGAAAATTTACATAGGATTTTGAAATTGCGAGAGGGATTCTCATAACCTAGGGGAATTGAAGATGATTTGCTGAGAGGATTGATCCAAAATTAAACCACGAAGCAACAAAAAGCTAATTACGTCTTACTGTAGATGTCTCGAAGCTGTAACTGACAAAAAAACAGCTTTACTAATGAAATACTAATACTAATATGAAATACTAATGCTGGTAATCTGTGGTGTCTGAATATTTCTTCCTTATCAATTTCATTTTTTTTACCTTACATTATCATGCGTATGAATACATATTAAGACATTATGTGTGTAAAAGGTTTACCTCTGACTATTGCAAAGTGCTGACACTGGAGACTCCTTACAAAAATGGTCTCCTTACAGAAAACGTCACCATATCAATGATTCAGTATTTAATGATTATGTTAAACAACATTTTCTTATTAATCTTAGATTAGACAGTGTCCGTCATACACATTCCTGTGAATGAATTGCTACTACAGAAACTATAATGTATCTGAATGAGCACATTAATATAAACCTGTGATTTGAATTACAGCTAACAATAGCTAACTAATGTTGTTTTATTGTACCACGTACTTAAAACAAATCTCTAGGTAGCTAGCTAATGTTAGGCTATTATAATGTACAAACCAATAGCCAAGTTCATAAACAAGTGTTAGACCTAATGCTCACAGATTGGTGGCTATCATGTGAAGAGTAAGGTAGAAGGACTACAGTGAGAGCAAACAGAAAAGATTCCTATTTTCACCCAGGCGCAAATAGCCTTTGGCTAAAATAATTCCTCTAGCTGTATTTAGTTGGCAGTTGGGTGAAGTAGCCTACATATTTTGAAATTGGGGTGACCTTATGCCTTCACTAAACCAGGTTGGAAGAAATGGGACTTGGCTTTTAAGGCCTTGCCTTAAGTAAGGAAAATAGTGTTTCGTCCTTGTGTCTGTGAGACGAAGGAGTCCCCAGAGGTTAGAATGTTAGCACAGTTTTGGCAGATAAAAGTAGAGCAAGTGAACACAAGAGAAAAAGACCAAAAAAAAAGCAATATGTTACTGTGATAGCACTAATCTATACTTATGTCTGCATGAAAATAGAGCCCAAAAATGTCTGAAGTGCTGGATTTCCATATGTTAGTTTAGCAGAAACTCTTCAGACAAAACACATCACTGCTCACTGCATAATCACGGCTAGCAGAAAAACTGAAAATAGAGTGAAAACTGAAAACGAGTGAAATAAAGTGGAAGAGGGAAAAAATGCGTGAAAGTGAGTGTGTGAGTATGTGTGTATATGTTGAGAGAAGGCAAGGCACTTGTGAGAGCGACAGATTAACAGGCCTCTCTTGACACGGTGTTGTATATATATCCATTCATTATGCACTGCCTGAGCAGCTACAGTATATAATCATCATCAGGCAGAGGAGAGAGACGGAGCAGAAGCACTTTAATCTCAGCTGCACTGGTGCCAATAACTCCCATTAGTCACAAAACATGAATACATATACACATATATAAACAAATAAATAAGTGAACAATTAAACCAATAAACAGATACATTATCAGGCAAACAAACAAGAAACAAATAATAAAATAAAATAGAAAAAACATAACTAAAAATTAAATTAAACATTAAAATAAAACAAAATAAGTGATTATAAGCCTCTTTAATCTCATTCACACTGGGGTCAATAACTGAGATTAGTCAGAAAATATGAATAAATAAATGAATACATAAATAAATAAATGAGCAAGTAAATAAAAAAATTAATGAAATGAACAAAGACAAAAAATAAATAAAAATGTAAGCAAAACGAATGAATGAATGAATGAATAATAAAATAAAATAAAAAGCAAACAAACAAATATCTGTCGATAAATAGATAGATAGATAGATAGATAGATAGATAGAAAGGGAGTTACATGCCACTTTAATCTCATTCTTGTTGGGGCCAGTAACTGAGATTAGTCAGGAAACTTAGAACTTTATTTACACTAGCATGCGCAGAAAGCAGAACAGCACGGAGAAAGAAAAAAAAAAAAAAATAGATGTTAGCCATCTCCTGATTTAGCAGCCATCCTATGGGATAAAACATTATGGCCAATCTTTTATAAGCTGGTCAGGGTCGATATAAGGTAATTAATCAGGAATGAAAAAGAGAGAGAAAAGAAGAGCAACAAGTCAGCCCTCATTCTTCTTTCTCTTGCATGTTTTCCTCACACCCTTCATCTACCTTGCTCTTAATCTCACTCTATTCCTCAATCCCTCTCTCTCCCCTCACTTTCCCTTCTCTCTCACACATCCTCACACACTCACAGAGACGCCTCGCAGTGTGATATAAGGATGGTGTTGTGATGTATTTGGTCGGAGATATATCTGCTCTGTGATAAACACTCTGCACTTCAGCAAAGAGCGCTAATGTAAGAGATTCATCTTCAGCACACAGATCCATCACGCGGCCGAAGAGAGCGCTCGGCAATAAAGCATCCTGCTCTGGCTTAACGTGTGCGACGCCTGCCAAGACCATTACGCATTTCACTGAACACGTACTCGCTATCTTAACTAATGTACAACCACTAATGCCTTTCGCAGCATGTTCTACACATTCCATGCCTTTACATGTACAAGGAGTGGCGAGACACAATACAGCACCAGAAAAGACATCGCTGTGTTCAGACGTCCATAAATTCCTTTCTCAGTATATATATAGTGTCTACTGGCTGTTTGTACTTGTACTTTGTACTGTAAAAAAAAAAAAAAAAAAAAAATTTCAACTGAAAAATTTGGTCACTAAAGGGGCTCAAAAGTCTGACGTCTGATAATATTTACTGATATAATTTAATTTGGTTAAAAACAAAAGTACACTTGGAGTGTTAATATATTTCTATACTTCTACGCTTCTCACATGGTTCCAGACTTTCCTCATGCTGCCCATCTCCTCTATTAAACTTTAGCCTATAAAAGCTACAGTACGCATTCTGTTTGATCAACTTTTTGACCTTGAAAAATGAGTCATTTTCTTTGTGATCCAAATGGGCGCTTTCATTGCGGGTGCAGACCTGCTCCTCGAGCCAATGTAGGCGACACACATTTCATTTTGGAGCTTTTCCCTCAGGAGCGTAAGCTAATGAAGATGATCAAGCTTGCATCCCTCTCTAGAGGGGCTGTAGAATGGAGGACACGCTTTATACACACTAACACAAATGATTTCCAGCTTTTATGGGTTAGGGCTCAGATGGCGCGAGGCAGGGACACAGGTGATAACTGCTTGGAGGGCTTGGAAGGGCTCAGGCGCATAATCTGTCGAAAATGAGATAGCATAAGCACGCTGCGTTTCAGCTGAGAGCATCTTCATGGCACGCGGACACAAATAAGGCCAAATGCTTGAGTCACAAGCAGACAGGTCACATTTCACAAGACTTTGAATAATGCGTTGCAAGTTTACTACAAACAATTACTAATAATAGATTTCATAGTACAACTATTACTACAATTTATTTATTATTGTACTGTATTTATGATTATGATTCCCAACATAACAGCTTTAATCTAGTTAAAGGTCGACTCTCCATCTGTGTTTATCATGACACAAAGTTCAAAATTGGGTCATAGATCATAGAGAGCCATTCAGAAAGAGTTTTTCATGAAAGACTCTGTAGATACACGTTCCATGACTGCTATTTACCCTCTTGAAGCTTTTCAAAAGCCTTTAAGTCCTTTCTGTGACCTAAAGGCTTTTATTTAGCGTTGATGGAAGGAGTCTCCAGTGTTAGTGCTTTGTAGCAATCATATGTAAAGCTGTTTCTTTGAGTTTTCCTTCACACAGTCTTTAAGATGGAGGGCTTTGCAGTTCATCTATAACAAGTTACTTTTTTTTTTTTAATTCTTTATGGATTATTAACTCCAATAAGAGCTGGGGGTGATACAATATAATATTGATATTCTGATAAATTATATCACAAAATGCTTTTCTGAAATATTCTGGTATATTGTGATGTCTTTTAATTAAAGATTTTTAAAAATCTTTTTTTTATTTTTATGATTCCAAAGAGCTGATGTGTGGTTAAAATGTTTTACTTGATCTTTAAAATTAATCTTTAAAATGTTATTTTTTTTAAAAAAAATACTACTTTTCAGTATGAAATATTTTCCATTCATTTTTATAAATAAAAAAAATTATACTTAAAATATGAAAAAAAAGTAAAAATCAAATCAAATTAACAAAATTGAATGTTTTGTTTGCTCTGAAGGCAAACTATTGATATTTTTGTCATAAAACCCATCCCTAACTTCAAGATCGAGAAATAAATTGAGATTAGTTATAACAAGTGATAACAGGAACTAACTTGTTTCCAGAACATTAAACATAACCATAAACGGATAAAATGCATGACATGGTTCTTTAATAATTAATAATAAAACAAAATTGCTGTGTTATAAGAGGAAGAAAACACTTCAGGACGTGTTGCTATGGGGAAATAATCACAATGGGCTCCATAACACCACCTCATCACTGATTATTTTCTATAACAGCACATTATGTCATGTTTTATTCCTTACACATTAAAGGTAAAATGACAGTCTCGGAGAATAGTTCTTCACTTTAGCTGCATGTCGAATTCATTGGCGTGACTAATGATTTGCCTCCGAGCAAATGGAAACTGTCCTAGACAAACTAGAGACTGAGTTGTAAAAGGATTCTAATCATTCTAAATAATAACATATCAAAATCAATCAATAAATTTGTCATGATTTACAGATTCTTCAGTTTTATCTATCTGCCTTCAGGAAACCAGGGTACGACTGACATTTTTTATTAAAGCCTCATTTTTGCAAATATGTTTCATTCAATTCAATTTTATTTATATAGCACTGGAACAATGGACATTGTCACGAAGACGTTTTACCGAAATCCAGATAGAGATTTCTTTTTTTTCTTCCATAGACATTCATTTCAAAGTATTTCGCTTCATGGCACAATGTACACAATGATATCATCACCTGTGTGAAGCAATCTGCTATCTAATACATACTTATGCCCAAAATCTTATAAGTATTATATTAATACCACTGCTATAAACACATGAAACAATCCAACAGAATGCAATCAGAAAGAGACAGAACAGCTGCGTTAAGAAAATGAAAGAAACACTTTTGCTATAAACAGGAGGCGTGTGTTTGGGTTCGGCTTTGCAATGCCAATGCATGGTGATGCACTGTATACTGAATGAAGGGCTGTCATCAGCTTGAAAGAAGCACGCTATGCAGTGCTACGCTACATGCTACGCTACTTGGAGCTGCCAGCATGACTGATGGGTAAAAAAAGACTAGAATACAAATGACCCACAAGTCCACTGCAACATCAAAAGACCCGATAATGCCGTAAAGTTTCACACTGCATTGAATGTGAAGGAGAGCACATTGTGCATATCATTGGCTGAATCTCATGCTATTCACACCAGGAGGGGACGATTCCTCGCTCTCAATATGCCCAGTCCTAAGCTACATGCAGGCTAATTAAGCGATCACGTAAGCACACTCAGTCAGTGATCTCGAGTGAACATTCTGAGGATGATGCTAACTCAAACACGAAAAGAAATGAAAAGTGCCATTGGTGAGGAGTACTGTAGCATAGACGTAATAAGCTGAGAATGTACGAGCTGCAAAGATACAAATATGCTAAAGAGCATTGTACAAAACAAACAAACAAACAAACAAACATGAATAAATAAAATGCATATAAACAAAATAAACTACTAGAAGGTAAATGAGTGCTCTGGGGCAAAAAAAATGATGCTGTTGATTTAAGCGCAGGCCGAGTAATAACACTAAGACTGTAATTTCACAAGAGAGGTGGATTATTACAGGAGGGAAAATCTATCATCTGTGTGGCTGATTACAACGCCTACACACGCAAACGCTAAAAACATTTGATTGCATCCTGCCTCAACATTTCAATGCAGACCGACTTAACTGTCTACAATAATACGAAAAGAAAATGCATTTTGCCATTTACACAAAGGATATTTTCGGCATGACAGCATAAAATGTCACAATGCATAAAGGCATTCAAGAGTGGAATAAACATTTTAGCATAAACTGAGTGAGGCAGTAATAGAAAGGAACCCGTGATCAGTGATCTCAACCTGAACCTAAACCGAGCACAAACACAATCAAAGCTGTTCTACAAGAGAAATGCGTTAGCCGAGTGAAAATAAAACTGTATGTGTAATATACTGTATGTGATTCTCTGTTACAACCCTGACAAATCAGAGACACAAGCTCATGCGCAAGAAGTTAGGTCTGTTAACAAAAGCAATACATATAAACAATAAATCTACCTTAAAGACAAAAGCACAGAATCAATATAATAAGAGCAGCTAACTGAAATAGGAATCCTAAATGACAACAAATAATCAACATGATTAAAAAAAAAAAAAAAGAAAGAAAAGCAAAGAAAGGAGAGAAAATTGGAAAGAGATTTTTATTAAACT
The DNA here is from genome assembly GCF_027358585.1 of Pangasianodon hypophthalmus. Classification (NCBI taxonomy): domain Eukaryota; kingdom Metazoa; phylum Chordata; class Actinopteri; order Siluriformes; family Pangasiidae; genus Pangasianodon; species Pangasianodon hypophthalmus. The sequence goes on from NC_069717.1 coordinate 8,534,726, forward strand.
CACAGCTCCCTCCAATTTCCTTTAAGTCAATGAATCACTAGAAAAAGACATGGGCTGTTTAATCGAAAGGAAAAGAAAAAACACTTTAATCTTGACTGATGGAGACGAAGCGTTGTTTATGTGTGTTTGGAAGGTGGTCCTATTTCCAACCTGCAAAGTCATTATAAGCTAGTTAACTAGTCAGATTCTCTGGTATCTTTGGTATCTTCCTACAATGTAAATAATGCAACCAAAGTTTGGACATACTACATTGAATATATTGTATATTTTTCATTGTTTTGAAAATGTGCATGAGTTTATGCTAAACTAATACATGTGTATTTCTCAAATTGGACAGACCAAATTTCGACCAAATTTTCTGAATCGAAATGTATTTTTAGTATACATTTTGAATTTTTTCCACAGAAATAGCTTGTGTAACCAAAGAAATGGTTTTATTTAGACCTTTAGGGTCAGAAATTCCCCCTCTCTGCATGTTAATGCTGTTTTGTTTTCTCCATGTGCCTCTTTGTTACACTGTCATGTGTCTTGTGATAGGTGTTGATCCCTATTGTAGCCACTGTTACCTGTCTAGTTACTGATTTGTTTGTCTATTTAAGCCCTTGTGTTTCATTGTTTCAGTGCGTCTATGTTAATGTGTGTTTCTGAGCCTTGTTTCGCCGTGTTTCCCTGGTCGCTGGAAGATAACTTCCCAGTTTTAATCTGTTTCCGTGTTCTTGATTATGATCACGATACTGATGATACTCTTATGATAACCCTGCCTGCCTGTGATGTGATCCATACCTTAAACTATCATTATGATTACTGGACTTGCCCTAATAAACACCATGCCGATTCTACGCACTCCTTCATCAACCTGTATTTTACAGAAACAGCAAACAAGAAGTGCTCGGGTTTGAGGACTTTACGAAAAGCCTCTTGAATGAAGCTTATGATACTGGTTGAGAAGATGCCAAGAGTGGGCAAAGCTTCATCAGGGATACTCTTAAGAATTTAAAATATAGAATAGTTTTGATTTAACATTTTCTTGGTCACTGTATAATTCTATACGTACAATTACATAGTCATAATGTCTAAAATCCTAGAAAAGAGTAAATATGAATAAATCCCCCTATAAGCAGGTTCAAATTTTGACGACTCATGGCTTTCCTACCACTAAACTGAACTAAAACTATCATTTGCTGTGTCATTTTAAACCAGTAAGTTGGAATTTTAGGTCTCAAAACTACTAAAGCTACTGCTACAAATTAAGACTTGCAGAAACAAGAACCTAAAAACCTCTATAATTACACCCTTTTTCATCTACCATGGAAAATGTAAATGTAAATGAAGTCTGGCTCTGGTTTGCAGTCTAGAAAAGTTTCTTTTACCATCTCATCTAGCACTGTTGCTAAACAGAACCTTGTTTTTCATAAAACATTGCTAGCATGCACTGGTGCCAACTTCCAAACCCGATCAGCCATAAGCATCAGGCATCATGGGAAGCCATCTTGGCTCTGGCACTGATCCATCACAGCAGATTGCTTCACATCCTCTTCATGTATCCCTCCTGGTCAAAAATTCACAAAGGCATAAAAATATGCAGCAGCAGGAGTGTGGTTGGGGACGCCAGAAGCACTCGAGCAGCAATAAAAACGGCAGAGGTGTCTGAGGAGCACACGACTCAGCCACGGAGGGCCTTTGATGTGTCACTGACGATCGGGTGAGGAGTAGAGCCAAGCAAAACACACGATCCCACTGCATTACTCTTCAAAAGAGAAAGCTTAACCATCTGTTTTGTAACATTTAGAACTGTTCAGGATTTAAACAGGCTTGTTCTACACTGCTTTTTTTTTGGTAGTCTTTAGTTAAGAAACACATTCTACAAAATTCTAATTTATCTTTAAAAAGCAGGATGTTGATATTGGGCTGTAATGTGTACAGACGTGGTAACTCCAAAGGGGTTACTGACGGAGAGGAAGTAAATACACAGTAAACTGTAAAACATAACATGGTACATTTTCACTGTGAATTCAGAGATTCTCGGAGTTCATCAACACTGTGCAGCAAAGCAAGCCCAAAACATCAGTTTCACAGTAGGGATAGTGTTCTTTTCTCTTCTGGTTGGATTTTTACCAAAGAAAACTCAAAATATTTTTCTCTCATCTTTCCAAAGGACATTCTGCAAGACAGACTTTTCAACGTGCAGGCTGGTAAACTCCAGTCTGGCTGTTTTTTGTGTGTGTTTCTCTGTAAGAAGTTCTCTGGGTCTTCTAATACACAGCTTATTTTCATTCAGACAGCAACGACCGGTTCAACATGAAACCGTTGCACCTTAAGCTTGAAGGTCAGCTTGGATCTGTCTTGAATTTTCCTGGGCTCTTTCCTCACCATTCAAACAATCCTTCTCTTCAATCCTGAGTCAATTTTCCTCTTGAATCCACATATAGGCTACAATCCCATGGGCCTTAATAATGTTGGCAACAGGAATATGAAGCTCTTTGAAGATAGATTTGTAGCCTTTTAGTTGACCATGCTTGGCTATTACTTTCTAACCTCCTCAGACAACTCTCTGCTTTTCCTTCTCTTTTTCATGTTTGATGTGATACACTCTGTGACACACAACAGCAGCAGGGGTACTTATCTACATTCAGACAAGCCGATTGGTTAAGACTGAAGATACCTGTGTCTGCTTGAAGTTTCACTAAAATATAACTATCTTAACTTTCTTATAGCTTACTAAGGGTATCAATGACATGACAAGTTTCTTTCATTTCAATATTATTGAGGAAAAATTGTACATCACACGAATAAAATGCAAAGGTACCAATCATTTTGGGCCATGTTTGTGTTTGTATTTGTATATTATATAATGTTAATTAAGTTGGACATACACTGATATATCCTTTTTCTTATAAATTATTCTCATTTTACCTTGACAGAAAGCAAAGTTGCCATGTCAGTGCACTTTTCAAGTGGAAAATCAAGGTGTGACAAGATCACCAACCAAAAATTACTAATGTGAAATGGGAGTAATGGGTGGGGCTTCCCGGGTGTCCATTAATATCAAAACAGCTATGCAGCTGTCAATCATTCCAGACTTCTATGTCGATGAGACTATTATCTTGGCATATTTTTGAATGATAATTCATACTAATGTACTCCGATGTTAAAATGCAGCACTCCAACACAGTATTAAACAGGATGGTGATAAGTTAACTTTAAAACTCCTCTTCTCTGTGTATGAAGCAATGCATGATGGGGGAAAAAAAAAAAGACAGTCCATATGAATCTCTCAATCAGGTGCCTAACAGGCTGCCAGCAAAAGAAACAGAAGGCTGCATTTGTTGGCCAACATTAACTTCTTTGGGCTTGGCAGAGCCACCAAAATTGCCTGGACATGTGGCACTCAAGCACATACACACAGAGACATAAAAAAAGGTATTTTCAGGCCCTGTGGTGTCGTCTCTGCAGGAGAGCATGCGAAGGGGCAAACTCGCAGCAGGCCCATGTGGGAGATTGATGCACTTCTCAGTGGGAAGGAGTGACATTCTCTTTAATTAGGGCGCCACTGCTTCCTACCTGCACCGTCCGCTGAATGCGCACCCCCTGTGGATGGTATGCAGGAGCCCAGGGGGGAGTGACCTCTCAGCACAATGCTGAAGACATGCCTTTCCTTACTTTATGATGTTTAATTAACATTTCATTAACATTTCTGTGACATTTCTGTCTGGGACAAAAAAAAAAAAAAAGAAAGAAATAAACAAACACAACTTTATTTATTTAATTATTGGTTTATGCCACAAGTTCATGGTATTGAGGCCAAAAAGCATGATGGGAAGAGAGACAGAAAGTGAGAGAGAGAGAGAGAGAGAGAGCTTTTAATGCAGCACATTTTACTAAGGGGATATAAAAATATGAAACTATTAAAAATAGCATGATTATTGACATGGCGGTCTCATCTCTCATTGATATGCCCAAAAAAACAAACTCTTTTTACAAAATGCATTTGACTTAATAAATATACCAAATAAATACAACTTGGTGAACTGTGTAAACTTTGCGAACTTGGTAAATGTGGTAAGAGGCTAATTTCAAAAACGTGTTTGCGCCAGGGAAAACGTAAAACAACGTGGGACATGAGAATTGGGAACCTGCTCTAATTTAACCTCCATTTAACCTGGAATGATAAGTAGGTCATGTGCTTTTATAACTGAACAAGTGCAAGTATTAATCAGGTCTGTTAGACAGGAGACATGGATTGTTTTCTGATATGATAAGCAGAATATGTGGTTTAACACATTTTCAGATAGAAAGAAATAATAACAGAGATAAAGTGTAACCGCAACTGAAAAAAAAAATTAAGGCTGAGTTGTAAGGGTGAGATCAAGTGTGGATTGTAATCTGGATCATAAACATGAAGTGCTGGTTTTAAGTTACATTTACGTGCATATCAGATGATTTTATTTGCTACTTGCGAAATCATAATTCCAATCCCATTGCATTTGAGTCCAGCGCCAATGTAAGCTATATTGGTATCTTCCCCTACTGTTAAATTACACATAATGCAACCAAGCAACCAGTGATAAAAAAAATGTAAGTCAATGCAAGTTGCATTTAGAGAAATAAAGAAGTCCTTTCCAATAGAGATTGAAACATTCAGTTTTGTCACCAAAATAAAAGACTCCCAATAAAGTTGAACTATGAAAATCAGGTATCAACATTGTTTTTCAAGCTCTAATTTGTTATTACGGCTTGAAGGTGATGTTTTTTTTTTTGTTAGGCAATTATCTACAATAAATCCAATAGCACATGGACACAGCAATTATCTGGACTGTTGAATTTCTCTTTTATTAATATAAATTACAGGTCCCAGATTGCAGGTCTTTATCACAGGGAAGTAGGGGACTGTGATTGGGACTGATAAAGAGGAACAGTGGCCCAAGGGTGGTTTATAATCTGAAAATGGTAGAGGAGTAGTGTGTATGTTAATGAAGAAAAATAAATAAATGAAGAAGAAAAAGAAGAAGAAGAAGAAGAAGAAGAAGAAGAAGAAGAAGAAGAAGGGCTCTTATCCTGGGTCTATTGTCTTCTGGAAGTCTGAAAACAGAGATTCTGGGAGATCAGCAATACTGTGAATTCAGAGATTATGAGAACGCATCAACATTGTGATGAGAGATTCTGGGAGCTCATCAATATTGTGAATTCAGAGATTCTGGGAGATCATCATCACTGTAAAGTCAGTGATTCTGGGAGCTCATCAGCATTGTGATGGCAGAGATTCTGGGAGCTTATTACAAAGTCAGAGATTTCTCATACACTTTCTTACTAGAGAAACAACAGAGCACAAACTATGAACAAGGATATTTTAAAATATACCCTGTTAAATCTTGATGAAAGTAATGTTTCAGAAATTGCCAGAACTAAATCATTTTTTTTTTTCAATAAATTTTACAAAAATGAAATTTCAGTGGATTTGGCTAAAAGAAAGCTGAACACAAAAGTCAATGTAGCAAAGGAAATTGTCCTATTTTACACCCCTTTCAGCATCCTTATAGCCAAATCCATCTGAAAAGAAGCTTGTAAAATGGTCCATTTCATGCACTCCTCAGCTCTTAATAATTCTTTTAAATATTAAAGCATTGGTAATCTGGGTTTCTGGAACTTTTCAGTCAGTGGAATTTAAAGTATCTTTTGGAGTACACTTGGTTATAGTTTGCTCTCTGTCTTCACTGGAGGGAGAACATATAAGTTCATGCTTGAATGTTTTATTCCTGAGTCAAATGTTCAATAAAACTAACTACACTGCACCAGGTTTTATCAAACTTGTGTATTGCACTTTTTCCCCTCATATCTGCTAAATGACTGCTTGCTCCCATCCTGAGAGTGACCTTACTAACTATACTTAAATATGGCCGAAATCACTGTATTACATAATCAATATAGCAATATTTTAGAAAATCTTTGCAGACATACAAATTGTGTGAAATCAGATTCATTCCATCACAGTATTACTTAAGAACATGATAGAAATAATTTAAGTGAGAGCAGTGGGATTAGCTATATGATGAGTTTGCTTTGCAGTATGTGTGAAATTTTTATAGGGACTGGCAACAAGTTCTGAAACAAAAGAGAAAGAGAGACAGATGAGAGAGAGAGGGAGGGAGAGAGAGAGAGAGAGAGAGAGAGAGAGAGAGAGAAAAAGAGAGGAGAGAGGGAGTTACCCTTAACAGCTAATACTGCCACAACATCTCTGTAATCAGTTGGAGCTGTCAGTTAAAATTCACAAAGGTCAGAGGTCATCTGATGAGATGGCACACCATTATCATGCACACTTTCATCATTCTTGTCACACGCGCCTGCTTCATGCTTCGTCACACTGGAGAAACACCGCCACCCCTTGTAGACAGCATACCCACCGCCTTAACTCTCTGCTAATTACCATGCTGTTACAGGCTCTGCATGCGCAAGTGTGTCTTCTAGACCTGTTTCACCCCATTAGCCGCAACAGATCAAACCAATTAAACTGGCAGTGCCCGGCATCGCCCTGCTACCCAGAAGAGCCACAGGGCCAGAGGTACGTAGTTCAGGAGGCAAAACACAACTTCATGCAGCTGCACAATGTGCTCGCAGTGCATTTGAAATTAACATTCAGTTTATTAAGGCTGTAGCTCATCACGCAAACTGTGCCTGGGACGCCTACTAAACGCACACTGCGTGAAGTGCAAATTCTGGTTTAAAAGCCGAAATGGTGACAACGGTCAACCACTGAGCCCTCAACATGCTCTGGACTAAAAGGTAAATGAAAGTTCAGTAAAGAAGATTGGGTATTAGTGCTTAACTGAAGACGCTCATGTCAGAACAAGAAAATGGTGTGGAGGGCATATATGTCATCTGAATAGTATATTTTTAACAGAAAAAACTGAAAAAAAGCTTGAAAAAGCCCAGCCAATCTGTTTTCCATTATTCTTGTGGTCAGATTCGATTCCTGAAACAATTGGAAAATATATTCTGACTTATGTGCTATGACCAGCACTGTGAGATCTACATGACAAAATTGATAAGCAGTATTAAAAGACACCGTTCCTCTGAATAACTCTTTCACAAAAGCCCTATCTGGACAGGATTAAATTTACATGGGGTCATGGTTTGCATAGTGTCCTGGGGTCCAGATGGATTTTATTTCATTTTTTTCTCCATCCTCCTCTTAGAAAATTACAGACCTACAACTCAGGTGTGATCATTTTAGTCCCATCTGGATGCATATATCCATATTTGTCGATACAGATGTCACCACGAGTTGGGAAAAAAAAAATAATAATAAAGTTTTTGCTTGACTTCTGCTACTTAACGTATTTAGTCTCATAGAGTGTGTATCAGTGACCCCCCTTAAATACTAAACACGGAAAACGAAAAATGGATGCTTCTCTTATACTTCGCAATTATTGTTTTATTAAATTGTTGCTGGAACTTTGGTTCGCCTCATACTGAAATGAGAGCCAGCGTGTCTTCTCCACTCCAGTACCTCTTCAATCGCTTGGACGCCATGTTGTGAATGGAACGTGATCATCTGACCGCGTGACGCAAACATTCGGGTTTGTAGAAAACACAACCTGCTAGAAACTCACTCCTCCCATGATCATTGTATTGCTGTTCAGTTGCAAGAGGTTTCATCACTGAAGAAAGGTGTGAAAAAATTATTACAGACATCCCTCTGATAAAATAATCCAATCCAAACAGGGCTAAAGTTGCTTAAGTGGTCCTGTATTATAACACATTTTATTATAAAATAAATAACGTGCACTGGCAGTACAAATATAGATCAATTTTGTGGTAAAACAATGCACTTAGAATACAGCCTAACTGAGTCAGAAAACAGGTGCAAACAGCTTTGTACAACATGCGGTTGTTTCTGAACCCCACTCTATCCCTCTGGCTTTCACTCCATTACCCACAAACCCAAGCTGTTCTACTAAACAGTGCCGTACATCAGACACTGCCAAGCCCCTCGTTATTATTTCATTGCGCACAATTGACAGACGCTGATCCAGAGCACGTTAAAAGCAGCCATTTTGGATTGAACACAGCTCACACTTCATCTGACGCTTCGGAAAATTGGTGTTGACAGACTAGTATTAGGGGCTATCTGTGTGGAGGATCAACTGTCAGTCTCACAGAGCCATGGGTAAGAGACTGAAAGTGTGATAGAGAATGAGGAGGGGGGAGTGAGAATGAGAGAGGGGGGCAGGAGTGAACAATACACTACAGGGAAAATGTCTTTTGTTCAAACATTTGTGCTTTTCTGAAAGCATGCACTTAAATTATTTATTCAGGCTGCATTCTAACCTTGCCTTGGGAGAAAATGATGAAAACTTCGTTATCTAAGTGCGCTTTTCTCACACAAAGAATGTCTCGCTTGTCGGATAGCTATGTGCAATAACAAATTCAATTGATTAAGCTAATCAAATACCGGCTGTCAAAATGTACACGATGATTGTCATCATCAAAACAGAGAACTTACACACTGTCTCCAGGGGACAGTGAACAAAAGTTTTAAAATGTTTAAAAGAACTAATAAAAAGATATAAATAAAGACATTCAGCCAACAGAACAGAACAGAGTGAATGAACCAGCGATTAGATCTACGCTGATGTTAGCATGAACAGAGGGGATCTGAGTGAAGGGACAGCGATGAGGCTTGGGTTTAAAGGCAGCGAGTGATGTGGATGATGCTGATAATCAGAGTGAGAACTCATTTACTGTTATAAACTTATAATTCATTAAAATTTGGCAGTCAGCAGTCAGGTTGTTTTCCATAAGTAGATTAGGTTATAGACATAGAGGTAGGCAGGCCATCTTTCAGTCGAACTGGAATGAAATCTATGTTCCCCTTTTTCCATAACTGAATATATAATATAAAGTAGAAAATGCCAAGGATTTCAGTTTCGCATACAGCTCCATGCATTAGACTGAATCATATATTACATTATAAGTATAAAACAAAATAATAGATGCTAAGAAAATTTGTTATAGGAATCAGCCGCAGTTTTGTTAACATTCTAAAGAAAATCCAGGATTTAATGTATATGCTGACAAAAGTCTCCATACATAGGGGATATCAACACTTTTTAGGGAAATGTAACATTATTTACAAAGCATCCTCTACATGATTGCCATTTCTTTGTAAACACACACTGAGTCGTCTCTCCCACTCATGATGAACTTGTGTTAACACATCTGGTGTTATGCATGTAATTGCACTTCGAATGCATTACTTTAAATGTTCTTTGTGCTTTATCATTTCCTCGTACGCAAATACATTCTTCATTTGTCAAAGGCATTCTTATAGGCTGTATATATATATATATATATATATATATATACACACACACACACACAGAGAGAGAGAGAGAGAGAGATGATATAGATATAGATATATATAGACTAAGTATAAAAGATTTTGGAAGAAATTTTGCTAAAAAGTGCTAATTTAATTGCACAAAAAATCCTTCCATACACCTCTAAAACAAATCTTGGCACACTGAAACACAGCAATATTACTCCACAATTATTAATGGAAATAACCCCAGGATATTATCCTCTACTATCGACTTTCTATTAAACCTCTGACCGGCAACCATTGAGGGCTCATCATTAAAATTTGAGGAGTCAGCTAAAGTCATTGTAACTGCCACTTAAAGAAAAAAATCCACCCTGAACGACTTGCATATTAATCTTTTTTTTTTTTAGCATGTGGTCTTTAGTGTCCAAGATTTATTTTGTAATGAAATTCTGAGCTGACTTTTTAGTTTAAACTTCTTTCATTGACACATTGCTTTATTTTATATTTGGTTAACAGTTATCTACAATGTCATTCTGTACAGTCAGATGTCAAACAGACAAGTTCCCAATGTTAAAAATTCATGCTAATACCCCCGTCAAAGCCATTGTGCTTGTCATCTTGTGGATTGCTAACTAGCTGAGCTGAATCTCTGCCATAACTAAGCATAACTGTTGTATAGCTGCTTTGCCTTCTGGAACTTGTGTCTAATAAGTCCATTCTACATTGGATTTCTCATTAATGTGACATTGACCATTACTGTAAAATGGTGAGTGAGAAAAGAAACTCTGTTGTTGGTAAGTAGAGACTGATTTTCTTCATTAATGTTATGGAAAAGTTCAGGCTTCTGATCAAGTCGTATTACAGAAACTGGTCATAGTTTCAATGACCCTGATTAACTGATGGGAAGAAATTATGAATCTGCATCATTTTTTGTCCATAGGTCTCACAATATACAATCAGACATACATTATACATACCCAACTCATAATCAGAATGTTGTAAACCTTGGCAAATTGTATGAAAGCTGTGGTGTACCTCAAGGGTGTATCTTTTGTTAATTCTTAATTTTGGTTGGCTGCTTACACTATCCTAAACATCCTAAATTAGATGAAGTACAATTTCTCAAAAATGAATACAGGAAAATAATCTTTTTCATGGGGTTTACATCACAGAAATGTAAAAATAATAAGTAAATTAGTAAGTTTGGCAATTAATATTAATACTGAGCCTTGAGAAAGGGGTGATTTTCTTGACTTGACCTCATTATTAATAAATCAGTATTTGCTCAACGTAGAATCATTACCAGTAAGACATTAGCTTGCACTGCATGATGCCAGGAAGTTGACTCATGCTTTTGTTTTCTCTAATTTGGACTAAGAAATAAAACATAATGGAGTGTGCGCTGTTATAGGAAAATAATCCATAACAGTGTAGTGTGATGCATGTCCCAAAGCATTTCATTTATTTTATAGCACAGCAATTTGCCAACAATAGCAATTTTAAATTTATGAATGAATGGCATCTCATGTTTTTTAACCATTAGTAGCTACATTAAATGTGTGGAACATCTGAGAAATAAGTTATTTCCTGTTATTACTTACATAATAGCAGCTATAAACTATCATGCCCTCAACAGCCTCTCTGTTTTCTCTCTTTTTGGAAAAAAAAAAAAAAAGTTCATCATGTTAACAAGAAACCATAATGTGCAAAGCTCTCTGCTCCGAAGACTTTCCCATGGCGGAAAAACTACTGACTGTTGCAATGTGTTGACACCCGAGACTCCTTCAGTAAATGTTACATAAACGACCCCTTACAGAAGCCTTCATCATATCAATGATTATACCTTTTTCTTTGTTAATGAAACATTTTTTAATCCATTTATTATTAGGCTTACATAACGTGGGCCATCTACCATTACCAAGTCTCTGTGAATTAGTGTTACAACTGAAACAATAATGTATTAGAACAAGCATATTATTATAAACCTATTATTTTTATTTCAGTCATAACTACTCTCAGAGTTGTGCTGTTATAGAAAATGATTCAGCACCTTCTGAACAATCAGATTTGAGACTTTACATAACACCGCTGTGGTATAATGTTACAGCTGTTTACTGGCTCATCCCAAAAGAACACAACAGGAAAAGTTCTCACTGAAACACAGAAGAAGGACAAGTGCTGAGCCTTCCACCCATAGCAGAACCATCTGTCAAGCATCTGTAGTTGGGAATAAGTTAAAAAAAAAAAAAAAAACATAGCTTTGTGGGTGGAGTTTCCTTTTTTTTGTTCACTAATTTTCCTTTTTTTGCTGCTCATTTTGCAAAATGGTGAAAAAACAAAGGCTGCTAGTTCTCCTGATCAGTGCAATTCTGACTAGTTTAGGGAAGGACTTTGTTTTATTCCGAGCCCAGTATGTCAGTGCAGCTCATTTTGGAGCAGTTGGGAACACTGCTCATCATGTTCAGAAAGGTGTGGCGTCACAATCCGGTGATTTGCTAATTAGTCACCGGCTCTGCGATACTCTATTCGGCAGATCTTTCAAAACATATTAGAGGAATAATCACATGGTGGTGAAACACAGTAAACAGTAGCTTAGGCATAATTGTGAGAGGGAAGGGAGGGAGGGGGAGAGAGAGAGAGAGAGAGAGAGAGAGAGAGAGAGAAATGAAAATATTCTCTATGTCTCACTTCTGGGCTACACAGCTCCATCCAGTGGCAGTCAGCAAGCTTGTTCTAAGACTAAGATTAGGAAAATAAGATTTTCTGGGTCAGTGCTAACTCATTGAGCTGGAGAGAAATTACAGAGTTAAGTATAATTGTTACGGCAAGAGTTAAAAGAAACATATACCAATGAAACAAATACTCATCCAAATAAACCAGCCGTCTGACCCATTATAATGTAAAAGAGGATACAATGATTGCAAACCATTATAATAGGAAAACTTCTACTATAGTCATTTACACTTACCAGCCACTTTAGCACTGAACACTGGCTCATTTGTCCAATTATTTAATTAGCCAATCCTGTGTCAGCAGCACAATGTATAAAATCATGCAAATACAGGTCAAGGCATGCAGTTAACATTCACATCAAACATGAGAAAGGGGGAAAATGTCATCTTAGTGTCTTTGACCATGGTATGGCTGTTGGTGCCAGACAAGCTGGTTTGAGTATTGCCGAAATTGCTGATCTCCTGGAATTTTCACCTACAACAGTCCTTAGATTTTACATAGAATGGCAAAAAACATCCAGTGTGTGGCATTTCAGCAGGCAGAAACACCTTGTTAATAAAAGAGGAAAATGGCCAACATGGTCCAACTAACACAAAAACTCAAATAACCACTCTTTACAAATGTGGTGAGCAGAAAAGCATCTCAGAATGCACAACAAATCAAACATTGAGGTGGATGTGATACAACAGCAGAAGACCACATCAGATTCTGCTCCTGTCAGTCAAGAACAGGAATCTGAGGCTTCATTGGGCACAGGTTCACCCAAACTAGACACTTGAGGATTGAAAAATCACCTGGTCTGACGAATCTCAACATCCAGATGGTAGGGTCAAAATTTGGCATCAAACACATGAATACTTGGACCCAACCTGCTTTGTGTCCACAGTTCAGGCTGGTGGAGGTTGTGTAATGCTGTGGGGAATGTTTTCTTGGCAAACATTGGGCCCGTTAATACCAATCAATGTTCGTTTGAATGCCATAGACTATCTCAGTATTGTTGGAGACCATGTGCATTCCTATATGGCCACAAGTTACCCATATAATGGCTAGTTCCAGCATAGAAGTACAAAGCACAAGTCATTTAAAAAAAGGTTCCTCAAACTAGTTCCATAGCCTTCCCAGTCACCAGATCTGAGTCCAGTAGGGAATGTTGGGATGTGGAGATTCCCAGCATGAATGTGCAGCTGACAAATCTATTTTGCAATGCACTCATGTCAGCATGGATCACAATCTCAAAGGAATGTTTCCAACACCTTGTGGAATCAATTCCATGAAGAATTGAGGCTGTTCTAAGAGCAAGGGGAGTCCTAATAGCCAGAAGTTAGTGTGTCCATTACCAACCTGTTTAATTCACAGCTCCATTCTAATGACAAGCACTGTCCTTGTGTTCACTAGCTTTGCTTTTAAGCCAGAACACAGTTCAGCAACAGCAGCTAGAACAGGAGATGATTTATATCCATTTTGGTCAGAACAACTAAGCTAAACACAGCTAAAAGCTCTTTGATGATCCACTTCACTGTGGACTAGCAACTCAGGAAGATTTATTACAGGTGTGAAACTAAAAGACATATTGCACTCTGTTAAACAAGCTTCCTCACTTAGAGAAGGCCACATGTGGACTAGGAAAGGATTTTAAAACATTTGTGAAGGATGAAAAGATACCACCCTGCATCAAACCTTGTTGGAAGCTTCAGCATGATCCTGTACATTATGAACCATGTCATTAAGCACATGGTTACAAAATGGTCATGTAAGATCACATGATCACATTTAACAGGGAAAAAATTACAACTGCAACTAATCATAGCTTCACAGTTAAGCAGTTAAAAAAGTCGGATTATCAGTCTTTCAGACTCGTGACCAGCCATACATTTTCTTATGCAGTCCCTACACCAATCAGAAGTATTTTCATTCAGCAATAGGTTTATGTGCGTCATTATCCTATTTGTGCTGGAAAAAAAAAAAAAATCTTGGGTTAAGGACATGTTCTCTCTAGCTAAGCCTGATAGATAGAAACATGTTTTTTTCCATCTAACAATGATCCTTCCATTATTTCTTCAAATAACTGAATTAATATCAAGCAAATACCATATTTCCATGGAAATCACCACCCTCATGTTTTTCATTTGAAGTTGTTACTAGGAAAGACATTAAGAATGCAGAAATATCGGCATTGCTCAGAAATCCCAGCTCTAGGACGTGTTGACAGCTGACGTAATTAAAAGTCCGGCACTTTAAAGCTTGTGAATGTGGTTTTCACAGAGGCTACAGCTTGAGCACATTTTTAACCAATCAGACAGTTGGATTCTAAACTCAGAGCAGTGAGAAGCTTGGTGTCTCTGAGCTGCAGTTATTCCTGCTATATCCGTCAGCACAGTGACGTCCACGACATCATCCTTTAACACGAGCTAAAAATACAGCGACCCACGCAATTTGTCTCTCTCCCACGTCCTCTCCCTCCCTTCATAAAACATTTACACATGCCTGTTTTTAATGGTTCCAAAATTCTAATTTGAGAGCAGAATAGTGAGAGAAAAAGGCTGGATTCTGAGCATTTCATATTCACAATATAACATACAGTGACAAACGGTGTAGTGTGTAGGGTGGGAATAAATTTAAAGTTGTAGGAAACATTGTGTACAGGCTTCCCTTCTCATCACTGCTGGAGTGAATTGCTATATGGAGCATGCGGTTAGCTATTAGCTGAACGCCGGCTTGTTTTCTCCCTTTAATTGGAGACTCCTGTGACCTGAGCCAGTGGAAAATGGAAGCGCCAATGTGCTAACAGCGTCCATCCTCCTGGCGCACTGCAGTGAAATTTCACCCACGCACATAATTGACGGAAGCTCTCCCGTGACTTAACTGAGGTGACGTGCATTCATAAAACACTCTGCAGCATGTAGCGAAAGAAAATAAGCACTTAGGGGACATCTTGCTTAATACAATGTACATCTCTTTCTTTTGTGTGGTAGGGTGGTTATATGTCAGATTGGACTCCAATATGTTTGTAATGAGGCTCTATTGGGGCATGTGTGGGAGTGTGTTTGTGTGTGTGCTGTCAGGTTGCAGCAGCGTGTGTGTTTGTGTTTGTATTCTTGGCCTGTTGGGTATCTGGTCTCAGGTTATGTGTGGGTACAGTGTCCTGCTACAGTCATAAAGTACAGTCCAAAATCTCTGACTGTTTATCCCAAACTGTTAAATAGATTTCCAGTAAATTAAGTTTCTTCTTATTTTCTAAAAAACAACAGTGATTCTTAGCACAATAATAAGTAAGCTAAAGTTATTTATTGTTTACTAAGCCACAATTATTGGGTGTTGATCATTAAACAACGATTAGTCTGTCACGGTGTCCAAAACTAAACTTGGACAGTATTCATAAGCAGAAGGGATAAAGTCCAGTTCAAATTCATTATCTGAATATAAGTTACTTTCCCAGTTTAAGATTTAGTTACTTTCCCAGTTTAAAAAAAACAGCCATTTGTTCAATTAGCAATAATAGTTATGTAGATAGATAGAATTAATATCCCCAAGAAGCACCTTTTTTCACAGAACTTTGATTGACAGGGCACATAACCAACCACAGACCTTTTCCTCTCAGTAAACATGTGAGATTATCTCATTTACCTACCACTAAGTGTTCATTGTGTCACAGCATTCAGATGTGTGAATCAACATAAGTTCCAAAAGCCAATCATGTGGAAAGATTGCGACCTTCAAAATTCTGAAACTTGTAGCCGGAAAAGTGTACAAACAATATCAGATGCTCTGCTGCATGTGGGCTGTTGATATCTTGGCAATCTTGGCAATCTCAAGATATCATCTCAATCTGTTTGTTTACGAGTACCCTGTATGCACCAAAATGCACCTTCTGTTATTGATTTCAATAAAAAAACAGACAGACAGCACACCAATGAAATCTGATGTGAAAAAATCCATTGAAAGAGGTTGTCAGAGACAAACATTTTGACAGAAAGTACTCTGATGTGACCATTCATAAGGCAATAGGAGTGAGATTGTAGGATATGGTATGGGGTAGGACTACAGGAATTCATGTCCACATGGCACAAGATGTAGGTAAATCTATAAGGACAGCTAACAGCGAACTTTGGGATGTAGAACACTAGCTGTGAAAGAGCATGCTAAAATGAAGCAGGATAGGATATTATAGTATGTTAGCAAAAAATGCAAATATTGCTTCAAACTGCCTCACAGCTCTAGGGTCTGTGTGGAGTTTCTCTGTATACTCCTCATGTCTGTGTAGGTTTCATCCAGTCACCCCCAAACCCCCCCCCAAAAAAAAACGGTAAATTGCCTTTAGGTGTGAATGAGTGAGCTGTTATTGTTCATGGTGGTCTGTGATGATCTGTTGTCCCATCCAGGGTGTATTCCCAAATCCCAATGCCGAGCATTCCCAAGATAAACTGTGGATCTACCATGTCCCAGACCAGGACAAAGTGGTTACTGAAGATGAATGAATGCTTCAAGCTCAACATCCTTGGCTACATGCTGCACTTTTCTGCCTGAAAACAAATGTGACTACAATACATCTACAATAAAACAGAAACAAATATCAGTGTGTTTTCTTCTGGATGCCAAAATGTCCTTGCAAGCAGTCCAACACACAGACTCAGGAGACAACATTAACAGCAGAGCTTTTTGTTTTGGACACACCTTGTGTGGTAGGGGTACACCATTAGTGTTAATGCGACCATTTGGACAAAACATATGGACATATCGTGCCTGAGAATACAAACAAAAAACAGGATATTCCGAAAATTTTCACAATTTCCCAAACAGCCAAGCAACTGTGTGTAGGTTTCAAATCTGAATTAATCAGTATCAACTGAAATTTGTTAACTGTCGATAAACGATGGAATAAAACAGTTCTTGGCTCTACATTCAGACTTCTGGGCCATGTATGTGGCATCAGTCTGTAATGAGGGCTCCCTGTAGATTAACCTGCTGAAGCACACCACTGTGTTTTGGTGGGTTTTATTATGGAAGCACTAATCCAGAGAGGATCTACGCAGGAGCAGGACTGCGAGCCAAGGAGAGCAGTGGGAACCTGCTGGGATCACTGTAGACCTGCTATCTGCAATCCCATAGTCCTCCTTCTCTGTTCATTCTCTTTCTCTCTCCCTGTTTCTTTACAATGTGTTTATTTACTGAAGCTGTCCTGCCAAGGATGGCTGTTTAATTTCCTCTGGGACAGACACACTAATACACCAGACAGAAAGAGACAGACAGAGAGAGACAGTCTGAGACAGCAAAAACAGAGTAAAGCAGAGTGAAAGAAGGAGAGACATAAAATAAAAAGAATAAAATCTTTTAGATCCCCTTTCTCACTTGTACAGGCGTGTGCGCGCGCGCGCGCGTGTGCGTGTGTGTGTGTGTGTGTGTGTGTGTGTGTGTGCGCGTTATAACAAGCAGCAGTCTTACACCTCTCCCTATGGGGCTTTGATTCAGTAACACAGCTGCCACCATGTATTTCATACAGTGTGTTCCTTCATCTTAAACATACTGAACTCATACTTTACAGTATAACGTAAAGGAAACTAGGCCTGCTTTTAAACAGGTGAGACAGTATGAAATGATGCTTTAGCTGCAGATTAATGTGAATGCACACACAGAAGTCGCTAAAAGACTTGACTACTGAGATCTCCACTTTCAGTCTGATCTCAGTATACAGTCCTTTAAACCATTGCTGGATACACCCTGATGCTCTATTTCTGCTCGGAGCTTGCTGCACTTATGCCTCACCTTCTGCTGTGGTGTATGATTCCACATAGATACCCTCAAGATTTGTACTTCCCAAAACCAGTTTATGCCCAAGACTCACCCTTGCTTCAGTGCATAAGCTAGCCTGGATACTGTAGACTTGTACCTAATTGTTAACAAATTGGACTCAAACACCAGTCTATATATAATCAGAATCAGAGATCCAAAAAAAAAAAAAAGCCTTGTTATTTTTAAATCTCATTATTTAATCTCTCTTCAATAAAGCATAGCTCCCTGGTATGGCTTTTACTTCTAAAGCATCATGTTTATGGAATCAGCACAGACTCACTCGGCTACATTAAAGAAAAAATTGTCTGATAAAGCTTATAACCAATTGCAGCAATATAAATAACTATAATATTGTACCATCTGTTCTACTTCGTTTTTCCATTTTTTTGTTATTTTACTCTTTTATCTTTCTATATTTATTCTTTTTGTTCTGTTTTTCAAGCTTTTATTTTCATCACTTGTTGTGTCTATTTATCAGTTTTATTTTGGTTCGACCCTTGTTATGCTATGTTATTTATACATTCCTTTTTCTCTTTACTCCTGTGTAGTGCTGCTTTGAGACTATTTTGACTGTGAAATGTGCTATACAAACAGAGCCAACCTGATTTAACACTTGGACAAACGTGTGTTACCTTCCCATCTCCGGCAAGGGGAACGGAGAAGACGTACTCCAGCTGGAAGAGCAAGCTGAAGGCTGGGTGCCTTATCATTCTCAGCTCCACGTTACCACGTAGCATCAGGGCAGAGCTGGAGGAGAGAGAGACAGCCATGAATGCTCAGCACATGCATTATCAGCCAGCAAGACTCAAACTGTGTGTGTCTACCACGATTAAAGTGATCTATTTACTGTGGTGACTCACAGCAGATGCTCAGAGTCCTGATTCATTCATGTCTGTTATATCACAGTAAGCAGTTTGTACCACCGCCATACTCTCATGCTCCAAACAGTGCTACTCTTCAAAATTATTTCCGTTATTATTTATTATTACTTTTCTCCAAAATTTAAATTTTTTTCCCAATTGCCTCTCATGGCTCAAGGGTATGGCCATGCATATGTACTGTATTACAGTAAAAATGTTTTTAAAGATAAAAGGTTTTATCTAACCTAATCTCCATGCACCAAATCTGGAACGTATGTGTGATTACAAAAATTTATACATTTACCGGTACTCAGAAAAGAACAGAAGATCAGAATAGTCAAAACACCATGGATGGGCAGTCTGTGTGACACAAGTGCATTTACAGATTTGCGTCATGCCTTTATGTTTCGGGTCATTGTATTTCGCAGATTTTCTTCAAGGACATCTTCGTACTTTGCCACAACTGTGCTTTACCGTAGGGATGAAATTGATCAGGTGATATGCAGTAACTAGACTCCCCCTGAGATCAAGCTCAATATAAGAATGAAGATGTCCAGGTGATGGTTCATACCTGGATTCTCTCCAATATAAAGCTTAACATTTAGGCAAAAGAGCAGAGATGAAACTGACCAGGTGATGAGCCATACCCAGATATTCCCTCATCTAAAGCCTGGCATTTACGCTAAAGAGTTCAATCTTGGTTTCATCAGACCACACAATCTGATTTTTTCATGGTCTGAGAATCCTTCAGGTGTTTTTCTGACAAACTCCAAGAGAACATAATGTGCCTTTTACTAAGAAATGGCTTCTGTTTGACCTTTCTACCTTTCTGCTCTCTGTTTATTCAGTTTGGTTGGATGGTAAGCTCTAAGAAAAGTCTCAGTGGTTCTCAACTTCTTCCATTGTGTTCTTTGGGACCTTCAAAGCTTCAAATGTTTTGTTACCTTTCCTCATATCTTTGACTTGTTACAATCTTGGATCAGAGGTCCACAAACAATTACCTTGGTCACTGTATATAGGCAGAGATGTGACCTTCATAATCAAAGCCAATCAACTGAACGTATCACACATAAACTTTAATCAAGTTGAAGAAAGATCTTAAGGATTATCAAGGACCTCAATATTCAAAACCTTATAATACTAAAGTCATGACTTGCATATAAGTTTTTTTAAAGCCTATTTTCTCCTAATTTGTTTATCGGCAAATTTCCACCTACCTGCTAGCTCTCCCCTGCCACGACAGCTGCCAACCAGGAAGTTTGATGGCTAGCACATGCATCCTGCCACCGCATCTTTTTGAACTACTACTACTGCTCATGTAGAAGTGACAGATTTGACCCTCTGATTGGCAGATGACATAGTAACACTTCTCCCACAAAGAGAGCATGGCCAAATTTACTGTTGGACTCCTGGCCATCTTCCGACAATAGGAAAAATGCATTACTGCTGTACCATTCGGAAGCTGAATGCTTTCTAAATGCACTATATATGAGAGATTCGTTTTAAAAAAGTGCTACAGTACTTCTTTAATGCCAGTATATATAAAAAAAAACACTGCAAAAAGCAATTTAGGAGTACAACATACTTACTTTTTAAAAGGTACTTTTTATTCAGCTGCAGTTTATAAAGACACTATTTTGCTAATCTATCCTGTTTAAGCATGTAAACTAAACATGGCTTTAACAAATTAAATAGTGCAGAGAGAACCAAACTCATTAGTGGCCAATCGAGCCCAGCGTGGAAAGAGCTATGAGAGATTACAGTGGTGTACGAGGCTAGGATCCCACTCTTAAACTACCACTTGGCACTAATGAGGGAAATAATTGACTCATGCATAAGCAGGAAGTGTTCTCAAATAACTACATGTGTAAGCCTGTAAGCTTGTGCAGTGCTATCACTGTGCATATAATTATTAGGGGAATAAACAGGGTAATGGTGGCTCAGTAGTTAAGGGCTTGGGCTACTGGCCCACTGATCAGAGGGTCGTGAGTCCAAAACCCAGCCTCAGTTGTTTTCCCTGCCAACTGTAAGTCCCTCTGGATAGAAAACATCAACCAAATGAGGTAAATACACATGTAAAAAATAAATGTCCCTCCTCCTTTCTTTAGGGAGTCCCCATAATGATAAGAATATGTCACAGTTTTGACTTTGTGGAGACATTTGGCTGGTCACCACTAGGAAATAGCTTTTGTTGCTGCTTTTATTAAAAAAGGAAACCTAAAACAGCTAAGAGATTTGTTTTAAGTTACCGAGGTTAAGGTTAGGTGTAGGCATTGCATTATTTAAGTATAATAATATAATAACGCAACAAATCAATGAAATGAAAAATACACTACAAAGAAAGAATCATAAATATCTGTGTGTGTGTGTGTGTGTGTGTGTGTGTGTGTGTGTGTGTGTGTGCGTGCATGCAGTTTAGTGGAATAAATTTCTAAAGAGAGGCATGCAGTAGATCTCAGGGGTCTTAAGGAGTCAGAATTTAATATGCGTTTAATTAGTGTAAGTAAATATATTAAAGTGGGTCTTGGACCTCCCTGGAATGTGTAGTGAGGTTAAGGGAATTCTTTGCATTTGCGCAATCCAAAACTGGAAGTTTACACACACATGGAAATTGATAGAGCATTTATTTATTTTTTTTGTGGGCTATGGTACAGTCCCTCAGGGGAAGGGAAAAAAAAACAAGCAGAAGGATTTGAAATACTCAAAGTCAATGCTGTTTCAATCTGCCAGGGCTCTGCAATAGACTATACAAACAACCTATTGGTTTCCAAATTGGGTACATGAACACAGATGTGCAAGAAGAAAGATAATGAGGAAAAACAATTAGGGGAGTGTCATATTAAAGTTTGGCACAATTAGTGCTACTATACGTCTGCAGTGTGGAAATCTATTAATTCCCCAAAACACCTGTCATGTCTCCGTCATGCATGACAGTCTGGCATGCCTAATTTGCTCCCAACAGTCTGCTTTCACCTTTCTTTCACACTCTCACATACTCATACACACACACACACACACACACACACACAGTCATCAAGATGGCGGCAGTGTCGAGCTGTAAAAGTATTGTTAATTAATCACATTCTCTTCGACACCCTGAGAACTGCGTCGGCTCCTCCATACCAGTTTCCTGCACCCTAAACTAGCCGTAATTGACAGGAGGCTGCGGTTGGTCTCCCGTTAGCACATAGCTGCAACACGTTCCGGTGTGAACTACGAGATCTCGCACGTCAGAGGCGAAGAGCTGAAAGGGAGTTGTGAGAGACGACATAAGGGAGATGTCAGTTCACTCTATCTGTACTGTTTCTGTTCTCCTCATCTCCGTCAGATTTTAAATATAGCCCTGTTTCCAGGCATGTTGGTGCACACGAGCAGTATGAAAGGGAGAAGTTCGGTGCTCTGTTCTTGACTTTTTCACCTCATGGCATTTCTGCTGGGCTGACATCCAGCACAAGCTAATGAAGCATAACCTAAAGCAAAGGAGGCCGTGGAGGGGATCCTCATCTGGCCAAAGAGAAAACGCTCTGAAAAATGCATTTCTGAAATCAGATTAGGTTTGTGCCATAAATTATTTATTGCTCACACTGAAGATGTGTAAATCACATCGAATTCATATCTGATATGAGTTATAAAATGTGATGAATAAAAGATTAACGCAAAGGTAACTCGAGTGCAGGGATGGTAGAGCGTGAGGGGAGTGGACGAGAAAAAAACAAGGTGACATGCATTAGTGGGTTTAAGGATTCTGGGATAAGAAATCAGCTAGTTTAAATCTACTGTAAAGAGGAATGCCAGAGGATGTAAGAACTTAGGAATAGTGATAGGCGCAGAGAATTGAGTGAGGTCAGGATTTCCATATGACATGGAAAACTTTGGATGCACTAGTGTTTTATTCAAGAATGTAAATGTAAGGTAAATGTCTGTACAACACTCAAGCTTGTGTCTTCTCTCTACCTTCTCTGACTTTATGCCTTTCCCCCCTTGTTGTTTCAATGTACCCAGGTATAATCACATCATATGATTAAAAAACATGAAAACAGGGAAATGAGGGAAAACTATTCACATAATGAAATTCTGATCATTTCTACTATATATAGTTCTGAGATCTGCAAACTTTCCTGAATGGAAATATGGCTCTCTTTTGTATGTATCTCAACCACAAGTAAAATTATAGCATTTTAAAGTAAAAAATAATCAAATTTGATTAGTTTTTCTCTGATATTTTGCCAGAAACCTCATGGTGACATAGCCATCCATGGCTGGGAGCCCAAAACAGCATAACTGGCACTGTTCTCTTGGTGGGAAATCTGGACATGGTCTCTCCCATCAATCATACATGCAGAATAGGACAATAAGCATCCATCTCAAAATGGATTCAGGTCCTACATTGTTTTATGTACAGGAATCTGAAGAAGCTCTAGTTGATGGCTTCATGTATTTCTGTTAGTTCTCACTGAACAGAAATTGTAGCTGCCATACAATAGGACTCACCTAGCTAGCATGCATGAGCTTGATAACTACAAGGCGAAAACATTGAAGAAAAAACATAATAAAAAAGGTCTATAAAGGTTTTCAGCTCTCCATGAATTTTTATAATACTGCAGACCTTCCAGAACCTACTCAGTTGGGATTACCAGACATTAACAAGCATGTTTTTTTTTTTTGGGAAATAAATATCAGAATTTCATATGTATTGGGAAAATCGACCCACCTGTTTGTCTCTGTAGAACTCTGTTTGAGGCCACCGCTTCCCCCAGCCCTGGGCTCTAGCACCATTACCTGAGGTCCATCCACCCAGCCCAGGCCATTATGGACACCAACGTGCAGCCTTCGCTCCTGCACCACCACTGACCGCACCTCCGCACCCATTCCCTAAAGAGTGAACCCACATACGGACACGTATGAGCAAACAAGATGACCTTATCTCCTAAGGTTCACTGCTTAGTAAACTAAAATTGTTAGCAATGCAATTGTATTTAAATACCCAATTTCCATCTATAGCTCTATATAAAAACACGCTACTTTAAGATACACAGAAAAATGTTTTTTTATTAGTGATGACTGCAGCTACAACCACACAAAAACAACCACGTTACCACCAATGACCCACTCGCTTCATTTTTATCATCTCTATTTATCATATTTTTAATTTATACTGTTAATGTTAAATTAATGCTTGTAGGCATAATGCACCTAAGCAGTGCTAAAGAGTTCATACAGAAAATATTTGATGTATTTATTTATTTTTACATAATTTAACATGTAGGTCCCTGGAGGACTAGCGCTCTCACCACTGCAGCCCGGGCTCGATACCCAGCCGGAGAACCAACCCCAGTGCAATAATGTGCTTTCAGTGCAGGTCCCAAGCCCGGATAAAATTGGGGAGGGTTGCGTCAGGAAGGACATCTTAATTGGGATATTATGTCATGAATTTCTCAAATATTCAAGTAGGGGGGATCAAAGTGGGTTAATATTTATACAAGGCACTGTGTAGGTCCTGGGATGCTCTCTGGTAGGAAAAAAAAACACAAAAGTGTTTAATCCTCATGCATGTCTGACTGGTCTCTCATCCCTTGTGATGGCAAGTGTGCAGAAAAAAAACCATGTGCGGAGCACAAGTGACAGATTCAACACAAACACACGCAATGCGTCTCACACACATATATGCTCTATATGTGTTTAGCCTGCAGAAGCATCTTGTTTGGCAAGCCTTGTTTGTGTTTAATCCTCAGAGGGGAATGAGGCAATGCACGTGTGTCATGGCTGCATGGTTATGTTGAGATCCTGTCAGTTCTGTCCTCTGGCTTTCTCTGTGCTATCGATCACCTCTCTCCTCTGCTTCTAATCAAAGCAGGGCTTCTTCGCTGTTAAAGGAAGTGCATGTTGTAACACTGACCAAAGAGCAAGAAGTGGTGTTGAAAACAGCTAGAAGAAAAACAGAGCCATTTGCATATTTACGTAAACCAGATTTAAACAAAGCAAGTCTGAACTGACTAGTCTGTTTTTGTTGTAATCCCAAGAATTACACCATTTTGTTAAACCACGAATCCCAGACTTACTGACTTATCAAAATACATTAGTTAATAAGTACTTATATAAAGACTAGTTTGAGATGCATCAATCCTTGCTCTTTGGTGTTCGCCCACACTAATGAAGTTAATAAAACCGTGTTGTCTGTCTTGTTTCAAAGAAGGATTTAAAAAAGAAAAAAAAAATGTGAAAAACAAACGAAAAAAATATTACTTCCCCCCTTTTAGCCCCAGCAGTCAAAATGAGTTAAATCCTGTATTATTACGACATAACTGAGATCTTCATAGGAAGAAGACGTTCATGCTATAATACCTGCAGCTGTTAAAGTGTATATAACAGAGCTGTCAAAACAAAAACACGACCTAATCTACATTTCCAATTCACCAATGCAAAAATACATTAAAGAATCACATATTGTACTTTTTAGCCACTTATAGTTACATTTAGTGTTGTGGATCATCCATGAAACAAGTTAGTTCCTGATATCATTTATGTTATAGCAGCACTCATTTCTTCAGCAGCCTTTTTGTTCTGTCTTGTGATGATAATAAGCCAAAAAAAATGCAGCTTGTTATGTTACAGAAAATCAGCGAAGCCCTCCATCTTGAAGATTTTCCCATGTCAGAAATCTTAGTTATACTTACTGGTTTACCTCTGACTGTTACAAAGTGCTGACACTGGGGACTCCTTCCAAAGATACTAAATTGTTAAATAAATGTGTCCTCAGAGAAAACCTCAGCATATCAAAAAATACACACATTTTTAATCAGTTTATGTGAGCATTTGTCAAAAAAATACAAATGTATTAGAAAGAGCACATTAATATAAACCTGTGTTAGGTGTGAATTACAGCTGGCACTACTGTCAGAGCCATGCTGTTACACCTTCTGACCAATCAGAATTGAGAATTCAACAGAACCGTTGTATTATAAACAAAAAATGCCTCCATTGTTCCATAGGCTGGACAAAATGCATGTTTGAGGAGCTTTAATAGCTTTGTAAGAATGCCTATATTCTATACCAGGCACAAAAAAGAGAGAGAGAGAAAGAGAGAGTATTTATTTCAACAGGTGAGATGCTATTGAGAAGCAACAAACCTTGAAATCAGAACTGGCTGTCTTGAAGATTAGTGTAGTTTCATAGACTGCTGACATTTTAACCATTCCAGCTGATTACGCCAACTTGCCATTATGCTGCATTATGCTGTTTATATTCATAATAATAGCTTGCAGAGCTCAAGAAGTAATTCTGTGGTGAATGAGTCGGAATTAATAAGCTCTAGCAAAAACATAATGCTAAGAAAATTCTAACAGGTTTTAAGGTTAAGACAAGAAATTTCAGATACATTACACAAATTTTCAGGAGCCTAACATTCAGAATACAGTGTGAGACAAAATAGTATGCTTCAAAGATTATAAACTTTGGTGTAATAAACTGTATAATATATATACAGTATATAGAAAACAGATTAAATGGTATGACATTGAATAAATAAATTTAAAACTTGTATAAAATGGTAAAATTTCTGCTGTGATTTTGGATATTTCTTCCCGTGAAAACTCCTTGCAAATGATGTTAAGCATAAAACAGGGCTAAAACACAAAACCCTGTTGACTAAGCCCTTGCACTTGTCCATTAATCAATATCCATTCATGTTGAATAAACATATTTGTGAAAGAGGACACCATCAGCACCACGGCATGGATCTACCGTCAGACACCTGCTGCTGCTAAGATGTATTAACTGCTAAACTCTGTGGCAGAAGCAGTCAGAAGTTGTTTATCACAGTGGTGGGTTTATGTGAGGCTGCGTTGAAGATGAACAGCATTTCTCCAACACTCTTCTTCTTTCTGCCTCTTTCTACCCAGGCCTCCCACACTCACTTCTCCAATTAGTATATCAGTTGTGCTGAGGGTTTATATGCAGGGCTACAGAGAAAGGCAGTGAACACACCCTACTCTACACTGTGATTCATACATCAGAAGCAGCAGTCAGCAAGAAGAGCGCCAAAACTTCTCCTCAAGTAGACATAATGCAATTTAGTCCTCAGTTCAGTCCCAGTAAGGCAGAATGGGAATTGTGACTCACAATCTATTATGAAACCCTGGCTGTGGCTTAAGAAAGCAAACACTTTCTTAAACACGCTTAAGACATAAATCACTGAAAATGTGTTTAAAGATGTAGAAAAAAGGGAGCTCTGTCCTTCATAGCATTTATTAAATCATATGATTTATCAAAATTATGCCTTTGATTGAATAACAAAGTTATTGAAAATGACAAAGTTGAAACATCACTCATTCCCTGACAACAGAAGCACTTTGCAGTAGCCATGCTCCCAAAGATAGTAGCCATTGAATACAAAGATTATGTTGTTTGCAAAAACAGAAGGGTTACAACATGCAGAACCTGTGGTTCAAGAATGTTGTTGTTGTTCTTTTGGCTGCTCCCGTTAGGGGTCACCACAGCGGATTACCTTCCGTTGCTTGCATATTGTTTTGGCACAGGTTTTATACCAGATACCCTTCCTAACACAATCTTCCCTATTTATCTGGGCTTGGGACTGGCACTGAGAGTGTACTAGCCTGTGTACCCCCTGTGCCTGGGTTGGCGCCCAGCATGGGGCTCAAACCCACGATCCTGAGATCAAGAGTCCCATGCGCTACCAACTGGGCTAGCTGGGCGCTAGAGCCTGTGATTTAAGAATATCAGATTCAAAAGCAACAAATTTTGTTTGGCATTTGAAGTTGCACAAAGCAAATCACAAGACAAAGCCTCAGTGAAAACAGTGTACACAACATCTAACCTGAAACTGAAATGAAATATTCAGTTCTTATAGTCACTCAAACACCCATATATTTCCATTGACTTATAAAGTTTGTCTAGAAAATTATAAACACCAATTTTTAAAAGCCTGCCTGATTTCTGTAAGTTTACTATACTAATTATTACTCCGGCCTTAAATACGGACTCAAAACCTAAAGTTAAAGACTCATAACTTCACTTGGACTTAACAGTCTTGACTTGGAACTTGACTTGGAACTTGCCTGTCTTGACTTGGGATTTGACTTGGCACTTGCCTGTCTTGACTTGGGATTTGACTTGGCACTTGCCTGTCTTGACTTGGGACGTGACTTGGGACGTGACTTGGGACGTGACTTGGGACGTGACTTGGGACTTGAGGCTTGCCTGTCTTGACTTGGAACTTGCCTGTCTTGACTTGGGATTTGACTTGGGACTTGTCTATCTTGACTCGGGATTTGCCTGTGTCTTGCAAAACAATGACTTGTTTCCACCTCTGATTTATAGTTATTTACAAAATAGCATATAGTAGGCATTTAGCAGGCAATACTGGCCACGTAAAGGCAGGTGTGCATAGCACAAATTTGTTCCATTTGGAAACCTTTCTCACAGAGATACACTTTGTTTTAGTGTTCTACATAGAACCTTTAAGGGTTCCCCCAGAGGAACAAGCAAAGGACCATTAAAATGTTCTAAGAGGGAATGGTACAAGAAGATATAAAGTGCAATTAACTAAAGTGGTGCCATATTTGTTCCTCACTGGTCTGCTTCATAGTGTAGCAGGCTGAAAGTCAAATGGCTGTCAATCAAGCACGCTCATTAGAACATGACCAGCCATGACCAGATATTACCAAGACTGGTTTGCTTAGTGAATACAGATCTTTTTAAGCAGTATTTTGTAATTATTCATTTATCTTCAGTGACTGCTTTATCAGGGTCAGGGTTGCAAAGAATCCGGAGCCTATGGTTGTACCCAGGAACCCTGGGCGTAAGGTCGGTTGCTAATCCATCGCAGGGCACCATGCACACTCAGGGGCAATTTAGCATAGCCAATCCACCTCAACCCACATGGGAGAATATTAGAAACTCAACACAGACAGTAACCTGAGCTCAAGATCAAACCCAGGACCCTGAAGCCATAAGGAGTCCACACTACCCTCTACACCACCATTACACCTCAGTATTTTGTCAGATTTCTCTTTTTTAATGGAAATACATTGCTTAATATTTAATATAGCACTTAGGTTTGGCATCAAACAAGCATTTTTGATATTTTACACTCTGATCTCTGGGACATTAAGGTATTCTAGGAGCAACATCAAGTAATTAAATCAGGAAGTGTTGTGACTGGTTTCAGCAAATGCCTGCCACGATTGCCAGCAGTTTAAAAGAGCAGCAGAGACTCAATTGCATTAATAAACTCATTAGAATTCATGATGCTGTTGTATTTGGCTTTCTTCATGAGTGAGATGGCCGTTTCTCTTCATTTTGTGGGATTTCTCAATAAATCATGAGAAAATAAAGAAAGAAAAGGACACACACTTCAGTGGAGAGTTTTACCATTATTTTCCCCTCCCAAACCAGAAGACGAACAAGGTCCATATTTAGTGAATGTTTTAATTAAAGAATGGACAACTTTAAAATGTTGTCTGTAGCTATTTAAGGACAGAGTGTCATAGGTACAGCAGAAGATGCTGACATGCTCATAACAGATTACATTTCCGATTATTTGCAGGTTGCTATGCACTGCTTCCTCCACTTATCACAGGCAATTTCCTCCCTACAGGAGGGCTTCACTCAGAGGTCTCCAGACTCCAGGGATCAAGTGGAACGAGACACACATCCCAAACCTCAGCCCATCCTTCCATCTGTAAAATCATTATGACTGGGTGTGGTATAAGTTTCAGACATTTCCTAGCTCCAACATCACAAACCAGCCCCAGGGGACAAGAAACAGTATGAAGATATAATATCAATACTGCGCTAAATTACGCTATTATACTCTTTTATAGGACTATTATAAGAGTATTGGGGTACTCATAGCACTTTTATAACATGCACCAAATGATCTATTACTGATGTAACCGAGGCATTTTTAAATAAAGCTTGCCAGAACGGTTTATATAGCATCTGGTGAAGCCTAGAGATGTGTATCAAGACTGGGAGCCCATGGGACGCAATTAAAAGTCATATGAGCAGGATGTTTTTACTTTCATGTCAGTGAATGGTCAAAGAAAGACCACGTTCATTAAGGTGAATGTGAACAATGCATTTAAATTGATGCATTTACAGTGTCCATTCATTCATCCTTATTAACTGCTTGGTCAGGGTTGGTTTAAATTAAGTGCTCTCCCTATCGTCTGGAGAGTGTGAGTCTGAATCCCAACAATGCCATAGGGGCAAAACTGGCCATGCTCTCTTGGTGGGAGGGGTGGCAAACTCTCTCTCCACCAACAATCACAGTGATACTAGCCAATCATGGGCGTCTTTCCTCCAAGTGTATTATGCCGGGCCCTGATCAGCTGGCTTCACATGCCTTGCCCTCCTTGGTTGGTAGCTGTCATGTGATAGGTGGGTGGGAATTGGCCAAGACTAAATTAAGAAGAAAATTGGGGGGGGGATGTTGTGGGTAAGTACGAATAAATATGAGTCTATTTAAAAAAATATATGCAGTGGCCACGCCCCCTTCAGGTTTAAATCCAAATACTGATACAAATATTTGGGGCTATCTAAACAGATACAGATAGTGGCACTATGTTATTCAATGGCTATTTTCACACCAGTTTCTTTTTTTTCCCTCTATATTTCTTTATTAATTATTTTTGTAGACTTCACAGGTTTCACAGGATGTCACGGCTGTGCATTTTGCAGCCAAGCTGTTAGGAAATCTAAACATTCTGATAAGCAGAATAACTTCTAAAAACGGCTTTCATGCGTCTTTATATGATACTTCTGTCATATTGTTCACACCTAAACACCGATGTGAGTTAGTCACAGAAAAGATAGGAAGTGAGAGAGCTAGAGAGAGAGATATAAAGAGGAAAAAAAATAGAAAGTTTGATGTCAGTATCCTAACCCGGCACATCTGTTACATCTTTTTATTTCTGTTCCTTTCCTCTCAGTTGTTGTTCTCTTCTCCTCTCTCACGCGCTCTCTCTTTGTGCTGTCACGAATTTTGTTCCTGCCCCCAAAATATGAATATTTTACAGCTAAGAAGCTTAAAGGGAACAATGAAATGGCCTGCAGTTAAATTATACCCTATTTTCATAGCCACAGAGCAGAGAGAGTGGGAGTACGAGAGCAATACAGAAAGAGAAAGGGAGGGAGGGAGAGAGGGAGAGAGAGAGAGAGAGACAGGAAAAAAGCACGAACTAAATCAAACTTAACAATAATATTAAGAAAGAGAGCAGAAAAGTAGTCTTGACTCTGAACGCAATGAGGCTCATCCTCCCTCTGCAGTTTCAGTGTCTCCACTGTGAAATGTTTCAGCTCGAAGGGTCACACGTCATTTAGCTCAGCTGCTGTAGCAAAGGTCGTCTGACTAGACAGCCACCAGCCCACTGCTTGAGCCACAGCTCAGACATTACAGGATGATGAAAAGTATACACACATAACAATGGAAAACAGAAATCATCCAGGAAGAAGCTCAAAGAGCTCACATTACCAAATAAGTGTAATCAAGATACTTCAGAAGAGTGCGTCAAGATACTTCAGATACCACAATAACACTCGCCTGTATTTTTTTCTTGTCACTGGGGTGGTACCATTAAAGGTACATCTTATGTACCTTTACTGTGTATCCTTTATTTGGGAAGGTGCATGTGCACTCTTAGAAAATTTTGAAATCTTAATGGATCTTCAGCCTTTAAAGGCCATGTCAACTCATTTTTGTAATAAATTTTGTAATAAGTTAGCTATAGCTTATAGAATTTACAACAGATTGCAAAAGAAAGAGCAATGTTGCATTTTTCATTTAAGAGATTTCGGAATTTCGTTTTTGTTTAAAATTAGATGGGACTACATTTCTTAGACATGACATCAATGCTGCCAAAATACAAATCAGTACAAATCTTCTCCCCTACTATTAAGACTATTAAGTAAAGGTGACTTCTTTCCTGCTCGCTCATTCTCTTTGCACCTCAGCAAAACTCCATCTAGTTATAATTTGTACCATTTTATACACACTAATTTAGTGTAATAGCTTGTGTGGCAATACTGAGTAGTTCTGCCTAGTGTTTGTTAGTTTGTTTTTTAATGAGAAAGAGAATTAGCAGAGTCAAGAGGTACTATGATCTGTAAAAAGTTATGCAAGCTGTGTTTTCTCTGACTAACACATTTTTACAAAAACTCATTACTTAAAACAAGGTCGCATTGAAAAGCCAAGCCATGCTTACAAAATTTTCTAGTACTAGGACTTCATGAGTTGTTTAGGTTGCCAAGGAGACAGTACTGTCATACATTATGCGATCTAGCACACCCACACAGTTCTAATCAGGCAGAAATGTCCTTGTAGCTTTTACTCATAATTAAGGTGTAGTTGGTGATAGATAGATATTGAATCTCCCACTGGTGTAAATGCTTCTTTAATCACAGGTGCTTTTTTGTTTTTAATATTTGAAATCATACTACCAGGGGCTTGAAAGGTTCTGTGTAGAACCCTACAACAGTGTAATTATCCAGTGAACTCTTAAAAGCCTTTTATTTTTCCACCTAAGAGTGGAATCTTTACTATTAAAACTAATTCAAGCTACAACAGTCATACTTAAGGTCCAGTTATGTATCTTAAATCAATTTTAAAGGTATACTACATTCACGTTTCCAGGTGAAAGATACATACTAAAGGTGCAAAAGATGTACCCTTGAGGATACCTCCCCAAAACAAGGTACTACATAGTTTAGTACTTAGAGCTATCCTGAAGCCTTGGTTCCAGGGACTTTTTTCTTTTTTTTTTTCTTTTTTTTTTTAAACGAGAAAATGTTCCCATTACAAGTGAAAAATGTTGCCTTGGTCCAGCTTTTATGTCAAGCAAAGGGGGTCTTTCGTGACTTTATTGGGTTTTGTCATTTCTCAGCAAATGTAGTCTACATGTTTTTACAGGGCCAGGAAGTGCATGAGAGAAAATCCTCTTCCCAGTGGCCTTGCTTTGAACCCTAACCTGCTTTGATGCTTTAGTTCTCCACTACTGTGAATGAAGTAAAAGATGAATAATAAGACAAATGGCACTGCAGAATGAATGAAACTGTGCACTGATTCCGTATCACTAATCTGAACCAATTACCACCCATTACGCCAAGAAGATACCTGAAAATATAAAAATGTAGGCAAGAAAGAACTGAATGAAATTTCTTATTTTAGGCTAAACTGAGTGAGATACCATTAGCTTTGCTCTTAATCCAGAGGTGATAGCTTTATTACAACTCAAGGCAGTAATTGCTCATTCATAAGCACTAGACTAGGGTCACAAAGCTAAAAATGTGGCACAACCCTGCAATTCTAATTTATGAGGACATCCTGAGCTATAGCTATAACACCAGAACACTAACAGGCCATGTCACAGACCATGAGTCAACGTCATCTGATCGATAGGCAATTACATTACTGCGGGATTCGGCTTCAGATAGACAGTATTCATGGACTAGAGAAGGCAGAAGATGAAGAAAGGCTTGGGTCACTTCCATAAAATCTCATGCCAAACAGTTTCTTTGCCAGTATGTCCAAGATTATTCAAAAAAACATCTTAAATAGGCCAGCTTGAAGCACTTAGGAAGAAGGTAGCACAATAAATAATTGAATAAAACATAAATCAATGTTCAAAAGCACTCACCTCATTGCAATTTAAATCAATATGATAGTCCTAAAAAAGTAATGGTTCTGATGAAATTTAGAAGTAATGTTAGTATTAGAAGATAATAATGAATGGATGCTGCAAAACATGTTTGTATAATTAGGAACGATCAGAATAAGGACTTAGAAAAGAGGAAGGGGACAGACCATAATACGAAGACTTGATAAGAATATGGTCCATGCTGTGTCTAATGGTGAAGTAGGTTATCTACTTGTATGTTGTAAAACTGAATGCTAACTTTGGGGTCTGCAATTTGGAGGTACGTGTGCCTGCCAGCATTCTGTGGTTTCGGCACTGTACTACTATTGGCTGAAGTGTCTCAGTCCAAGCAGTTAGCCAAGGGGCTGGGCAGAATATTGATCCAATCAGCAAATGATCTGAAGCAGTGTTCAAACAATCTGTTAATATCTATTTGAACATCCGATCGCAAACAGAGATGGATGGCCATTCACACCTTGTGTTTGTTGCCTTGATTGACCACTTGTGATCAGATATCCTGAACAATTTATAATCCACAGGTTCCCAACTGCCGTCCTGGAGTACCATCTGTCCTGCACATTTTAGTATTTGATGTAAAAGCAGAGCTCAGTTTAAATCTGTGGTGAAATTCAACAAGGCATAAAGAGTTTGTTTGCTAAAAAATCTTGCTTGTGTTGGTTTTCTGGCATGTCTTCCATTCTTTCTTGCAACTTGAGTCTACCCACATACTTTACCTGCTCCTGCTTGCACAGTGCAAAACTGTTCAAAAGTGGAGCGCTTACATGCTTTATGGATTTTATTGCACTCTTCTATCAGTTGCTGGGGTTCCTCAAATGGCTTTCTTAAGAGGTCTAATTTCCTCCAGCCACTCAGAACCCAGAGCTTCAGCTGAGTGTTGGAGACACTGACCTTAAGAGACAAAAGCAGCACTAAAATCTGTGTACTTTTAATGCGAACAGTGTGTTCACACTGTGAAATTCATAGAGATGTAGCACAAAATAATAAGTGCAGACCACTGGACATGGTTCAAACTATGTGAGATGTAGGGACAATGCCCACTTTGACTCTACTAGCTTCTGTCCCTTGTGGTGTCTATTGTTGCTTTTTGGGGGGGAAAAATTAAGAACATCCATTTAGTTGTTAGATAAAGTAGCATACCTTATCATAACAACTGTGAAGGGTGACATGTCCTTCCTTCGAGACATGTGGGGTCAGCTAACTACATCGTTTCAAACTGCTGCTCATGCATCACAGGGCAGCTTAACACCCTCAGAGGAAAGTGCTATATATATATGAGCTCACAGCCACAATTGGCTAGTGACTCTGGGATACGAACTTGCGATCTCCTAATGATGGGGCGAACACTTTTCTGATGTAATACTCAGAATTTGGGCCATTTCTACCTAAAAATGTAGTCTTTTCAAGTGAATCAATTTCAAATTTTCAAATGTGAAAATTTGTGATAGCTAAATACTGTCACTGAGGAGCAGGTATATTTGCAGAAGCCCATTTCAGCAAGTTGAAAACAAAATGATATCATTTAAGTCTTAACAATGAGAGAGGTTATCACACATAAAATAAACGAATCCAAATTTTTTCTCAAAATGACTCATCATTGCAAAGTAAATTAAAAATGTGCTGAAAGTTCGCACCTCAGATGCTGATTCTTTCCTCATTAAAAACACGCACACTTCTGTCTACCCACCTTTTTACATTCACATTGTATTTCTTACCACATTTAATCAGTGTTAAACAATTTCAGTTTCGCTTTACTTTTCCAACAGTCTCTTTGAGATCTGAGCTTGCTGTGACTATCAAGAAAAATTACCACACGCAAAAATCTCATTTGCATAATGTTTTATAAACTTTCCATGCGACATCACTCATGCTATTATTTTTGTAAATCTCCTGCAACATGCCCACTAACTGCACACAATTTATCCCACTGCAGAAGCAAATTAGGGCCTCAGTGTGCTAAAAGTGACATGGTGTGTTAGAAGTTCAGTGAATTATTTCTACAACAGCCAGAAAACAAGACAAAATAAAGCAGGGTTCATGCTGCTAGGTGGAATGCTACAGCTCAGAGAAAAAAAAAGGTGTGTGCATGTGTGTGGGGGTGGGGGGTGGGGGACTGGTGGAGAGACAGCAGAAAGACAATTTGAACGAGCAAGCAAAGTGATTGGTATTTTAGACCACATCCTACTTCTGTCCAAGAGAGTATTAATTGGCTACCCACTCTAATTAGGATGAAAGTCTTCAAAGTGTTTCCTCCGTTTTCTACAGCCTCTGGCAGACAGAGATGCGCTAGTTTTTATAATGAGGATGAGCATGAATGGGAGACAAGGAAGAGACAATCAATCTACCAAAAAACGCATGAGAAAGAAGCATTGCGAAGCAGTTCATTTCATGGAATTTGGATCCATTCATTTTTATTCAATAAAGAAAATAATTTTGACTCTTTCCCCTATGCCTCAGACGTCAAAAACCCGGCTATCGTTTTGGCATGTGAGTGTGAGTGTGTGCACATTGTGAGAAGATGCTCGCCTAGATGAAGAGACAATGCATCAAGAGTCACCCCTTGAAAAGGTCACCCTCCCACATGAGGGCCAATTAGAGACTCCCGTCAACCGC
This sequence comes from Pangasianodon hypophthalmus, assembly GCF_027358585.1. Taxonomy (NCBI): domain Eukaryota; kingdom Metazoa; phylum Chordata; class Actinopteri; order Siluriformes; family Pangasiidae; genus Pangasianodon; species Pangasianodon hypophthalmus. Next base: position 8,570,713 of record NC_069717.1, read on the forward strand.
AATCACAGCTGAATTACCACCTCCAAAAGGTGGCGGCGCAGAGGTCACGTCAGGCAAGAAGCGAAAGACAAGCGCCAGGGAAGATTGATTATCAATCTCTCCTTCTCTCTATCACTCCCTTTGTCTGCCTCGATATCTCTCATTAGGATTTTACGGAGACCAGAGGCACCTGTAGGGCTCTGAGTGTCATTCACAGATCTCACACACTCTCAGAAGCTCATGTGGCTATTTGATGATGTAGATTTATTGAGCCATTAGGTTATATTATGCCATTATTAAGCTGAATGGGGGGGGGGAACAAAACAAGAAAAAAAGAAAGAAAAATCTAAAAGATTTTTAGAAGAGGAAAGCGGCAGGAAATTACCAGTAAACACTTGAACTTTTGAATTCTCGATTATGATTGGTCAAAAGGCATTCATAAAACACAGGTCTTTTGTTATTTCTATAGTAACAACTAACTCAGAAATCAATCTTAATAGAAATTAAAAAAAGTATTTAACAAAGAAAAATATATAATAGGTGATATGGTGAATTGTGTTGTAAGGAGATGTTTGTTTAACATTTATGGAAGGAGTCTCCAGTGTCAGAATGTCAGTAAGTTTTCCTCCATGGAAAAAGACTTCAGGACAAAGGCTCTTAAGCTCTCTGGTTTCTCCACAGCATTTTTGTTTGTCTTATTAACTTTTAGAAAAATAGTCAGGCTAGTAATAGTACCACAGTTTTACAGCATTAAATCTATCTATAACCTGATTAAAAAAAGTATGCCCCATCATTCTTTATTTAAGAATTGTTCTTTAATAAGTAATAGTTTGCAAATTGCTGTGGTACTACACAAACAAATCTCTTCCTCTTGAAAATAATCAAGAGTAGCGTCTGGCCTCTCCAATTTTATCCGGGCTTGGAACCGGCACGGGGAGTGCACTGTCGTGTGCACCCCCAGTGGCCGGGGCTGGTTCCCTGGCCGCGAATCGAACCCGGGCTGTGGCAGTGAGAGCGCAGTGGCCTAACCACTAGTCCACCAGGGACCTTTATAAAAAAATTAATACATTAAAAACATTAGAATTTATCACCAAACCCTACAGCAATGTTTCAGGTAAAGCTCAGAAATGCTGTATTCATCTGATTTGGGTTTTGTTGTTGTTGTTCGTTGTTTCCAATCTGTTTCTGAATGATGAATGCTGAAGTGTGTGACATATGCAACTGCGATTGAGACAGAAGCTAATGGAATATTGATTGCTCAAAGATTAGAAATGTCCAAACTACAAGAGACAAATAAATTTTCTGCAGTCAATGTTGATAGCCTTTCTCCAGGCCTGAGTTAATTACTTGCTTAGAAGGGGAAAAAAAAGGAAAAACCGAGGAAAAAGGAAAAAAAAAAAAAAGAAAAAAAAAAAAAAAAACACATCACAGCATCCAAAGTAGAAACCATCAATACCACATCTGAACATTTTGCGGACCATGACTTCCTACTGAGGAATTCTGTAAAACTTCTGTGTAGATTTTGTCTCCTGCCACTACTTGCAGCAGGTAGTTTCCCATCATGCATTAGCAATGTGCTGTGAGTGCAGGCTTGCCTGCTAACAGGTTTAGTGCTGGTCTGATAGTGATGATGTAGACAGAGTGTGGACACAGGGGAGATGAGAAGAACAGCACAATTAAACTGGTGTGGAATAGCACACAAGCATGCACACACGCACACACACACACACACACACACACACACACAAAACAGGTGATGAAACTCACTTTAACACTGCTAAACACGATGATCTGCATGGGGCTTCACACACTGGGATTATGTACATGCTTGTGTGCATGCAGGGACGGGTGTAACAGAGAGAAACAAAAAATGAAAGGGAAAGAGAGTGAGTGAGTGAGTGAGAGAGAGAGAGAGAGAGAGAGAGAGAAAATGAAAGAGAGAGGGATCTGGGGGGCATATGTAATAATTCTTTATTATATTCTTTCCATTACAGATCCTATTTTCCCCATTTTTGATACAGAGACACACAAACACAGAGATACCAGCACTTTTACTATCAGCTGATATCTGACACTGACAGCCTCTTAGTTACCAAGGCTGCTCTTTGTATTGTGTTTATTGTGAAGTCATGCGAACAACAGAAAAAGCATTCATTCCTCCTCATCATCAGAAGATGATGAGCTCGAATCTCGAGCCGTAGTCTTCCATGGACCAGGAGTCCAAGAGAGTAAAACTGGCTGTGCTCTGTGGGTGGGAGGAGCATTACTCTTTCCACTGCCAAGTGACACTAACTAATCGTGGGCGTCTTTGAGCTCATGTATGCGAAAGAGGGCGGATAGCACTTTCCTCTGAGTGTGTGATGTAGCATAAGCAGCAGTTCAAAAAGATGTGGGGGCTGGCTTCACGTGTCTTGGAGGAAGCACATGTTAGGTTTCATCCTCCTTGGTTGGTAGCTATCGCGTGATAGGAAGGAGATAGTGGGTGGATATTGGCAGATTTAAATTGGGGTTTTAAATTAGGGTTTAAAAAATTCACGGCATGAATATGTCTCATCTGCTCTGATCCATGATCATCCTCAATTACAATAGTTTGGTCCCTGTTTCTGCATACTGCATATTATTATTATTATTATTATTATTATTATTATTATTGGTGGTGGTGGTGTTGCTGTTGTTGTTATTAGGCAATATTTAGGGAAACACCAATCTAATACTGAGTATCACATCAGGGCAGTTCCTGGTCTGTAACACTACTATCAGATCAGATGTCACATATTTTCTTATCTAACCCTCTGAAGGTATCCAATACCGTAAAAGCCTGTAATGTTGACTGACACATGAATCATGCACATGAACACTGGACATAAATTATCGAGAAGGCCACAGCTATCACACCTGTGACATTTTGCATATCTTGGTAACAGAAGCATGCGGAGGATGTCAGAATTGACTTTGGATCGGGTACGGGATGTTCCTCAGCTTTCTGTACTCATTTTCGATTCCATTTTCGATACTCACATATCAGTATTGTATCAAAAACAGAATGCTGCATGCACAGTAGTTGTATAAACAGAGTGCATTAATCTTACTGAAACTGAGACAGCGCCTGTGTGTGTGTGGTTGTGTGTAAGAGAGAGAGAATTAAATGAAAAGCATTGCACATAGGTATACACCCTCTGATGAGAAAGCTCACTGGTGCAGACACAGCCACATGCACACACACACGTCAGAGAAGGAATGAGAGGTTTATCATGACAGTGATATTGATTCTCACTTTCATCCATCCGTCCTCTTTCCCGCCCTCTCTCTCCGTCTCGAATGAGTAAATCAGTGCAAGCGTGTAAATGCATCAGTGCTCGGTGCGGCTCCTCTCACCTCCCGAACGACAGAACGAACAAATGTGGCTCTGTAATTACTCTTTATGAGAACTTTGTGACGACGGGGCCCAGTGCAGAGTGAGTAATGATTATGCTGCATTGTATTCAATATAAGACACTCAGTCTGTTTCCCACGTGGGTGTGATAATGACAGCAATAACACTGAGTGAGAAAGCAGTGAACAATGAGACAGCAACACACACACAGACACACACACACTCACACCAATGACGGCTTGGTTGGTTTAGCCCACGTTAGATCATTACATCTGCCCAGGGAATTTGTGAGTGGATGGTGATTATGAGAACCAAGTTAGAAAACTGTGTGAAATATGAGTAAGGCATGCTCATTCTCACGAAATCTCATAAATCAACAATGTATCGCTGCTAATAACTGAAAGCGATAACATACAACAGAGGCAATATCATGCTAATCGTTACACGATGACAATTAAGCCATATTACGAACATCCATGAATCAAACATGAATCATGAATGAAACTGTCACAACAATTTAAAAAAAATTATTTTAAAATATCATCTTGTGGATAAATCTCAAACAGAAGTAAAGTTACAGAGCTAAAATTATGATATCCAAAAGCATCTATTTATTAAGCATCTATTTTCATTTCATTTAATATGTAGTAACTATATCTATATATATGTGTATATATATATATATATATATATATATATATATATATATATATATATATATGTACACATATATATATATATATATATATATATATATATATATATATATATATATATATATATATATATATATATAAAATGTGCTTAAATCATCACCAATTACCTCTACAGTGTCAGCAGCGACACTTGTACACTGTGAATAATGTGTCAGCTGGTATTTATACTGTTTACAAACTGAATCTATTAGGTTTCGTTATACCACAAAACCAACAACCTGATCAAAGCATGACATTCACCTCATGTGAAGAAAACACATTAAGTTATAGGCAAAAAAAACATGTTTATTGGCTGTTGTCAGAATTCACAGTGACATCCAATGGGCTTTCTCGGGCCTCCATAAATATTAAAAACATCTCTTATTTTCACAAAGAATTAAGCAAATGGTGTGGTGACACGACACTTCTGCATCACTGAGAATCATTCACTGTTCAGTATCTGATAAATATCCGGTTCTGCTTATTAACAGTATAGAAAAAATAAATATTGTATAGAAAGAGCTATTAGTCTATCTAAATTAGTCTAATCTAAATTAATCTAGTCTAATATTAGCCTGAATCATCTAGTAATTCAGGGGTGGGCAAATCATAAATCTATTAGCTGTCCCACCAGGCAAGTAAACGTTCCAGTGTACAGCCTTGTCTCATGTTTTGGTTGCCCTAACCGACTAGGCTAAACAGTGGTAGCTAAAGTAATGTAATAAGATATGACAAGCTAGTTAAGTATATTAATACAGAGTAAACAAACCAAAATTAAATCCCACAGAGAGGAAATCTGTGTATGCATATGATTAGAACAAAGATTTAGAAAGTAGTACATCATGTTTGCATCCTCAACAAAAATTGTGTTGTTTTACTGGCAGATACGTTCTACTGGTTTCTAGAAATAAATACTTGAATTAAGCACAATTATCTACAAATAAAGCCTGTCAGTTTACATATCTATTTCAGATATCTTCATTTTTTGTAGCACGCAAAGTGACCCATATGGGCAGGTGTACTTGATAAAATGGCCTTTGAGTGCATTACGAGATTATGGTGATGGGTGTGTTACCGTGTTGTTGCGATCATTGTTCAGCCTCTCTAGCAAGTCTGCCTCGAAGGCCTGTACGGAGGGAGCGAGGGACACACACACCCTCTCCAGCACACATGAGAATGCCGGGAGCAGCCGAGGTCTCTGCAGAGCGTCTCCTGGAAACACACATACAAAAAGAGAGTTTCAGTAAAAGGGGAACTGATGGAGCTTTCAGAGTAGGTCTAAGGATTTCAGAGTGCTAAACATCTAAAGATGATTTCAGAATTAGTCTTTTTGAATCGACCCCTGGTGCGTTTCCCGTTTCAGTGCGGAACGTTTGGCAGATGCGAAACACAACAATCGCACCAGGATGCGGAGACCGTCTGAATGAGGTGGTCTCTTCTATAGTAGCAAAAAAGCGATTCCATTCTGAATCAACTCAATAAACCAAACCAAACAGTGCACGTATTTGGGGTTTTTGTAGAGTTTGTAGACTTTGTAAGCCAAAGGGCAGAGCTGTAGTGCTGCAGAAATTACATGTGTTCTGGATATTTGGACTAACAAACAAAAACAGAAAAAAAAGAAAGAAATAAAACACAGAATGCAAGACACAAAATGTTTAATTCATGTTTATTTACCTCTGGCTGCATGGTCTTCATGCTTGGGCAATTTTTATTTTATTTTATTTTTTGTGATTTCTACATGAAAATATTTCTTTACCATTATGACCAATAAATGAAGTTTTACAAGTATGCTTGCAGCCATACTTAGCCCTCAGACAGTTTTTTTTATTATTATTTAATTAATTAATTATATAACTGTCTGAATTCAAATTATGTACAGTGTGAACTAAAGCAAACCTGAATAACAAACGAACCAAAAATATCAATTTCGCTTGCCAAATGGATTACTAGGCATGAAAGGGTCACACGTCTCTAGTTTTTAGCTCTCAGTATAATCATGCTTTTTCTATTTTGACTGGAAACAAAAGGGTAAAAAAAAATAAAATCTTGAAACAGGAAAAAGTAAATTATATAATCATGAGGTCAAGAGAGTGCACCAACAGTTTAATCAGAACTGACAGAACAGCACCACTGCTAGTGGAGAGAGTTTCACAGGAAATTTAAATGTGTGGGTTTTGCTAGTAGTTGGTTGTTTATCACAGGTTTTAACTAACTGACTGAGCAATCTAGGATCTCGTAATGATTGTTTTCATTAGTGGGTATTCATGCACAGTAGGTGAAAGCCAGCGTCTGCCTTTTAGACGGTTGCACATTAAGACTCTGTGATGCATGATGTCTACACTGTCATCTATTCAGCTTAGCAGCACAGAATTTACTGAAGTCCTAGACCTATAACGTCTGTCTCGCCATTAATCTGAACATTATCATTTCGTCCACTTCCAGTCTTCTCATCAAGCCCAATCTGCCCATCTAAAATGTATATACAGTTTCTTTAAAGTGAGACAGCTGTTCTTCTTTTATACCACTTAAACAAGTGATTTGATTAGTAGGGCAGATATGCCATTAACCGGCACCCAAGAACACCAGGGCTCTTAGTATTTGGCAGCTCAATCAGACATGAAAATGAAAAATAGTTGAACTTCATTGTTCAGTAGGAGGTATAAAAGATTATGCTAGTGTTTGAGAAAAGATCTCTTATTAGAATTCATTTTAAAAAGATTGGGTCATCAAGAAAATGTAAAACGGGCAGCACACAGTCACTAAGAAATGAGCGCCATTACACCATAACGGCCTATTGAGCAGCAATCTAATAGCTCGTTTGCTATTGTCTGCTTTGTATATGTAGTAGTTTGTAAGATTTTGACAGGCAGCACAAAGACACCACACCAGTATGACCTCCAGCTACATGTTGGCCCCTCTACAGTAAAAGACAAGTATGCTGATTTATTTTTTTTTTTTCCCCATTTTGGGATCAATAAAGTATACCTGTAGGTCTATAACACTGTGCTTTAAAGCCTTACACAATCAACAGAATGCTCCTCTTGTAAGCCAATGCTGAAACCATCACCCACAATTCACTTTGGGAATCACTTGGACCACTAAGGCTAAAGTGAATGAAGAGTTACGTAAGATAGAAATGACACTCAATGGGGAGTGCTGTTACAGGAAAATAATCCAAGCCCGGGTGGTGTGATATGGCCCAACATGAAGCAGAGCTTCTCTTACCACCACAAAGTTGATTATTTTCTTATAACAGCATGATCTGAAGCATTTTACTTCTTAGATACCACAACAGTTTGTCGGTAATTACAACTTTTATTTATGAAAGCATGTCACATTACACATTTTTTTTCGCTGTTTATAGTTGCAAGTTATGTTGTGGAACATCCACTGGACAAGTTAGTTCATGTATTAAATTATGGCAGCTATAAACAGTCGCCAGCCTCTTAACTCTCTCTTGAAGTTAATAAAACAACAAAAAAAAAAAATAGCTTGACATGTTACAGAGAAACTGGGAAATGCAAATCTCTTTAATGGCAAAAAAAACTGACTGACTGTTACAGCTCTGACACTGGAGCCTACAGTGTATATACATTGTAATGAACCAGTGCCAGGACTACCATCAGAGCTGATCAATCAGATATGAGAATTCAACAATAATAAATATTATATCACTGCATGGTTGAATGCTTGAAGACAGTAGATGCAGCTGTAACATGAACGACAGCTTTATATTGATGCGTTTATTATAATATATTATTGTTTCTATAGTAACAGGTCATACACAGCGAATAGTACGATGGACGTGCCACATAATCTAAGAATAATAATAATTGGATTTAAAAAAATGTATTGTTGTTTAAGTAAAATGTATAATCATTGATGTAGTGACATTTTTAGGAGACATTTATTTAACATTCATGGAAGAAGTATTGAATGTAAGCACTTTGTAAAAGTGAAAGTTTCCCAGCTCAATAAAGTCTTCAGGACAAATGAGTCTGGTTTCTCTGTAAAATGACAAGCTGTGCAAATGTAACTATAAACCATTAAAATGTGTGAGGAGTCATTTATTTAAAAAAATAAATAAATAAACATTGTAATCATTGGCAAATCGTTGTGGTATAACTGGAATGACACATTCCTGGGAAGCGGCACTCCGCTTGCGCGTTGTGCCGCATCACGCCCCCCCAGTGTGCATTATTTTCACTGGGGCACGATTTGTTGTGTGTTATTCCTTACATAATGTCTTGTTCAAGAGAATCCCATACATTCTGGCATTTGGCACCTTTCCTAAAACAGATTTTAGATACAGGTTCTAGTAAAAACTAGACAGTTCTAGTGTGATCTCCCAAAATTGTGTGAAAGAGTGATTGTACAGGAATGTAATTAACCTGCATGTTATCTTGAAAAAAAAAATCTGTTTCAACTTCATAAACCAGTTAAACTTTGTTTTGAAACTAATTTTAGACTTTTGTTTTTCAGTCCTTTTGGCTATCATCATTTTCCTGCTGTTCTCAGCACTCTTAAAAAACCCATTCCATAGAAATGCCAAAACCACCAGCCAAAGTGTTCACTTTATAACCCATTGTTGCTGTTTAATTTAAAATCCTCTCTGAAAGGCCAGATAGAGGCTCACCCTGAAGCCAGCAAGCTACATTCATCCACACATAGATGGATGTAAATGTTTAAAGAGAAATGTTGAAGAGAAATGTTCAGTTTTAAAGAGCTGAATATAGAGCCAGCATCTTAATCACTGCATTTTATATAATACATGAATATTTTCTATAACAGTCTACTACAATCTATAGACATAGACAAAGACCTAGATGTTTCGATATAAGACATAGTCATAGTCATAGCCATGAGTCAGTTCATATATTTCATGGTGGTGAGGTGAAGCTTGATGCTGTAACTGTAGCTTACTCTACTCATTCTTCTTTCCCCCGCCTGCCTGTTTGTTTATGCAACTTAAATAGCCAAAATATTGTTTTTTTTTTTATTATTTCTTGAACAAAATTACCACGATGATTGGAGGAGGATAAGGACGATGGCTTCACTGAGTCTAGAGCTCTCTCTTCCCTGAAACACAGTCACTACCAATGCACGTACCTCACTAACTAACTTGTCATACTTTTGAGTAAGTTAATTAGTTTTCCAGGCATGGGATGGGACAAGGACACTGAAATGCTTGGACAAGCACTTTCACTTTCCCAGCAGCTCAGCTAATGAATTTATGATTAGTCTGTCCCAAAACCTTTCTACATTAAATACTGAAAAAAAGGAATTAGACAAAAGGAAAAGGCACTGAAGCACTAAAATATTAACTCTCCACGTGAAACCCAGATCCCATGAGAACTGTGTTTGGACATGAACAAAGTGTTACAATGCATTTACACACTGCACGTATGTGTGTGTTCATGGATTGATTGTGTGTAAGAAAAGGTCATAGACTCTGTCGGTGTATAATGTGCGTGTGTGTGTGCGTGTGTGTGTGTGTATATGTGTGTATGTGTAGAAGAGTGGAATGTTATGGTAGACAGGATGCTATAAGCTGGTAAGCTGGTATTTATGTGAGTCAGAGCCAGTGGTGCTTCACTCTCAAGGATCAGTCAGTTTATCTCAGTTACAACCAGAACTCAAGAGCTTTGGTTTTCACACACACTCACACATACACACACACACACACACACACACACACACACACACACACACACACACAGACAGACAGACAGACAGACAGACAGAGTGAGAGAGAGAGAAAGAGAGAAAGAGGGCGAGACAGAAAGTAATCACAAACACATGAAGGCTATTGTTCTTCTATTTAACAGATTATTAAAATGATTACCTCATTCAATCAGATAGAAATTTAATTCAAATTGCCCTGAATCTGTTTACTCTATTCTGATTGAGGTGTATAAACTATCACTCGGATTTTCAGTAGATTTTTAGGCTGCATGTAAACAATGCTAATTAGTTCTAATTGCTAATCCTTCTCTTAATCAAATAAACAAAAAAGGAAAGAAGGTGATAATGGGTTCATCTGAATTATATTAAAAAAAGGAACACTTCCGTACAGGAGGTAACATTTTATAGTGACTAGTGTCTCCACCAAAATTCATGTGGATGTGTTTAAAAGAATGTTTCTAGCTGTACCATTATTAAAAAAATGAATAAATCTATAAAAATTTGCATAAACTCACCAACCATGAGCAACAACTGATGATACTTCATTTATATTATTTTAGTATTGTTTACTGAATTAATAACAATAAGTGAAATTAACCTAAAATGCAAAAATACTATCTTAGCAAGTAAGGCAAATTCAGCTAATATTTCTCTTTATTAGAAAATTAAGGCTATTTCTAGATGTGCACTCATTTCAAGCTTCAAATTGTCTTTCTAGAAAGAAGCAAAATTATCTGGCAATAGAATAATGACTAAATATGTCTAGAAACAGGCTTAATGGTCTTATATTAGCTAACGTTTCCTTTATTCATGATATCTTGATATCTTCCTGGCTTCCCAAAGAATTATCACATGTGCATGATTAAATTTAATGTTTCAGGGTGGTGGTGTTTTAATTTTTTTAGGTTGCTGATATTTAGCATGATTTTACATTTTTTACTAGCAATGTATGAATTATGAGGTGCAGTGATGAGGCTGGAGTGCGGCTGTTGAAAGTGCAAGCTGGGAGGTAAAAAGAGAAACGCAGACTGAGGGAACAGAGAGACAGCGAGCGAGTGTGAACTGTGTCTTCTTTTTAAAACTCCAGTCTGGAGTGTTGGCGGATTAGCCTGGCGTCACGATCAGCTCTTTTTGCATATTTTCCTCTGCTCTGTCAAACCCACCACAATCCATTACACACTCCCATAAACTCAGGTTTTATTCAGTGTAGAGAATTCCTATGATCGAGATTCAGCAGGGATGGATCACAAATCCCCCAGCAGCAAACACAAGAAATAGACAAGACGAATAAAGCGCATCTGATTATGCCCGAAGCTTGACTTTCGACCCAACAAAATTCTGTCAGAGTCTATTCCCCGCCAAGATATCACGAGCTGTCCCCATGACAACAAAGGGTGTCCTGCTTCAGCCAAGCGGTTATGGATCTAATTTTATTTTTTTCCTGATGGCTCTGAGCAATATCATCCTTTAAGTCACTTTGGGGACTACTTAAAAACCTTAAAATCATTTGCTGTCTTGGATTAGTAGTGATTTGAGAGCCATGGCATCATGGGAAATCTTACCTGTGCTATCACTTGGAGGAAGCACTCCAGGGATGAGTTCATGGCCAGAGACCATGATATTGGGTGGGAGCAGGTGCATGATGGGATTGAGGGCAGGGTGTGGCTGGAGATAATACAGCAGCTGAGTTCCCTCTATCGCTGACAACACTGCATTCACTGTAAATAATAAGGTAAAGCATAAATAGTGAGGATTAATCAGAAAACTGACCTTGAACTTAAGTGCTTTTTCCTCCTAATATTAAGTTCAGTACCACTTTTTGACTGTGTAACATAACCACAATGATTCACCATAAAATTGATGTTTTTACCAAAGCATTGTATAATTTCATGAATTGTCCATGCTTTTGCTGAAAGTCTCAGTATCAGCACAGACAGCATTGCCCTGTGACCTCTAAAATAGATTTGTTCTCACCCTTACCTCCTCACATTTCTCCATCTTAGACAATAGCAAAACTGACTGCTAAGCAATACAAAGTGCTTTTATTGAACTTAACCTTTTATTGAACATAGCGTACAACGAGTCAGTTATGAGAACCAACTAATGACAAGATAACAAATGAGAATCCACAGTATTAGGAGTGTAACGACAGAGAACATTAAAATTCAATACGATTCCAATTCATTGGTGGATCAATACTATATGTTTTCGATGCAGCAAAAATAAGCATTGCCTGAATATGTGCCTTAAGTGTATATTTACAACAATATTTTAAAAGCACAATAATTGAGTACTTAATGACAACTTAAAGTTGTGCATAAATTGTGCGTAACTTGTGCATAAACCAAACTAAAAATTTCCCTCGGATTTATAAAAGCAGATTTTTTTTTTTCCATACTCGCGTATGTATGTTGATGAACGCCAGTCACCCAGCATACTGCATGGCACAGCTGATTTGCATTTTGTGATGCTCCCAAAACTCCACAAAAGGCAAAGCTCACAGAGCTGAAATGACCAAAGTAAATGGCCAACAAAACACTTACGTAGAGGTTCAAGTTGTTTGACTCACGTCTATGCCAATAAAAATATAAATAATTTATCAGCACAACCCCTTGAAAAGGGCAAAGTCCCCTTAACAACAAAAGGGCATGTGTCATAAGAAGCTAACGTTGACATGATGCACACTAGGGAGTATACGTCACATTGCAGCTTGAGACATACCAGATCTGTCACTTATCAGTCACTTAGTGCTGGCTCTAATAAAGCGTTGCACAGAATTAAAAGAAGATGCCGTGGAACCAACTTACACACCTCCACTTATACAACGACGTTTCTTTTAAATTGAATGACTACTCATTTCTCTTAATTAATGGATTTAGTTGCTGAATTAAAACAGATAAGCAATTTAAACCTGATAGCGTAATTCATAACTAAAACTGCAGTAACCCATCACACATTACAGATCCTTACGCTTGCCTATTTTTCCTGCTTCCAGCACGTCAACTTCAAGAACTGACTATTCACTTGCTGCTTAATATATCCCACCCCTTGACAGGTGCCACTGTAACGAGATAATCAATGTTATTCACTTCACCTGTCAGTGGTTTTAATGTTATGGCTCAGCGGTGTATATGATTTAAAGCTGATTTAGATAGACAGATGCACTTTACTGATCCCCAAGGGGAAATGTTGGACATATAATATTTATACATATTTACACGTATTTTACATATATAATATTTCGAACTATAAAGTTTCTAAATGGTTGGTGCATTGAAGTGTTGCATGTAAATTGCATTGGAAAACAAAGTATAACAATACAAACAATATTATTATTATTATTATTATTTCCAAATAAAGTCACAATATTTAAAAAAAATCCATGTTATGAATAAAGAAATTGTATTGTAGTATAAGTATAAGGTTTTGCACGAAGAAAAGAGCAGTTTAGACCACTCGATCTCAGCTCCCAACGTCTAAAAATTACCTTAAATTTCCTTATTTTCTAAACCTACGCTTAGCAACAACTTCAGCAAATCCTCCACATCCATCATGTCGACATGCCATTACAGACTGTTGTTTCCTATTTGTGTGTATATCTGTAATTCTGACCTTTTTGCCATAATATTGTGCTGATTTGTCTATTAATAAAATATACACATTGATTTTACAGAATATGAAAAATATCCGATTTCAAGAATAAACAGCTTTTTAATTGGCCTTCATGCCTGCATGCATTAAGGTTTGTTTCATGTAAATTAAGGACTGGTGGTTGATTCCAAATGGCAGATGCTCATTCATCAGTTGCGCTTAAATCACTTTTCAGAAATTAGACATGGAATAATTTGTATGCCGTGCTTGAATCTGTGCTCATTTCTATGCGACTGTATAAAGTAAGGATGAATATTCAATCTGTGTTCCTCTTTAAATGCACTTCTTGCTGGCTATAAACCTTCATAGTGAGCAATCAAGAGTTGGCATGTCACAGCCCTGCTGCAATGCAAAAATAGTTATGAATCTTAAAGTATAGCACTTCAAACCAAATTCCTAGCAGCTCTTCATTTTCATTTTGTGATGTGGATTTACAACCGCTCTGTTTCATCAAGTAGTCACTGAACGCAATGCCTAATTTATGCTTGATACAGGGTGCATAGTCAAAATGGCAGAAGTGTGCAGTGCATTTCAATAAGAAGGCAGCTTCTTAGTTAGGCAGGTAGGAAAGTATTTGAACACTTCCAAGACTAAGGTAAGGTCTAAGGTAGAAACTATATTGCGTGTATATACAGAGTTTCATGATAACCACAACACAAAAACAAGCTGATCTCTTTTAGTTAAGATGTAAACACTAGAAAAGTTTACATGCAGAAAATTAGACAAGTTTACAGTAGAAATGTTTAAATAGTTATGTATAGCAAATTAATAAGAAATTGTCATGTTATCTTTTTTATTGTCTATATCTTAACTAAAACAGAGGAGCAGAAGCTTTTCTCCCTCCTTCAAGTCCCTGATGGTTTCCATAACACCGTTTTTGGCCAAAGGTTTCCCTAATAAATACAGCTAACTTATGTTAACTATGTACTTGTCTAGGGTTAAGTCAAAGCCAAGTCAAACATACTCTATATGGCCAAAAGTATGTGGTCACCTGATCATTACACCCATATGTGGTTCTTCACCAAACTGTTGCCCCAAAGTTGAAACCAGACAACTGTCATTGTACAATGTCTTTGGATGATGTAGCATTAAGATTTCCCTTCACTGGAACTAAGAGGCCGAAACCTGTTCCAGCAATGACAGTGCCCCTGTGTACAAAGAGAGGTCCATAAAGGCATGGTTTGCCAAGGTTGGAGTTGAAGAACTTGAGTGGCCTGCACAGAGCCCTGACCTCAACCCCACTCGACATCAGTGCCTGATCTCACTAATGCTCTTGTGGCCGAATGGGAAATTCTCACAGCCATATTCCAAAATCTAATGTAAAGCCTTCCCGAAAAAGTAAAGCGGGGACCAACTTTGGATTGGGATGTTCAACAAGCACATATGAGTATGATGGTCAGGTGTTCACATACTTTTGGCCTTATAGTGTGCAACAATAGAATTTATTGTACATGAATAAACTGGAAACATTCTCCATTTACCTTGAAAAGCAAGGGCGCATCTTTCAAATGGGAAAATTGAGTCAAGAGATATGAAATGAGGGAAGGGAACAGGGCACCCAGGGGTTCAGTTAATACTGGACAGTTCAAAACACAAGTGCAACCATCAATCGTTCCGTTTGTCACTTTAACTTTGTCACTTTAAATTTGTCACTTGAACAGTCTGATAAGCTCTTTGCACTACTCACTGTACATCTGCACTCTTTGCACTCTATCTGTTGTGCCTTGTAGATCTACATTTATACTCTATTTATATGTATCCATTTGCATTTCCATTTGTATTTTTACATCCTTTTTTTGTGTGTGTTATCTGTATGCACCTAGGGTCTGAGAGTAACATAATTTCAATTCTCTGTATGTGCTGAACATGTGGCAGAATTGACAATCAAGTTGACTTTGACTTTTGAGATTACTATGTCAACTGTCTCATCTGCCATTTTTATTTTTACGTATTTTTGAGTAATAACTTGCAGAAACGACTTCCCGTGTTAAGATGTGGAGCTCCTATACAAAATATGTAAAGGTCTGCAATCTGACGATGCAGTTCACAGTAGGTCTATGAATGAATGAATAAAAACATGAAGGACCTGAACTGTTGCTCTGACTAAGAATTATGTT